>NW_006292604.1:2458518-2500117 GCF_000327345.1 Myotis davidii | reverse complement strand
AAGCCAAACAGATGTAGTGTTGCTTTCCTGGGGTTTCTCATCTGTTGGGAAGACAGAAATGAAAAGGTTTTACAAGTGTGATGAATATTAAGAAGGAGACAGGCAGGCTACTCTGGAAGGTTGTCACAGGAGAACCTAACCTAGGCAGAGGAGTCCAAAGATTTCCGAAAAGAAATAATGCTTAAACTGAGACCTAAAGGAGGAGACTGGGGAGGGCGTGCCTTCGAGTGTGCAAAGTCCCTCAGGCAGGCAGGAAATGCATGGCAGCCAAGAGAAACGAAGAAGTCCGTATTGGTGGGAGATAGATAGACAGGGGAAAACAGGTCCAAGCTGAGCCAGGAACAATAAACCAAGAGGGGGAAAAAGTGTTGTGTCAATAAGATTTTATTATATTATGATTCTGGAGGCATGGGGAATCTTTAAAAATTTTTTATGAAGTAAATCATATATATTGAGTATATATATATTGCATGTGTGTATATTCATATGTACTAATATATATAGTTTAAGTAACTATATTCTTATTAAACTATTGCTATTTCAACTATAGTTTAAATGAAAAAAATAAAATGATCATACTTGTACCAACCACCTAGCTTAAGAAATACATTTTTGTGACATTTAAGACACTCTTTATATCCTCCCCAAGATATTTCCCCTCCTCATTTTTAATTTTACCACATATGTGCATATCACTAAGCAGTTCATTGGTTGTACATGTCTCCCTGAAATTTATATAAATGGGATTATATTCTATGTATTTTGAGACTTTTTTTGAAGGAATTATGCTGGGATTCATCCATGTTGATATAGCAGGATAGGACTTCAATCTACAGCTAAACTTTAATTCAGTGAGGTAGGAAAAATAGGATGGATTTGGGAAATCTGTAGTCAATTCTCATATTTCTTTTCATTCCTTAGTATCTCTGACCTTCACCCACCTTTACAGTAAGTAACATTGGAGCTGATAATGAACAATAAATTTACCAGGTAAAACCTGATATTTGCAAAAGGTTTTATACTTCGTCATACAAGCATATCATTGCATTTTATGCCCCATATTGCCAATTGACAAGTGAGGGACTTGAGGTCTAGAGAGATTATAAAACTTTGCAAGGAGCCCCTTTATGTGGCAGAGAGGTAAAAATCTCAGTTTTGCTCTCCCCCCATCACCAAGTATTAGGCCATGGGAAGTGAGAACAAGGAGGGACTAAAGACTTGAATGATTAGAAAACTTGGTAAACAGTTTTTCCTGATATTTCATCATCTCCTTCTAAGCTCTGGGTGTGAGTACAAAGACAAACACATTCTGATTTAATCCCCGCGTCTTCCATTCACCCTTGCTTCTGGCCTTCTAAGATTTCTGAGAAAAGCAACGTCACGAACTGCTGTGTTGGCAGGTGGAAAGCTCCGGTCAGAACTTATTTCTGTAACTTTGCTGTGCACTGTAATGTTTAGTGATGAGATGAATTTGCCACAAATACGTTGCATTTTAAAGTTTCCAAAGTACTTCACACTCTGTATTTTATTTCTCACACTCCAGCAGCCTTCACAGGTAGTATTGACTCCAGGGTGAACCTTGGCAGGGATTACATGACGGCTCAGGGAGGCCAGGTTTCCAGTGTCCAAGTCCTTCTCAGAACAAAGATCTTCTTAGTCCTGACTCCTGATCCAGTCTTCTCCAAGATCGCATGCTCGGCCTACACCCGGGATCATTTTTAGTTACGTCACTGCCTGAGATTAGGTTCTGATTATCTCTGAGGTCCTGGGTCTAAGCGGACCATGGAATTTGTCCTAGGGCACAAAGGATTTGCATGGGGATCCTTGGTGCAGAAGGCAAATTTCCCAGGCTGACCCTGCAGTCCCAGGGCTGAGTCATAACTGGATGAGCTTTAGGAGCCTTGGAGATGACATCAATGAGTCATATCCAACTTGCACTCAACCTCTAAATTTGCGTCTGTATTTTTTTTTATCATCATCCTTCTACTCCATTAATTGCTTTGAAATATTTTTATCTACAAAACCACTTGAAAAACATGTTGGCTTATGGTCTTGTTTTGCATAAATGAGGGCCCTTGCTCATGGACCTCCATAATACTTCCAAGACTTAGATGTGTGCAGCACCGGCCTGAGAGCCATAGCAGTCCCCTGGCATATGAAGAGTTTGGATTCACTGCTTGAATTACTCCAGAGAGACCCTAGGGACCCCTGACCTATGTGACTTATAGTTTAGCTAAGACAAATGTGATCAAAGTGAGCTGCAAGGTTGGAGACACCACATTCTCTAGCTACCTTTCCGAATGAACCTAATCACTTGCTTCTGATCTGAGTTTTGGAGCACTTTAGCTGTTCTCTCTTCTTTCTCAATCAAAAATAGTGAGGGATGTTATACGACAAAGTGGTGTTTGCCTATTTGGGTATTTATAAAGGTCTTAGGAAACCTTTCTCAAAGGCCAGGAGTCTCCTCTAGTCACCCACAACATTGTTTGAGAGAAAAAATAAAATGACACCATGCAGGATACAATCTATGTATACCTATATGTAAAACATAAAAAAGATTGCAGCCGAAACCGGTTTGGCTCAGTGGATAGAGCGTCGGGCCTGTGGACTCAAGGGTCCCGGGTTCGATTCCGGTCAGGGGCACGTACCTTGGTTGCGGGCGCGTCCCCAGTGGGAGGTGTGCAGGAGGCAGCTGAATTGATGGTTCTCTCTCATTGATGTTTCTAACTCTCTATCCCTCTCCTTTCCTCTCTGTAAAAAAATTAATAAAATATATTTTAAAAAAAATCAATAAAATATATTTAAAAAAAAGATTGCAATGGGCAACTCAAATGTGAAAGAAACTATATTTACTCGGTAAGATTGAGCTGTGTTAGTCAATTAGAGCTGTCTTCTTATTCCCGTGGCAGTCATTCCAATGGCCACACGTAGATGCAATGGGAACTGTATGGCCGCATCTCTGCCCTGTATGGGGAGTGTGAATTTCAGTGGTCAGCTGGCCATCTGTGCCACAGGGGGCCTGATCCGCATGTAAAAGCCATCTCCTTGCTTGCCTTGTCTCATGATTGAGCCTTTTCTATGCTGTAGTGCCTCCCTATCCCAGCCCTCCCCGACACTCACTGCTCTCTAATTGGCATGGGGGTTGGGAGAAAAACCTGCATGCCCACCCAAGTTCTTATGAGGTCAGTCCTTCTCTAACTACGAAGGAGGAGGGGTGATGAGCGATGCTCTGTCCGCACAGGTCCGTTCCTATTGAGTCTTCTTTATTTCATCTGAATGATGCTTAACAAATGAAGTATGAATGAATATCTTACAGATTCCATCCTCTGATGTATATAGTGTCCCAAGGAGCCTTCAGTGGAACAAAACAGCACTTGACCCCACCCAGGGCTGAATAACCTTTCTGTCTGGCTGGACAGGGCAGGTTGGGCCAGGCCATGTGAAGTGGTAGCACTGCTTGCGGTTCCCCAAAGGCAGCTGCTTCACCTGCTGTGCACTGTCTCCTGCCCCTGAGAGACTCCTGTTTGGAGAAGAATCTCTGGTCTCTGTCCTTTATGCAGCCCAACCGCTGGAGAGCAGGGTTTAGCCATTTCTGAAAGTCCCCTCTCATGCCTTAATGCCCTCTCATTACAGCCCTCTGTGTTGCATGAACATGAAGACCAGGTGGCTGTTGGCTGCTCTGTGTTCTGTTACCTCCAGAGTATATTGTGTAAAATCCACAAATCCAACTCCAACTAACGTAAGCGAAAAGGCAAAATTTGTGGGAAGGATGCTGTGGACCCTGTTGATAGTCAGGGAAGAGCACGTATCTGCAGGGCTTCCCTGTCTCCCCTCTGGTTCTCTTGGCATAACTGTGGCATTTCCCCCGCTGCTCACTGACTCTTTGCTTTTTCTGCATCTATTGAGATGTTTATATGGTTTTCCTTTCCTTTTTTTTAGCCTGTCAATATGGTGGATTATATTGACTTTTGCTTGTATTTTAAAGCAGCATTGCATTTCTAGGATAAACTCCACTTGATCATGATGTATCATCCTTTCTGTGTAATTATTGGATTCAATTTGCTAAAATTTTATTAAGGATTTTTGTCTATTTTCATGAGGAGTATTACTCTATAGTTTTCCTTTCCTGCAATGTATTCATCTGGCTTTGATATCACAGTAATACTACAGTCATAAAATGAGAACTCTTCCATTTTCTGAAAACAACAACACACAAGTTTAGTGTTGGTATTAACTCTATTTTAAATATTTGGTAGATTCACCAGTGAGCTACCTGGGACTGGAGTTTTCTTGGTGAGAAGGCTTTCGGCTCCATTCAGCTTCCTTCGGGTTGATTTGACCCCGCTATTGAAGCAATACCCTCTGAGTACTCTGTTGGATGCCCTGCACTGCGAGGTTTCCCCACTCCAGCTGGAGAAAACAAACTGATCCCAGCTCTGTGTGGTCTCCACAAAGTGCTTCCTCTGCTCTGGGAGGTTCCCGTCCTAGTCTCGGGTCATTTTCTCACACACATGCGCCGATCAGTATTTACCTGATGGCTGACGGGGTACACTCTGCTGAGCTCTGTGATTCTCTGTGCCTCTCTCTTCCCTCTGATGCACTTCCCAATGAACTTGAGCTACAGTGACTTCCTCGAACTCTGAGCTCCATCTCCTCCACTTAGAGAGATTGCCAGGCCCTGCCTGGATTCCCCCATCCTGTTCTGTGGCCTAAAACTTTATCCAGGAAGTACACTGGGCAGTCATTAACATAATTTGTTTCCCTCTCTAAGTGATCACTTTCCCGTGCTGCTTGTTGTCCGATGTCTCAAAAGCATGACTTCACACTTTTAATCCAGAGTTTGTAATTATTTAAGTGGGAAAGAAAATCTGGTTCTTGCTCATTCATCTGGGCCAGAAGCAGAAATCCCTTATATACGTATTCCTGTTTGTGTAGATTAAGTTGCTTTGACCCTTTTAAAAAGCCAACTTTTACAGAGTTTTCAGTCCATCACAAGCTATGGATTTTTATTTTTTACAGTCAAATTCTTGTGAATAAGGTCTCCCTGATTTTGTACTTATGTGATTAATTGAGCAAGTTAAAGTCAGCTCTCATATTTATTGTTAATTTTCTTCATATTAATTTGATTCTTAGGTATTTTGAATTTTGTTTCTGACATCCATTCTACCATCTCGTTTATTAAATGAATATCTGTGCCAATCATAGGCCTGGCATTGTTTTAGATGCCACAGAGTATATAAACACCGTTCTTGTGCTCATGGAGCTAACAATTTGGGAGTGGGGGGAATACACAACAAACAGACAAAAAGAGATACACCAATGAATTATTTCAAATAGTGCCAAATGCTCTGAAGAAAACAAAACTGAATGCTGTGACAAAGAATAACCAAGGCAAGGGAGTGGCTGCCTTAGCTTAGATTTTCAAAGAAGTTCTTTGCATGGGTTCTTGGTTGCAAACAATAGAAAACAACTCACTTAAGCAGAAAAGACATTTTGGGAAGAGTTTCAGGTATCAAATAGCATGGATACATAGGCTGCAGAGCCCAGCTTCCTTAGGACCCAGGGAGGCAAAGCACAGCCAAGATGAACTCACACCTTAGTCTGCGCACCACCTCCACACCAACCAGCCACGGCCACTATTAGCACCACCACTGGGCCACCATCACCGCTATGAGCTCCTCCACCCTTAGAGGCTGCTGATGTTCTGCGGACTCTCCGTGGCACCACAGCTGCCAGGAAAACTGCCCTGCCCCGGCCCCTTTGCATCACTGTCTTAAGATTTGAAACTCAGGGTCAGGAATTGATTCAAGCCATATGCACATGACTAAGTTTCCATAGGTGGGGAGAGAGACCACCTGAACACCTGGCCCTCAAAAGTTCCGATGGTGGGAGCCACAGATGTTTGGCTGTTGGGGAGGTAACAGACAATGTCTCTACAGCCTCTCTAAAAAGGTGACATTCGAAGCACTATCTATTTCATGAGAAAAGCCAGCCACATGAAGATCTGAAGGAAACACATTCTAGCTCAAGGGAGTAGCAGGAGCAGGAATCAGCTTGGTGTTTTCATGGGACATGAAGTCCTGGGGGGCCGGAGCATAGTGGACAAGGAACAGAGAGTCAAGAGATGAATCCAAGAGGTGGCAGAGGCCTGGCATGTGCAACCTTGAAGACTGTGATGGGGATTTGCATGATGTTTTTATTGCACAAGGGAACCACTGGGTTATAGGAAGGGGGAAGATGTGACCCCTTTTGGTGGGGTTCACTTAAAATTAGAAGCAATTTTTTCTTCTTTACATGAAATTGTAAAAATGTTATAGATGTTTAAACATTAAAGAATTAAAAAATAATTTAAATATCATTCTATCAATATTTTCTTTATAAAAACAAACATTTTTTAAAATCCTCACCCAAAGGTATGTTTATTGATTTTTATAGAGGGAGAGACAGAAACATTGATGTGAGAGAGAAACATTGATCCATTGCCTCCCATACATGCCCCGACCAGGGACCAAACCCACAACCTTTTTGGTGCAGAGGGCTCTGCTCCAACCAACTGAGCCACCCAGCGGGTATTTTATCAATATATTCACTTCTGCCTATTCTCTTCACAGCTTGCTATATGCATACCTATCCTATTTTATATGTTGCCCACTGTACATCTACTTTTATATTTTATTCTTTTTACTGAATAGTATATATTATACACGTTCAACACCATGGACAATGCTGTCATGCAAATTTGTCTTTACATATTGTCCTTTGGATGAACATTTAGGAATGGGATGAATGGGTCACAAGATACAAAGTGTTTTTAAAAATGTAATGCCTATTGCCATGGAGCTTTCTGAAAGAATTGCATTGATTTATAAGGTTACCAAAGGCCATGAGTGTATTAGTTTCACCAGTTATATAACTGCTGGTTTTGCAGAGGGAATGCGATCCAGGGTGCTCTTGTTTTCCTTTCTTGGATGACTGACTACTGCCACCCTTGCCCATTGAGGCCACACAGAAGCATTGGTGGAGCTCAAGGAGGAAGTGAGAGGGGAGGAGAAATTGATGCCTTCTCCCTTCCCAACACACAAATGGAAGACCTTTTGGGACAATAAGCAAAGACACCTTAATGGGATACACTGGTCCCAAAAGCAGAGTAAAACTTGCTGGAAGCTATTGCCATACCGGAAATAGACCGTGTCGACTTATAAAGGGGGTACTTCAGCCCTGGCCAGTTTTTCTCAGTGATTAGAGCATCAACCCATGGACCAAAGGGTTGTGGGTTTGATTCCTGATGAATTTATTGGGTTTTTTTCCATCATGTCTTTTCTTATTCGTCTGAATCCAGGGTGTGTTTTTTTTTTTGTGTGTGTGTGTGCATATTATAGATACTATTCTGTCATATTTGATGCAAAGCTTTTCCACAAGCTAATTATTTTCCTTTTTAGGTTAGTGTTGTGATTTTGCATTGTTATGGGTATTTTAAAAGTCTGCTTACTCAAACCTGTCATTTGTCAGTCTTTTCTGTTTAGATTACCTGTTTCTTTATAGCTGAGAACATTATCCTTTCTCCACAGATCCTCTAAAGATAAAAAAATCTTTATTGTTGAAAGTATTACAGATGTCCCCCCGCCATTGACCCCTTCTAGCCTGCCCCTGCCCCCCACCCCAGGCCTTCACCACCCTATTGTCTGTGTCCATGGGTTATGCATATATGCACACAAGTTCTTTGGTTGATCTTTTCCCACTCGCCCACCCCCACCTTGCCTCTGAGATTCGACAGCCTGTTCTATACTTTCATATAATTTTGAATTGTTTAGTACTTTTAATCTATTTGAGACTAATTTTTCTGGTTCTTTAATATGTGGGCATAATCCCCTCCCCCAATATTATAAAATCTATATTTTCATCCAATTTACTGGTCTGCCATCTAAACCACTAGAAGCTTCTTTTGGGTTTACACTCATCCATTCATCAACATTCTTGGTGATTGATTACCCTACCAATCAGTTCCCCAGGGATCATCTATACATCCCCATCACTTCACAGAGTACCTTACACTTTGTTTATTTGGCACCATAAACCTTCATTGAATGAACGAATAAAAAGAAAGAAGGAGTTAATTAGCTGAGAACCTATCCACTGTTATAATATTCATCTTCCTATACGTCCACAAGGGAAGAGAAGGACTTAAAGGAAGCCTTCTGAAGCCACCTGACTTATATTATTTCCTTGATCCACTAGTCTGGTAATGTTATCAAAAGAGAAAATGATCCATAACCGGTTTGGCTCAGTGGATAGAGCATGGCCTGCGGACTCAAGGGTCCCAGGTTTGATTCCGGTCAAGGGCATTGCGGGCACATCCCCAGTGGGGAATGTGCAGGAGGCAGCTGATTGATGTTTCTCTCTCATCGATGTTTCTAACTCTCTATCCCTCTCCCTTCCTCTCTGTAAAAAATCAATAAAATATATTTTTTTTTAAAAAAGGGAGAATGATGTTAGACTCACTGAATCCCTATTGGATGCACACTGACTCCCAATAATCACCACCTTCTCGTCTAAGTGTTCACAGAATGTCTGCTTAATAATCTTTTTTAGAGCCTTGACTGAAATCATCAATAAGCCCCAGAATCCATTCCTATCTTGCCCTCACTTCTTTTTGAAAATGAGAAATAGGGACCTTACTTGGATTTGTTCTCCTCTTTGCTGAATACTGTTCTGGAAAATAAAGAGTAGTTTAATAAATGTTGAATGAATGAATGAATGAATGAATGAAAAAATAACTGATCATTATCCAACAAAATCTTCTAGACAGCTTACATGACATTATCAAAATAAACACATAATGTTGGGTAATGCATGCCAGCAAATTGACTCTGTCCCATGGTCCTTTGGGCCGTGATGTAGAGGGAGTTTTGAACGTGCTCACTGCATGAGCGGGATTCATAGGGAGGCAGAATCGTGAGATCGTCCTGACATCAGGAAAATGCACTGCCTGGCATTTGTGACAGTCCCCAAGTTTTTAGGTCCTATCGACCCAGGCTGGGAGATATTTGCAGAGACGTGACTTTATTGTTTGAAATGCCATTTATGGTATTCCTTTGTTGTTAAAACAAGAAGGAAAGAAAGCTTTGTGTGTGTCACAGCTTCTTCCCAGGTCTGACCACCTGTGCAAGGGTCCAAGTTGAATCACTAGTCTTCGGGTGTGCAGGAAGAATATTTAACATTAAAATGAAGTGCATTAGAAAGTCATCTGCCTTTGAATATTCAACTGAATTCTTTAAAGTTATTGCATATGGATGGTGTTTATTTGTCATAAAGTAGAATCAAGTTAATCTTACTGAAGGTCAGGCTGAAGGTCCCCCAGTTTAATGAAGCAGCAATATTAAATTGGAATTAGTAAGTCTGTATTGGAGAATCTGATAAGCAATGCCCAATCTAAGATGAGTAATGAATGCAAGGTTAACTAAGGCTACATTCTGTAAGGATGCGTTCTAACCAAGATGATTTGTTGACCTGGAGAAATCTTGGTCCAGGTAAGAAAAAGAATGTGTACTCAGAATAAGCCTCCCACCTGGCAGGTGACCAACAGTAGGGGGTCAAGCGAGAGTCCCACTTGCTCTCTTTCTGGATTCCACACCTCTCTGTAGGACTATTACAAAAACAGGGGGTCCCTGGTCTATAGTTTGCTGGCACTGGCCCTAGATTGTCAACCTCTTCCAACAGCCTTTCTGAATGTTTTCTGGCTGACACCTGGCTCCCCCTTAGACACATTTTCTCTAGTCCTTTCAGGTGGTCTGGTAGCTATTTAGTCTTTGTACTATGGAGTCAGAAGTGGAATAGGTGTTCTTCACGTCCCACATTGCTGCTCTGTAACTGCGCTACTCTTCTTCCAAAACACCCAGCTTGGAATGTCACTCATCCGATGGTACCACCCCCTAGTTTCTGCTGTCTACTGACCCCAAGGCCACTACCCCTTGCTCTTTGTCTTCAAAATCAATCCAATTATTATTCATGTGATTTCAATATCCAGATCTTCTTTTCAATACCCTGGCCTTTCGGTTCCTTAATTTCTTTTCTCCAACAGCTTCAATCTCTGCTACTCACTTCTACGGTCATACCTTTAACCTTTTCATTATTAATAATTTCCACACTGCAAAAATTTTAATTTCAGACATCCTATTCTCTTATCACCCCTGTTATCTTTAGAGCTGGTTCGCTCTGGCAGCCCAACACAAACAGTCCTTCTATACCACCAGGACTTTAATCCAACATTCCTATTACCTTCTCACTGTTCCATCCCATGACATCCTCTATCCCTTCCCCACCCAGTTTAAACTTCATAGTCTATCTTCATAACCATCCCCTTACATATAGAATTGACTCCTTGCCCCTCTCTCCCTTGTACTGGCTTGACTTAACCAAAGTCCCAGTTAAATTTCAACTCTACCTATTAGGTACTGATAGCCTAACAGCATGACCAGACAAACACCCAAACATGGCCAGAAAAACAGCCAAGTATGCTGACTGATTTCACATAAAGTTCATGGCCACTAACCTCAAGTGGTCCTTGATACTGCCTGGACCTCCTCCTGGTTCCATCACTTTGTCATGATCCCTGGTGGCCAGTTCCATCTTAGTCTTCCCTCTCTTCAAACCTCCAACACCTCCTCCCCCATCTTTGTGCTCAGAAGTCTCCCAACACCACATCCAGCCACCTGTGCCCAAATACTCTACCTTTGGGTCCCATCCTCTCGGACTACTCAAGGACATTGCCCCAACAATTGCCCCCTTTCTCCTCCAGTATCATCAGTTGTTCCCTCTCTACTGGATAGTTCTCATTAGTGTACAACCTATTGTCCTTTTCTAATTTGAAAAAAACCTTTTGACTCTCCTGCACCGCTATTTGTCTCTTCTCCTTTGCAGCAAAACTTGAGAAAACAATGATCTATTCCCACCATTTGCAGTTTCTCTTCTCCCATCCTCCCTTAAGCTCAATCCATTCTGGCCATCTCTTACACCACTCCACCCCAAACTGCCCTCATCCAGTCACCAGTGACATCACATTCTTAGGCTGCAAAGGCAGTGCATGGTCCTCACCTATTCATCTATTAGCTCCTGTTCTATCTGTGTTTGCCTGTAGAGTCCACAGTATACTGTCCTTCTGAGAATGGAATGGGTGCCTGGTTTTATGAAATTAAATTTGTGGGATATAAACAAACCAATCTATAGAAATGTCTTATAGCTATTCATTCATCTGCCTTCTCTGAGTTAACAATGATTTATGACAGAGCAGTAGTAAGGACTGTTAATTGTCTTCATTTTAGTACACTTAGATTTCTTCCCAGGGACTGGATTAATGGGGGAAAATTTTATGGAAAATGGAAATTTTTGTTTCCAACTGAAAAAGCCCTTTCTCTCATCTATTTCTCAATATTTAGAATCACAGAGTAGTGCTAGACTTAGACTGTATCTTACAGAACAACTAGCCAAACCTAGAGAAAGCCCAGAAAGCATAAATGATCTTCTCCAAGTCTCATAGTTAATTAGCGACCAATTTGAAATAGGACCTGAGCTTCTCACTCCACGCCCAGTATTCTTTCTCTCATACTTGCTATTGATCTGCATCCTTACAGGTCTCTCAATGTCCACATTCTGTAGTGATACTTTTACTCCACTATTCAAGGAATCCTTTTATTCTCCTTGACTGTGCAGGGTCTCTCAGTCCAGTGTCCTTTCCAGCGCCTTGGTGCCAATAGCTTTTCTAACAGGTCTTTCAACATGTACATTCCGCACTGATCCATTTCACTAGCCCCGACGGTTGAGGATCTTTGGTTCCATCAAGAAACTCACTTTAGGCATTAGGGCTCAATCTGATAGTGGCTCTGATTTGTTGCTTTGCCCCCAAGTTGTATGAGAGACACATTTGGCAGAATCCCAAGTATATTCCAGCCCCAAATACTTAAAGATGTTCTCACTTGGGCAACATTGGAAAATGTAGTCCCAACATAAAATTCTAGACTGGCTGCTTGTTCAGCCATTGGTCAAACGCATTTGTAGTGTTCCCACTCGGGACTTCAGACAGCCTCTGAGCTCTGCCTGAGTTGGTTTTTTTTTTAGCTGAGTAGTTATTGCATTTATATCTATAATCAGGAAAATGGGCGGAGAAATGAGGCCTTCCCCCTTCCTAGCACACAAGTGGAAGACCTTTTAGGACAATGATAGCAAAGACACTTTAATGGGATACACTGGTTCCAAGAACAAAATAAAACTTGCTGAAAACTATTAATATACCTTAAAAAGACAGTGTCAACTTAAAAAAAAAAGAGGTTCTTCAGCCCTGGCCAGTTTTTCTCAGTGGTTAGAGTATCAGCCCATGGACCGGGGGGTTGTGGGTTTAATTCCTGGTCAAGGGCACATACCTGGGTTGCAGGTTCATTCCCCTGCTTTAGTAGGGGCATGTGTGGGAGGACACCAACCAATTCACCCAATTGATGTCTCTCTCATGTTGATATTCCTCTCTCTCTCTCTCTCTCTTTCTCTCTCTCTCTCTCTCTCTCTTCCTCTCTCTCTCTCTCTCCCCCCTCCTCCCTCCCTTCCACTCTCTAAAAATCAATGGAAAAAGTATCCTCGAGTGAAGAGTAGCAAAACAAAACAAGAGGTTCTTCTTAGCATCTAGAATGATAACTAAGACTTCATTCTGTGCCAAATACTGTGAACTCTTGTGTCACATTGTGTATATCATTACATTGTATACTCACAACTATACAGAATAGGTACTATTTTTTAGAATTTTTAAAAAATACATTCATATTGATTTTTATAGAGGAACAGAGAGGGAGAGATAGAAACATCGATTGATCAGCTGCCTCCTACATACCCGCTACTAGGGATTGAGCCCACAGCCCTGGCATGTGCCCTGACTGGGAATTGAACCAACAACCTCTTGGTGCATGGGTTGATGTTCAACTACTGGGTCACACCAGTTGGGTCAAAATAGGTGCTATTATGGATGAGAAAGCTGAGGCACAGAGAGACTAAATAGCTACCAAGGCCACACAGCTAATACAATGGTGGGACAAGATTTGAACCAGGAGTATCCTGACTCTGGAGTCTTCACTCTTAACTATTGAATACCCTGCCTTTTTGGAAGCCACAAGTTAATGAGCTGGCGTCCACCCTTGGCAGAGCCTGATGGAGACTTGGGGACAAACTGTTACCCTCTAAATAACCACACAGGCAAAGCCATCCGTTCAGTGGAGAGGAGCTCCTTGAGCTATCTCTATTAAGGAGCGATTCTTAATAACATCCATTTTTCTGAATATCCTCTTATAAATCCACTTTAAGATCTAATTTGGTCTCTCATGGAGCACAGCCTACAAAGGGAGAATGCAGGTCAATACGTGGGCCTTCTAGTGTTTTGCCCAGACTCTGTGGGTTCTGGGTGCTCCTCTGAGCTCACTCTCTGGATGCTGACAGATCAGATGCAGAGCTAAAAGCCAGAGGCCCATGTAGTCAGTGCCACCCTGGGGAGATCCAGGTGCTGATTGCTCCCTGAAATGGCAGACATCTCGGCATCGCAAACCTTTCCCTTTGAAGTTTCAGCTGTCCTATCTTCCTTATTAGATCGTGGCCTCTCGATGGGAGCTACCCGTGGTTGCGATGTCTTGGTGTTCCCTACAGTGTCTGTCATTGCCCTGCCCACATCCCTAGGAAGTTTCTGTGTTCAGCTGACGTCCAGCTGCCAGAATTGCATCTCTGCGCTGATGGCTTCGCCCCAGAACTGCAGGTGGCATCCTTCAGGCTGGAATCGCCTGACAATGAATCTGCCCCCCTCCCACTAGTCTTCAGTGGATGAGTCTTGGGAAGAGGTGTCTGTAGACCTCAGCACTTCCCTCCCTCGGGCGGGATGATTCCAGGCCCCGTGTTGCACTGCTTCCCGAGGGGATTAGGTTCCAGTCACCCACACTGGTCTAGCTTCATATCATGTCCTTCCCGACTGTTCCCCAGTCCCCATGTCACTTCGCTGTAGCATCCATGCCCAGGAATCCCTGTCTCAGGGCCGACTGTGGCGGGAACACAAAATATAAGACAAAGTGAGGAAGGCAAGCGATGGTTACAGAATGCCCCTTGTGCCCCGCATCGTGCTAGGATTGTTATGGGTATGACTTACGTAATCCTGTCGCAGGACGGGGAGCTTCTTATTGAGGAGCGGTCTGACGCACAGAAGGATGTACACCTCGCTCCTGGCATGTAGCCGCTCAGCCCTCTGCTGAACTTGGACCACTCACTGTTCTCCTGGGCCCGATGGCCGTCCTGCTTCCATCCTACCCTGTGGCCCTGGCCAGGGCTTCACATTCCAGACTAAAGACTCAAAAGTGTATGGAATCAACTTGTTGGTGTTTCTAGAAAAACCTCTCATGACTTATTACTTATTCTGTGGATAGATAAAACATGTATCAACATAAAGAAGTGTTTGCAAAATACCTTTTTCTCCTCTGTTCTGTCTCTCTTCCTCGGGAGTGAGTGTGCCCACGTTAAGGCAGGGAGCAGGCATGACTCATTAACAGCCTGTTCAGCACGCTGGTCCGTAAAACTCTCCGCATACCAACTGATGACACAGACACAGAAGCGAGAGGAGAAAGCCAGCTGAGGTGTGAGGACGGCTCCCCACACCTGTGTGCCCAGCTGCACTCCCGCAAATGTTCTGAGCCAGTGTGTGGGCAGGGGCTCAACAACTCCACAAAGACAGCTTGGCCAGGCTTTGCTGTCCTCTCCTATTTGACAAATAAGTGACCAGGTTTTTCCTTTTCTTAGCCTCAGAGGAAAGCGGTAGTGTTCATTTGTTTTTGGTTTGTTTGTTTTGTTTTGTTATTGTTGTTGTTTTTGAAGATCTCTCTAGGGTCACACATAGAATATAAACTTAGCAACATGTTTTTGTCCTGAAAAGCATTAGGGTCCAACAGCAGAATTTACCAACCTGCTCCTTATGGAACACACGTGGAATTTAACCTTAGCAACATGTTTTTGTCCTAAAAAACGTTAGGGTCTAACAGCAGAATTTACCAACCTGATCCTTCCATTGAACGAAAAGCCCTCACTCGCTCCATTGCCTCACCTGGACCTCAGAGCTACTAGCAAGTGCAACTTCCCTGGTCACCCAAGGCCTGAACATGGTCGGTTCTGCCATTTTCGTGGCGAGAATTCAGTCAGGGTCTAGCTCCCAGATTGGCCTCACCTCTGAGAGTCAGATCAGTGGTGTTGATGAGGGGTCTCCAGACAGATCCCTTAGGAAGGCCCTTCCTCTTGCTCTGACCAAATAGGTTCTCATGAGGGAGTAATTGTCCCAGAGCCCCTATTGATTAAATGCTAAGAAACATGCTTAGGTTGCATTTGCTGTCCGCCAACTAGTGATGGCTCTGTGTCTTCCTATAACTTCTTTCCCAGCCGGGCTTTTTTGTGGTTTAGTGTTGAAATAGATGCTTCCTAATTAGATAGATCTCTGTTGGGAGGCTCAACCTGAGAACTTCTGTGGTGTTTTCATATTAGATATCTCTCCCCGGATCAGCTCTGTACTCCCCAGCTTTTCTAAAGCATAACTCACTGAATAGTTCCTTAAGCAGGCAACAGCCACATAACTAGTAATTAGTGTCTTGTCAGCTGATATCGGCAGCATGAGCTTTCCACTGCTGACATCAGCAAGTCCATCATATACTTAAAGCTATAGCCCCTCATAATTGTGATGAATATATCTGAACGATCCAATTCATAAGGAGATGTTTTTGAAAAAGCAAACCATGTTTAGGTGAAAGCATATAAAACAAATTACAAGCCAGATTTCAGCACAAAAATGAGTCTGTAAGAGCCCACAGCCCTGGATAGTCTTCCAAGCTGTGGCACAGATATCTATCATAAATCCACCACCAAGTCTGCTCCTTTCTGATTAGGGGATGGCGTTGTTTGGTCAAGGTCATAGAGAACATCTGTTTTAATGACAGAAGTCAGAAGAAGAGCAGCCCTTTCAGCCTCCCTATTTTTTATTCACTGATTGCTCATGAAAGAGCTAGTGATTTCCCCCCAAAATATGCTCTGATGAAAAATAAAACAAAATAAACATTTGACTCTTATTCTGAAAGAAAAAATTACCATGTCAAGCTGGTGTTTATTTAAAAATTCAAAAGTTGAAATTTCAGAACAATTCAAAATTGAAATCTCTGAACAGTAGCTATATCGCTTCTCAAAGGAGTTACACATGAATGTGACCAAATTACAGAATAGGACAAATAAAATGATTTTAAATAAATTAAATGTGAAGAAAAAATGTCTATTTTGCTGATAAAACTATTTCATCCTTAGGAAATAATCAGAGAAAACATATTTTTCTTTGAGAAATGTACCTCATTGGTTATTTAACTTCTTCCATCCCCTAAAATACTGTCGAAGTGACACCTATTTTTAGGCTTTGTTCTGAAGTTTTGCACCAAATTGATGATTGCTACACCTGCAAAGCCTTACCTTTCAAACTGAGTTAGCCTGAACCAGACCGAAATTGCACTAAACTTATCAACCTCTGAGAAACTCAGCCTGCCACCACCAAAATACAAGAGCTAAGATTTAATAAAGGCATCCTAAACCGGTAACATTTTTCTTTCTCCACCATTTGAGACAGTGTTTGTTCATCATATAGAAATGGTAAATATGCATGTTAGAAACCCAGGAAACAAATATGTCAGCAAGCATTTTCTACATCATTAAAAATTATATTTAAACAGTTCCCCAGCTGTAAATTAAAGAAAGAAATTATGTGCCTAAGCTTTCATAAATGTCACAGACCCAATTCATAGAAATTAATAAACACAAATCAAGTACAATTTATCTTTTTTTTCCATTAAATAAAACAGTAATTCACCAAGTCCAAATGAGAGCTACAGACACTAACACATTATTAAAGGGCACAGTGATACTGTATTACCAGAAATGTTAGTAACACATTAGATATGTTGCCTCAAATGAACAGGAATAAATTAGAAGTAGCATGTATATTTTATGACATATTGAGAGTTTTTCTTCCTTGTTTAACCCACCCCCCTTTTTTCAGAGTTTAACCCTTCCCCTGGGGCAACAAATGCTGTCAGTTCATGTCACAGTCTCCTTCAGGACAATGCAATGGCTATACTTGGGGGGATGGAATCCTATATAATAAAAGGCTAATGTGCAAATCTACTGGTGGAACAACCAGTCGCTATGATGCGCATTGACCACCAGGGGGCAGATAATCAACACAGGAGCTGCTCCCTGGTGGTCAGTGTGCTCCCACAGGAGGAGCGCTGCTCAGCCAGAGGCCCTGAGCCGGGCTCATGGCTGGTGAGCACAGCAGCGGTGGCGAGAGCCTCTCTTGCCTCTGCAGCAGTGCTAAGGATGTCTGACTGCTGGCTTAGGCCCGCTCCTCATGGACATCCCCTGGCAGTTGGACATCCCCCAAGGGCTCCCGGACTGTGAGAGGGCACAGTCCGGGCTGAGGGACACCCCCCCCTCCCCCGAGTGCATGAATTTCGTGCACTGGGCCTCTAGTATTTATATATTTAGGCAAGATTGGGGAATGAAATGCTGATCCTTCACTAGCTTTTCTTGTCTGTTGACCTGCACAGCCATTTCAGATACCCATTTACATTTTTTAAAAGGCCCTGGACAGGGGGCAGCTTATAGTGATGGTTTTTAATTACCTGGATCTCTGATCTAATGCCAACTGGACTGGAGGGGATGAAGTGCTGAGATGAGCCAGGGCAAAGATGAAGGTTTTTTTTCTTCAAAAACTTTCAAATTTTTTATTTTACCTTTTAATTCTTATCGATTTATTTTTTAGAGGCAGGAAAGGAGAGAGGGGGGAGGGGGAGAGAGAGAGAGGAGAGAGAGAAACATCGATCAGCTGCCTCCTGCATAAGCCCCAAGTGGACCAGGGAGGGAACCCACAACCTGGGTATGTGCTCCAACCAGGAATGGAACCTGCCACCCCTTGTTATACAGGACAACGCTCCAACCAGCTGAACCACACCGGCCAGGGTGAGAGGAAGGCTCTTTATTAAAAAGTTGCCTTTTCAGATCATAGAATTTATGTTTGTTACACAACTTAGAAAAGACAGAAATAGATTCAAAAGTAAAAATCACTAATCTAACCTCTCAGAGGCAATCACTGTTAAATTCTGATATGTTTCTTCTGGCCTTTTAAAATATAAATGCATATGACAAAATTAGAAGTATATCTTATACCTTGCTTTTATTTGTGGGCATGTTTCACCCTATAAGTTATTCTTCAAACACATGTTACGTGGTATTGTATTGTACCTACTGTCACCCACTGAGCCATCCCCAGGATGTGGCATGACCATGAACAAGGTGGCTTTCTTCAGTGAGAGCTGAAGCGCCCATCCATTGCTGGCTGTCCACTGAGACTAGAAGGTGAAGTAATGAGACTCTGTGAAGGGGATCTGGCTGAGCAGAGCTGCTCATGTGAAGACCTGGGAGGATGGCAGTCTCTGCAGTGAAGGAAATGCCTGAGGTAGGTGTGAGCCTAGTCTGTCCAGGAAGCAGATGGAGAGCAACATAACTAGGAGACGGGTAGGAAATGAGTCACTGAGGTAGCATTGTCAGGTCGCATAGGTGACTACAAGAAGTTTGGAATGTACTCTGAATGCCAATAGAGGACTTTGGGTGGGCAGGAGGGGTTGGTCTTAAGAAGGGACATGATTGGGATTGAATTAGTTTTAAGAAGTTCTGTCTGGCTGCTGTTGGCGGTAGGGGAACAAGAGTAGACGCTGCAAGACTGGTGGGAAGCCATTGCGGTCAGTTGCATAAGAGACTGTGCTGGCTCGGGCTGGGTTGGGAGCTGTGAAGGCAGTAAGAACTGGTTGGATTAATGGTATATCTGAAGATTTGGGGGATCTAAAGAACAATATAAACAAACAAACAAGACAGATTCACAGACATAGAAAACAGACTGATGGTTGCCAGAGGGGAAGGGGGCTGGTGGATGGGTGAAAAAGGTGAAGGGGTTAAGAAGTACAGATTGGTGGTGACAAAATAGTCATAAGGTTGTAAAGTACAGCACCGGGAATATAATCTGTAAATTTGTAGTAACTACATATGGTACCAGGTGGGTACTGGAAACATCGGGTGGGTGGGAGCGCTTTGTAAAGCATGTGATGGTCTAACCACTAAGCGGTACATCTAAAACTAATACAAAATATTGGATGTAAGCTATAATTGAAAAAATATTTAAATTAAAAAAAGATAAAACCAGCAACATTGAATGGTGAATTGGATGTAGGGTTGAGGGAAAGCGCAGCCGACCCTACAGCTCTTACCTAAGCAACTGGTGATTGGAGTAGCCTGTACAGAGTCACGAAGGCCCTGGAGAGGAAAAGGTTGTGTGTTGCTAGGGAAGAAAGGAACCCAAGGGTTCTGCTTTGGACAAGTTAGGTGTGAGATGCTTATTTTATCTCCAGTGAAGATGTCAGCTGGGAGGATGGAGCTGGATGTGCCTTGGGAGGTCACCAGTGTGCAAGTGATATGTACCATCACAGGCTGGCCAGCAAAAATGAGGAGAGGAACTGAAGAGGGTGCAGGGCTGAACTCCAAGGAACTTTAACACTTACATACCAGAAAAATATGAAATAAGAATGAGAATGGATGGCCACTGATGTAGGAGGAAAAACTAGGGGAGTATAGGGTCAGAGCAGCCAAAAGAAGAAAGCGTTGCAAGAAGGAGGGAGAGATCCTCCGTGTCAAAAGCTGCCAAGAGACTAAAATGACAATTTTCCATTAAATTTGGCAATGAGATGGTGAAGACGATAGCCTGATGTAGTTGGTTGAGGGAAAAATATTAGGTGATGGAGTGGAAACAGTGAGTCTAGAAATAAGATTAAGGGCGTTCCCTTCTATTTGTAATTCGCTGTTTCTTTAATCTTAAATATTTAAGTTTATTCCAACAATTTTTGTATCTGTTGAGAATGATTTTTGTCTTTCATTCTGACAATGCTGATTACATTAATATATCTTATGATGAAATATCATTACTTGATGGGAAAACTCCACTTAATTATGTTGTCTCCTTTATGTAGATTGATACATAGGTGTATGTTGAATTTAATTTGTTCTTATTTTAGTTAGGATTTTTCTGTCTGTGTTCATAAATGAGATACAATTATTCTATGATTATCTTTTCTTATGCTATCCCTTTCTAGTTTTAATTTCCAAGTTACACTATCTGCATAAAATGAATTAGGCAGCTTTTCTACTTTTTCAGTTATCTAAAATAATTTATATAAGACTAGAATTATCTATTTAATTCCTATAAAACTGTCTGGGTCCAGGGTCTTTGGAGATTAGGAGGTTAAGGAAGACACAGAGAATATTTTGCTTGTAGATTCCATCGCTGTAATGGTTACAGGTTTATTGTTGTTAGGTGTTGTTTTTTATTTCCCCCTTCTTCTTCTTTAGTCAATTTTAACGATATCATTTCTTTCCTATCTGTTCTCTGATAATTTCTCTACCTTCCTATAGCAAACTACATTTCTGAGAGTCCCTATCCAATTGGCAAGCTTTGGGTAATGGTAAGCACTAGCAGAAGACTAGTGGGTAGGAGGAAGGGCGACGCCAAGCCATGTCTCCTGTCCCCCCTCTGCCTCCAGCAGTGGCCATCTCTTCTGAAGTTCCAGCTCCCACAAAACAGGGTCCAGGTCCCTCTCAGCCCCTGCCACAAATCCAGCTCCTACCAGAGGGTGATCGGTGACCCTCATTCTTACACTCCATTAATGCCAACTCCCCAGTGGTCCCTCAGGCCCTAGAGGTGGTAATAGCTTCCTGATGGTATTAATCCCAGGGTTGCCTCACACCTGCTTTTTCACTTTGAAGTTCTTCTTTGTAGTGAATCTCCTGTATTAAATTCCTTTTATTGGACTACCTAGAGAGCTCTGTTACTCTGTTTTCATGACTGGGCCATGACTAATGCAGGTAGTTTATATTTTTTTGAAAATCATCTACTTCATTTGCATTTTCTAGTTTATTGGCGTACATATGAAAAACTGTTGGTACCATATTTAATTAGGATGTTTAGAATTTTTACCATATTATAGTTATGTACTCCTTTTCATTCCCAATATTATTTATATCTTCTCTCTCCCTCCTGCTTCTCTCTCTCTCTCTCTCTCTCTCTCTCTCTCTCTCTCTATCTTTCTCTCCTTCTCTCTCTCTCGCTCTTCAATCTTTTTAAAGATCTGAAAAATATATTCAGTTTACCATTTGAGCTAAAAAATGAAGCTGGGAACACTATACTATGTATATTGGTTTAATGAACAAAAATTACCACTAGAAGGATGAGAAAGACTATAATGTTGGTTGTCTGTGGAAGAGAAATTGGATGGCCAGGCAGAAGAAATGGAAAGAATCTTTTAGTTACATACCAGTTCGTACATTTTGAATTTTGGACCATGTAAACGATTCAAAGGATAAGATTTAAAATAGTGTGCAGGAGCAGATTTTAGATTTGCCTTCCTTTCTCTTATACTAAAGTATATTTCTTTTAAATTTTATTAACTTCTGCTTTTAAAATTATTAATACTTTTCACTTTTCACTCTATCTAGGTTTACTCTGTTCTTCTACATCACTTATTTTCAGTTTATCTTTTTAATAAATGAATGTAAGACTATGATTTATCTTTAAATGACATTTATCCTTCTCATTTTTTTACAGGTGGTAATTTCATGGTGTCTATTTCTAAATATTTTATTTGTATTTCCAACGTAATTTTTTCTTAATCATTGGATTATTTAAGTGTATCTTTAATATTTCAAACATAGGTGCTTTTAAATTTTCTTTTTATTGTTGATTTCTAATGTAAATGTACCATGACAAGAGATTGTGGTCTATAGGGCAACTTTACTTTGAAATTTTAGCCTTATTTAAATGGTCAATTTTATACAAGTTCCACTAGTGCTTAAAATCAAAGTGTATTTCCTATTAGTTGGATGTATGATATATGTGTGTGTGTGTGTGTGTGTGTGTGTCCACACACATTAACTCAAACTCCATAACTTTACTTTGCAAAATTTTATTTCATTGTAATTTTTTTCTAATTGATCAATTAATTTTTAATATGCATATTCAACTATTCCACCATATTTTGCAAAATTGTCTTTATAATTGTCAGCTTTTACTTTACTAATATCAAGAACATGTTGTTAGTTGCACAGAAGTTTATGATTATATTCTTAGAGAATTGATACTTATGTAGTATCCTGTTTTTATTTTTATTAATGCATATATTATATGTTTTCTGATATTAACAAGTCTCTACCATCTGTTGTGTGTTGTGTATTAACCTGATATGTCTTGTTCCATTCTTTGTTTTCAAATTTTCAGAATCTTTTTAAGTTATGTATCTTGAAAGAAGTATAGAACTTAACTTTTTAAAAATATACTATAATGAATGAAATAAAGAAAATCACCTCTATTTTCAGGTAACATGATTGTATACCTAGAAAATATGAAGGAATCTACCAAAAACAACAGTAACAACAAAAAAAGCCTCTTTGAACTCATGAGTTCAGCAAGGCAGCAGGACCTAAGATGAACATGCCCAAATCATTTGCATTTCTGAATACTAATAGCAAACAAATAGAAACCTAAACGTAAAAAATGCAGTACCATTTTTCCAAAGAATATTAAATATTCAAGTGTAAATCTAACAAAAATGTATAGAATCTGTATGATGAAAATTACAATATACTGATGAAAGAAATCAATGATGATATGACTAAATAAAGAGACATACTGTGTTCATGGATTGGAAGACACCACATAATAATGAGGTCAAATTTCCAAAATTTATATACAAGTTTAATACGATTCCTATGAAAAGACTAGCAAGGTTTTTTGTAGACATAGTTAAAATTATTATAAAATTTATATGAAATGTCAAAGGAACTAGAATAGCTAAAACAGTTTTTAAAAAGAATAAAATGCCAAGGCGGAGTGACTCAGTAAATGAGCATCAACCTATGAACCTGGAGGTCACAGTTCAAGTCCTGATCAGGGCACATGCCCTGGTTGTGGGCTCAGTCCCCAGTGGGGGATGTGCAGGAGGCAGCTGATCAATGATTCTGTCTTATCATTGATGTTTCTATCTCTCTCTCCCTGTCCCTTCCTCTCTCTGAAATAAAAACATATTTTAAAAAAATAAAAAGAAGAAGAAAGTAGGAAGAGTCAGTCTACCTGATTTCTTACATGGCTACAGTCATCAAGACTGTGCAGCGTTGGTGGGGGAATAGACACAGAGATCAATGGTACAGAATGGAGAACCCAGGCAGGAGCCCTCACAAATGTGCTCAACTTATTTTTGACGACGGTGCAAAGGCCATTCAGTGAGAGGAGGATTGCCTTTCCAACAAATGGGCTGAACCAATTGGACACCCAGTAAAAAAACACACTACAAATACCTGAACCTCATATAAAAGTTAACTAAATTAAATCAAAATAAATCACAGACTTAAGTGTAAAGTGTAAAACTAGAAAAGTTTAGAAAAAAATCATTAGAGAAAATCTTGGGGACCTAGAGCTAGGCAGAGTTCTTAAGCTTGATACCAAAGCACAAATCCATAAAAGGAAAAACTGATAATTTGGGCTTCATCAAAATTTAAAATGTTTGCTCACAGAAAGACTCTCTTAAAGATGAAAAGACAAATTACAACTTGGGAGAAAATATTTGCAAAACATATATCTGACAGATGACTTTTATCTAGAGAATATAAAGAATTCTAAAAGCACGATAGTAAATAAACAATCAAATCAGAAAATGGGGTAAAGGGATAAACAAACTCTTCACCAAAGAGAACATACACATGGCAAATAAGCCCATAAAAGGATGTTCAACTTCATTAGCCCTTAAGGAAATATAAATTAAAATAGCAATGAGATATCACTACATACCTTTCAGAATGGCTAAAATTAAAAATAATGACGACACCAGATGCTGGCAAGAATCAGAGAAACTGGATCACTCACACATTGCTAGTAGGATATTCAATGGAAAGTAGTTTGGCAGTTTCTTTTAAAAATTAAACATGTACTTATATGATTCAGCAGCTGCACTCCTGGGAATTTACCACAGAGAAACGAAAATGTATGTTCATGCAGAAACTTGTATAGGATTGTTCATAGCAGCTTTATTCATAAAAACTGGAAACTACCCAGTTATCCTTCAATGCGTGAATAGATCAACCCATTGTGGTCTACCCATGCCAAGGAAGAGTACTCAGCAATAAAATGGACAAAATATTGATAAAGGCAACAACCTGGGTGAAATTTAAGGGAATAATGATGGATTTTTTTTAAAAAAGGTTACAGACTGAATGATTTCATTTATATAACCCTCTTGGAATAACTAAATTATAGAGATAGAGAAAAGATTCGTGGTTGCCAGGGATTGGGGATGGATGATTGTGGTGGTAGTGACAGGAAACTCTTCATGTGCAAGAAATTTGTTCAGGAATCTTCTACACTTTGCAATTAAAAAGAGCAAGCTAAGGACAACCTGAAACT
Organism: Myotis davidii; assembly: GCF_000327345.1. Taxonomy (NCBI): domain Eukaryota; kingdom Metazoa; phylum Chordata; class Mammalia; order Chiroptera; family Vespertilionidae; genus Myotis; species Myotis davidii. Next base: position 2,475,531 of record NW_006292604.1, on the reverse strand, counting down.
CTTTTTTTTAAAAAAATATATTTTATTGATTTTTTACAGAGAGGAAGGGAGAGAGATAGAGAGTTAGAAACGATAGGTCCCTCTCACATCAATGTTTCTTTCTCTCTCTGTAAAAATCATTTAAAAATCTTCTTTTTTTTTTAATATATTTTATTGAGTTTTCACAGAGAGGAAAGGAGAGAGATAGAGAGTTAGAAACATCGATGAGAGAGAAACATCGACCAGCTGCCTCCTGCACACTCCCCACTGGGGATGTGCCCGCAATCCATGTACATGCCCTTGACCGGAATCGAACCTGGGACCTTTCAGTCCGCAAGCCGACGCTCTATCCACTGAGCCAAACCGGTTTCGGCATCCTGAAACTCTTTGAGAATGTTGTTACAACTGAAAAATACAATTTTCACGGAAGATGAAGAAATTTATGTTCTTGGAATTGAACATGACATGGAAATACATTATTGATCAATGAGAATTATTTAATTTCATATCCATACAGTACATGGACAATATACATTAATCCTTCAGGTTCAGTATGTTAAATACTGGATGACATCTGCATTAATACATTTTAAAAAATCAACTTAAAGTATGAAGACATTTGGCTGTTTATCAACTAGAAGATTTCCTATAATGTTGGTTAGAAAATCATTCTGAAAAGCAATCCATCTAAAATTTTAGAAAGCAAATGTTTTAGATTGCTAAATATTTTCATTTTGACATATTTGGGAGTACAATTCAGAACAAGCTTTATTCTAAAAGAATGGTTCTCCAATCTAAGAAGGAGATGGAAAAGTCTTCTCACTTCAAGTACTTTCCTGAAATATCAGTTTTCATAAACATCCATCTGTTTGGGTTTTCATTTCCCTTATCATCAAGGTTATGCAAACACAAGTCTCAGTTTTTAAATATGAGTTTTTAAATCAGAAATGCAAGATTACATCTCTTGAATGTTCTTAATGTATCTTTGATTAAAATAACACTAGTCTGTAAGAGGCAGATATAAAACTTGGATAATAAAAATTTGGGGTTAATTTTTTAAATTTCAATAGATTAGTAAGTTCTTTTAATAAGTAAATTTTATTTCACATTTATTGTGATTAGAGATAATATTTGAATGTCTTTACTATTGTCTTCATTTATTTTGTTTTCTTTTTATAATTTTCCTTTTCCTGTTCTCTGCTGAATTGATAAGTGCCTTTATTCCATTTTTAATTTCCCCAGCTGATTTTGACACTATAACTTATATTTCTCTTGAACACACTGAGGGTCTTTCCATGATTTAGCCACTTATGGAACATCTGATATCATTATTATTATTGTTATTAGTGTATAGAGTTTGAGCTTTTCCTCTTTTTTTTTAGCCCCCAAAGTTAATTATTTCAGTCAATGGTCAGTTAAAATATATTCACTTATTTTGTCAGCTTCTTTGCTTGTTATTATTTCTTTCATCCAATATCTTCCCATTCTGCCTTGTTCAAATTCTAATTCTTACTAGCTAGGAGATTTTAATCTTTCTGTACCTCAGTTTCCTCTCTGTAAAATGAGGTTCAAAATGGATCTACCTCATGCATTGTGAGGATTAAAAGTAGTTGATGCATGTAAACTGTTAACTATTGTTATAATTATTATCAGGCTTTTTTTTGCTATAATCAAGTTAATATTTTAATAGGCCTGGGGCGGGGGGTAAACCTCCCACGGGTAAAATGTCTTTATTTTGTCACCATTTGGAATGACCATTTAGTCTCAGTCTCAGTGCAAGAATCCACTAGATCAGCACTTAATTTCTGTTGCCTGTGTGAATAGTTATTTCATCTGTCCGTGCTGGTGAAAAGACTGCTGCTAGCCCAGTGTCATTCTTTTATAGGTAACTTGCCTTTTAGAATTGTTCTATTTGCCCTTGATGTTTTAGTCTCCCTACAATGTGAATTTTTTTTTTAAATGTTGCTTGGAATTTATTGTGAACTTTTAGTTTGAGGATATGTCTTCCATTCTGGAAATTTCTCAGCCACAGCAAATGTTGTTCTGTCTTTCTCCTTCATCTGGTTTTCCCTGGACCCCCTATAGATTTTATTGGAGCCCCTCCATCTATTATTCACGACTCTTACTTCTCTTTCTTAGTTTCCCTCCCTTTGTGCTGAGTTGTGTGAGACATTTCAGCGCTACTTCCAATTCCCTCTTTGGCTGAGTTCCATCTAGACTTTATCCCATCCATTAAGATTTTTAATGTCAAAGGATGCATGTTTCCAAAATTTCTAATCAGTTTTTTTTCCATATCTGCTTGTTCTTGAGGATATTGAGTTTTAGTTGGTTCCTATAAATAATTACTCAATCCTGTAAATATCCACAGTTGTGCATTGAGGTAAGGCAGTTTCAGGACTCTGACCTGCTAAATTCTCAGGAGCTTAAATGCTTTAAATCCATTCGTATTTAGTTCTCATTTTTGTAAAACAAGTTTATTTTATGTTATATATATCCGATACAGTGACAAGGATTTTCGAAATGCCTTATCTTTTGTTAGTTCCTGTTTCATCAAGTTCAGGGACTCAGCTATGCATGTACGTCCAGCATTCTCACACTGCACACAGATTCCCAGGGAAATCATACTGAAAGGTAACAGGAAAAATGCAATCACTTCTTTTACTTATCTCTTAATGCTCCTCAGGCAGTGCAGTAGGCGCAGGCTAATTTGCAGTCATTAGCAGCTCTGTGGATTCAGAACGGTAGTGGCTGAGACATGATTCTGACAACCTGTCTCCTACCTTCCTTCAGAAAGCACCTCAGACTCATTCTTCTAGGGGCCTAACTTAGAGTCAGAAGGAATGTGAAGAAACATTTCCCCCACCAAGTGAATGTTAGCACCAAAGCATTTACTCAATGGCCCCTTTCAGTCTGCAAAATATAGCCAGCTATCCTGGCTCTGCTCTTTGTTTCCCAGGGGTAAATGGTTTTAAGCTAAGACATTTTATTACTTCTGTTTCATTAGGAGCTCAGACTGAATGTGTCCCTTTTATCTCAACAAGTAATGTGCTGGATGACAACCCCTCATTTGAAGACCAGCCCCCTCTGAAGTGCTGGACTGAGCTAAATGTTAAATCTACTATTGATTAACTAAACCTACCATGGGGTTGGTTAGAGTCATGGAATAGGCAAAGAGGCCTCAGTTTTTAACTTTTTATACATGGTATTATTAGATATATATGGGCATTAGCATTTTCAATAGATTTTAATGCCAGATATTATTCAAAAATTTTCCAAGAAAATGAATGTAGCTATCATATATATATATGTATACATATATACATATATATATATGATGTACATATGTTATTACTTAACCTTATTACTATCATCTTGTATGTAACACAGTGTTTGCAACTTGAAATGGGAGCAACCTCTGCACATGCGTTCCCTAGTAGGTTCCTGTATTCTCCCTTTCAGTCCCGTGTACCAAGAAGGATAGGTTTCTCCCTGACTAAGTTTATTTATGGGCAACTGTAGAATTTTGGAGTTGGAAGACGATATGGACATTAACCTTCTGATATAGATAGATAAGCACCAAATCACTAGTAAAGTCAAGGTCAAACATGGAATTAGTAATAAGGCTGGGATTATGGTTTGTAACTTCTGATCTAATGTCCATGATGACAGAAGGGCCTATAAGTAAATATGAATATTTGGTCCATTCAGAAACCACCTGAGATAGTCCTTATACTTCATAAAGAGTCTATGAGTGGTATAAAAATTGTTACTTCTGACATGTTATAAACAAAATCAACAATCTCATTAATCCATTATGAGAAACTTAAAAACTCTGTTTTGAAGGCTTTGAAAGACAAAGGAAGATGGCCCAAGGAGCAATCTGCAAATAGGCAGCTTTTCCAGAGAGCCCCGGGAGGAAAAATGAATGCACGAATTTATGAATCAGAGTTCTTTGAACAGTTCTAGCATGGTGTGTATTTGTGGGTGTAAGGCCCTTTGACTTCATCGCAAAGCTTAGCACTGTAAATGTTGGTAAATTTGCACTCTTTCAAGATACTAAAATTGGACCAAGTTCTTGTCACTGAAATGAAGAGAAACCTACCAAACCATATTCAAAACCACAAAGATTGTACAGCCCATCCTGTCCATCACAGGTAGCATATTTCGGAAAGCTTAGTGTGTATCAGGCAACCTCATTTCATTGCCCTAATAAGCCAGTGTGGTTGATCTTATAATCGATACTGCCTCCGTTGGATAAACAAAGAAACTGAGATTTAGATGAGTTATGTAATTTGCCCCAGTTCATGTAGCCAGTAACAGCAGGGCTGGGATTTATACCCAGGTTGTCTGACGCAGAGTTTAGCTCCAAGTCGCTATGCTCTATGAGCTCCGTTCTGTTACAGAGAGGGATGGGAGTTCATGAGAGAAGATATTTCTATACCCCAGTGCCTGGAACTGTGCCTGACACCTAATGGTGCTTGGTAAATATTTGTTGGATACACAAATGAGTAAATTAACAAGAGTTAATTAAGCTCCTACCACATTTATAAGGCATGCATGACCCAAGAAAGCTTTTCAAACAAGTCTTTGCTGTTATCTTAGTATCCACCAAATTGCTTCCAAGGGGTCACAATATGAACTTCATAGGAGTCCCCTGAGTAAATTGTTAGCTCTCTGCTGTTCTGTTTAGTTGTAAACTGGTGGAGATACTATGTAGTGGGAATTATTTGTATCCCTGGAAGATAACTTATGGAATAAGTCTTTTTCAATCCTTGCTGTTATTCAGTGAATTTACAAGAAGTACATTCCAGATGGGAGAAGTGGTGGTTAAGCCTAGTGTCTGGAGTCAGCCTTGTCAGCTGTGGGACATTATTACAGTGATCTCTGCCTCAGCTTCCTCATTCAGAAAATGCTGTGCGTCCCCCAGGGTTGTTGTAAGAGGTGTGGTCAATACATGGTAACTAGTATTACATCAAAAGTATCTTGCTTGCTTCCTTAATTCCAAGCTTAATTCTATCCTCAGCAAACAGGTATCGGGGGACCCTGTGTGCCAGCCTCTGCTCCTTGTGCAGGGGATAGACACATAAGGTTGTCTGCTTTCATGGCCTCATGTTCTAGAAGGAGACTTGAGAGATAAATAAAATAAGATGCACTATATGCTTGATGGTGCAATGTGACTCCAAGAAGGGTAGGAGGATGTAGGAGATGGTGGGGGAGGATTATTTCATACAATTTGGCAGGACGACCTCTGAGGGACACACCTGAAAGGAAGGAGGCTGGTCCCTGCAGACACTGGGAATAGAGCACTTCAACAGAGGGAATTCCTGGCCTATTAAAAAAAAGAAAGAAAGAAAAAGAAAAAGAGGCAGGGCTGCCAGGAAGCAGGTGAATCAAATGAGGAGTGGTAGAGATGGAGCCAGTGAGGTGGAGGGGAGCCAGGTCCTACAGGGACTGCTGGCCATGGGAAGGACTTGGATTTTGCCCCGAGTAACATGGGAACCATTGGTAGGCTGTGGGCAGGGGATGGATATGGCCTGACGTGTTTGAGGAGCACAGTGGCTGCTGTGGGCACAGCCACTGTAAAGGGGCAGGGGTGATAGCAGGGAGACCAGTTAGAACACTATTGCACTGGTCCAGATGAGGGATGATGGAGGTTTAGACCATGATAGTAGCCGGAGGCAAGGTAAGTGATGGTCAAATTCTAGATTTATTGTAAAGATAGAGCTGACATGATTTGCTTTGGGTTGGATTTTAAGTGTGAGACAAAGAGGAGAGTCAAGGATCACCTGAAAGTTTTTATACCAAGGTGTTGGTAGATTCATTTTGCCATTTGTTGTTATGGAGGCATTGGAAAGAAAGGTTTTAGACAGGGTTCTCCAAAGAAACAGAACCAATAAAATGTGTAACTAGATAGATAGATAGATAGATAGATAGATAGATAGATAGATAGATAAGGCACGGCTCACATGATTATGGAGTCTGGTAAGTTCCAAGACCTGCAGGGTGAGTTGGCAAGCTGCAGACCCAGGAGGTAATGGTGTAGTTTCAGTCCCATGGCCGCAGGCTCAAGGCCCAAGAAGAGCCAGTGTGTTTAAGTTGGAGGGTAAAGGCAGGAAAAATCTGGTGTCCCAGTTGAAGGCAGTCAGACAGGAGGAATCCTCTCTCACTTGCAGGAAGGTCAGCCGTCTTATTCTATTCAGGCCTTCATTTGATTGGATGAGGCCCACCCACATTTGGGAGGACAATCTGCTTTACTGTCTGCTGATTTAAATATTAATCTCATCCAAAAACACCCTCAGAAAAACACCCAGAATAATGTTTCACCAACTCTCTGAGCACACCATGGCCCAATCAAGTTAACACATAAAATTACCCACCACAGGAGGAGCAGATTTGGAGAAGAAATCAAGAGTTTTGCTTCAGACATATTAGGTTTAAGATATGTATTAAAACTCAATGGAGAGATGCGATTAAGGCCCAGCGGTTCTCAACCTGTGGGTCGAGAACCCTTTGGTGGTCGAATGACCCTTTCACAGGGGCCGCCTAAGACCATCCTGCATATCAGCTATTTACATTACAATTCATAACAGTAGCAACATTACAGTTATGAAGTAGCAACAAAAATAATTTTATGGTTGGGTCACAACATGAGGAATTGGATTTAAAGGGCCAGAAGGTTGAGAACCACTGGGTTAAGCCATGGGTGTAGAGCAGTATCCTTGAGATATCTTTCCCTTGTACATGCTATATGCAATTCTGATATGAAATTCCTTGTGTTGACATTCACTTTATTGACTCTGGCCTAATTATTAAGATTAAATTGCTAATTTACTGACTTATTTAGCTCTATCAGAAAATTTATTCCTAAGACATCATGGCTTCTCACCTTTCTGAGCCTTCTCCCTTCTGCTTCATTTTTCAGGATGCCCTCTGCTCATCTGTCCACCCGGAATATACATTTTTAAGATTCATGAGATGGTATCACCTCCTCATTGAATCTTTCCCCAAATCATTTAACAACTTTCAGACTCTAGACACTCCTACTCTTCCTTCTCTTCAGATTCTCCTTCATTTCTTTTCTTTTTTCTTTCTTCTAGAAAATAGAAAGTTTTTAATTTATTTCTCTTTGATTATATATATATTAAAGCAATATGGAAAAGAATAAATGATGGTAAAAAGCACCTAAAATCCTAGAGTAATGATGTTTTAACTAGCTTTCTAGAGTTTGCTAGATTTACATATACAAAATTACATGATTTTATGAGTGTTTTTAAAATTTAGTCTGATTTTAAAAATCAACAATAGCCCGACTGGCGTGGATCAATGCTTGAGCATCGACCTATGAATCAGGAGGGTCACTGGTTCGATTCCCGGTCCAGGCACATGTCCAGGTTGTGGGCTTGATCCCCAGTGGGGGTTGTGCAGGAGGCAGCCGATCAATGATTCTCCCTCGTCATTGATGTTTCTATCTCTCTCTCCCTCTCCCTTCCTCTCTGAAATCAATAAAAGAAAAAACATTTAAAAAATAATAAAAAAAATCAATAATATGTCAGGAAGCTCTTCTAATGTCAATCAACATAGCCAACTATGACTCATTTTAACAGTCGCTCGATTGGGTATATGGATATAACATCCTTTATTTATCCCATCTCCTAATAGTGACTTCTGGGCTTTGGGCCCAATTGGGTCTAGGACAGAAATGGTGTCACAAGGACTCGCCATTTCGCAACTCTGTGTTTCTCTGGATTGGCTTTCTTTTCAAACAGGCTTTGTCCGTGTTATATCAAAGCTGACCCAGGCAGCTGCAAACTTATAGTCCTTAACAAATGACTTCTGGTTGAGAAAATGTTCCTTGTATGGTAGTTCCAACAAAATTCCCAGAGAGAGCTTTAATTGGACCACCCCAAGTCACAAACCCATCTTTCAGTCAATCACTGTGGTCAGGTGGAAGGCGATCTGGGTGACCAACGTGCCCCTGGAGCCAGGCGAGGCTCAGTCTCCCCTCCCCTTGGCAAACCATTGGCTGAGAATGTTTAGCCTGGAGGATTTTGAAAAGACATAAAGATATTCAGTTACCAGGTGACATGGGTGTGGTAATTGAAAAGCCAAAAACAATAATACTTAAGGCAGATTAACATAGTTTTTTAAAAACACACCAGTGCTTTTGTATTTAATGACAACAGATTAGCATAACATTGATCTACCATACAAGATGTCTATGGTTTGAACTTCACTTTAACCAACAGATACCAGAATACCCTGTTTCTATTTCAGGGCCCTTTGCCAATCAGCTTTGTCTTTTTTGCAACATCTGTCAGTTACTCATCCAGGGATTGAGCTGAATTGGATCAATGAACTTCCACTGTCCTGGGCAGCCATTACCAGCCATTACTTCATCCCTGTGCCAGGTCTGTTTCTTATGGAAGCTGAGTATCATGACTGTTTTTTTCTCCCATGCTGAAAATGTCCTTTAACAGAGAATTGGCTGGAGGGGATGCAGAAGAAATTAAGAGCATGGCAGCCAAAGCTGAGACCTTTGGAGTCTCTTGGGCACTAATACACTGTTCCTAAAATTGTTGCATTTCAAATTAGATTGTTTTCTGGCCTCACCAAAAGCCTATGAATAACCAGAGGCCTGACTGGGCCAAGGTATGTGGATGACCTGGCTAGGTTCACATTTGGTGGCCCTTGGAGTCACTTTGCTTGGCATTTACTCAAAGGAGAAAGTGAGGGCAGTGGAAGAGCTGAGGTCACTCTTAGCGGTCTCCCCTCTGCAGGCCCAAACTTTCCTACCCCACTCAGTAAGACAAAAGCCTTGTGATACCAGGACACACTCTTCTTAGCAGGCATATGGTCAACCATATGACCTCTGCATGACTCCAGGGTCTCGTAAACCCCACCCACCTTTACGTAGGCAGATAATCCTAGTGTCTCTCCTGAGAGGCACAGCACTCCACTGGGGTTCTAGAAAGTACAGTTTTCTCCATCTCATCACACACTTGGTTGGACCATCCTTAACCTGCCCAACTCAGAGGAATGAAGAAAAACTTGAGGAAGCTGACATTAAGCAAGTGGGTCGTTAATCTCTGGACCCAAAGTTACCCATTTCAGAGCCAATGTGAACCGGGGTTTGGTGCCATCAAGAAGAGAATGAAATGATAATATGTGTGTGATGTCGGGTGGCAAATTGGTAGAGGAGGGAGCGTTTGCCCGAAAAACCAAGGTGAAACATAGAACTATTTTCAAACTCTTTTTAACTGTGGAACCCTTTATTCAAAGGAAATGGTGCTCCACATTCAAAGAGGAGGTGGATGAGTTGAAGAGGGGCTAATACCCAACCAATTGCTCTCCCCTCCTACAATAGCCCCCGAAGCCCCTCTGAGGGAATTCTTAGGGCTCAATGTGGCTTAAAAACTGCTGACTGGAACAACAGTGAAGAATGCAGTTTGCTCAGAGACAAAGTGTGTTGCCTAGGCTTGGCCCCAATGTTAAAAAGGCAGCATGCAGCTGAGGAACAGACCGTATCAAACCATTCAACAGGTACCTTCGGGTGATTTTTCATCAGACAATGAAATATGATGCTTTGTGTTCTTAAACTGTTGTATCTTATCATTTGTTAACTTTTCAATGACATGTATAGGATGGTAAACCTTTCTTTAACATTGGTGTAAAATTCTAACTAAGCTTAGGTTGTTTTTTCCAGTCCCCTTCTTACAAGTCTTGTTTTAATTATTAATACACCTTTTCCTATCCCTCCCTCAAACTCTAGTCCATCAAGAGCTGACTATACTTCTCTTATTTAACCTGCTGTAACACTAACCTTTCCTTCTCCCCACTAGATTGGTAAGCTCTTCTGGGGAGGAAAATGTTTCTGTTAAAGTATGCATCTCTCACACCTAACCCAGCCCTCAATAAATATTTTCTGAATGAATGACAACAGTGAAAGAATGGCTACAAAACCCCTACAATAGTGACAAAACAACCCAAAGGGGAATCCAGACAGGTGCATAAGATGGAGGCTTTAGAGCTGATTTGTATGCAAGTTATATAAAATCTTTATTCCTTCATTCTCTCATCTATAACATGGGAGTGATAATTTGGTGGCATTACATCTTCCTCAAGCATCTATACTAATAAAAGAGTAATATGCTAATTAGATCAGGAGACCTTCTGGATGTCCTAGCGGACAAAGCCATGGTGGCAGGGCTGAGGCAGAGGTGGTTAGAGGCAATCAGGCCAGGAGGGGAGGGTAGTTGGGGGTGATCAGGTCAGTGCAGGGGGGGGCAGTTGGGGACAAGCAGGCTGGCAAGGGGGGGGGCAGTTGGGTGTGAGAAGGCCAGTGGGGGAGCATTTGGGGGCAACCAGGCCAGCAGGAAGAGTGGTTAGGAGCAATCAGGCAGGCAGGCAGGCAGGCAGGTGAGACCCAATCCCTGTAGGACATCCCCCGAGGGATCCCAGATTGGAGAGGGTGCAGGCCTGGCTGAGGGACCACCCCCCACTCTGTGCATGAATTTCGTGTACCAGGCCACTAGTATTGTTATAATTACCTTAAAACCCTTACACCATCCATGAAGTAAAATAAGTACATAGCATTTGGTACATTCCTCTACTCACTCTCAGAAGCTCCAATATAGATCTTCCAAGCCAGATGAACAGATGAAGTAAATGGAAGAGCATATAGGTGAATTCACCTTAAAGGCACATTTGGGCCAACTCTGGTTTATGTTGGGTTATTGGGGTAAACATGTGGAAAAGCCTTGCCTACTATCTGACACGTGGCCATGAGAGCATTACAACTGTGAGCGCTTCCCCCTGCTGACAGACAGCAGGGTGCAGTGAGTCTGCCGTGAGGCTGGCCTGACCATCTGCTTCTCTTCCCCCCTACACATCTCCAAGACAATTTATAGCCTACCTCGAGCACCAGAGAAACAGCCTTTTGAACGAAAACACATCTTACTATACTTTTCTTCCACTACATCCAAATAGTTTCTGCAGAATGGCCCCACAGCATTCCTCTCCTCTGGGACTACTGTCCAGGGATGGTCACAACTCCCTTTCCAACTTTGTAACTGTGATAAATTGTGAACTGGTCACTCATTCATTTCACTCATACCCGAAACACAGTTACAGAGCTCTGTCTTGCCAGGACCCTGTGATAGGTCCAAACACCAATAAAACGTAAGTGAGAGGCAGATGAGTGTGTAGACAGTTACAACACAAAGTGATAATGCGAGTGCCAAGGCGGAGAAATGTTCACGGTTCTCAGAGCCCCGGGAACGAGGGCTGAGGGAGGCATGGCCAAGGACAGCTTTCTGGAAGGGTGATGCCTGAGCTGAATCCCTTCTCAATGCTGCAGCCACAGGCTTCTGTTAAGGCGAGATCTGGCTAAAATGTAGTCATTTCAGTTTCATAGAGTTGTAGAATCTTAAAATGAGTAGGAACCTTAGGAGCCTACTTCCATGTCATGTTCCTTCAGGGGTGTGCTCTCTGGGGTCAGACCTTCTGGGTTCAAATTTGGACTCCGCCACTTTTAATCTGTGCTTTGGGCAAAGTTCCTTCTGCTTCTTTACCAGTGAAGTGGGGCTAATAGTAGAACCTGGAAAAGAGCAAGTTTTCAATGAATGTTGGCCATAAAAATGATATCTGCTGCTATTAATGATCACCAGTAAATGTTCATAAGAAAAAGATACAACTCAGTTCTTTGATTATTTGTTAAATAATTGTTTCCAAAGTTAACAGTTTGTCTGCTGATATGCCTCCAATAAATAAAAGATTTCATAAATATTTTTCCCAAATTTCAGAAGTCTTCAACATCTTAACTTGGAAGCCAGACCTTGTTCAAGGCAGGTGCCTTATTATATCAAGTGATTTTGCACTGAGAGTAGAGGTATATATAAAACAGAATGAAAGGTTTTTAAAAAATGTGTCTGCCATGGACTTTAGATAACCTTTCTCCTAATAACAATAAAACATATATATATTAGAAAATAAACTCCATCAATTCATATTTTTTCTCAAATTTTATGACTTGGTCTAGAGCTTAGTAAACCTCTTCTTAATAAAGAGTGAAAAGCAATAATGTAAACAGGCGTTTTCTAGGAATATTGAAAATGCTTAAGGAAGCAAACTTTTGAAACACCCCTAATCCACAGGGGATGTCACCTACATACAGTTGGTTTACTAGGTAGAAAGAGGTCATTAAAATAGCTCCAAGAGGCCAGTAATTGTTAGACTAGACAGAGTACGTGCTTTAAAAGTAATGAAACTCTATGTCCTTAAATATATCCCATCATTAAGATTTCCAGTTAAATAAATCTGACCTTTCCCCCTAATAAAGAGGTTTTACTATATAGAGATAGATAATACAACATTCTCAGAGTACTGATGCTGAAAAGGCTACTCAAATTCAGCCTTCTGGGACTTTCGCCTTTGCTTTGCTCCTTCCCCACCACTTAAAGGCCACAATTCAACACACCCAATCCAGGTTAGGGAAGGGCCTTGAGCCCTAAGTGCTAGTGATTCTGGTCAGAGGACTGCATCTTTGTCACAAACCACCTGACAGGCAATTGTTGTGAACTTAAGTGAGTCTACAACTGCCTTGGATTCTTACTCTCCTACCCCGAGCTCTCTACAGTATTTCATTCTGTGAGACATAACAGGATCTGGGCAATGCTAGGTTAAAGTTAAGCATGCTTTGCTGCAAGACCTTGTGTGGCCTTCAGTGCAGTAATGAATCTTTGAGAAAGTGGTGGTACGGATCATCTCCTTGACTTCCTTGGCTCAGAAGCCTTTCTGGTGAAACAATTTATAGGACCAGGTTCTTCAGAAGGCACTCTAGCAAACACTAGAATAATACATCCGCTGCATCGGCCAAGTACGGAGTGCTAATCAGCCTGAATCCTTTATTTTTAATTTTAAATATATATATATTCTTATTGATATCAGAGAGGAAGAGAGAAGGAGAGATAGGAACATCAATGATTAGAGCAAATCATTGATTGGCTGCCTCCTGCATTCCCCCTACTGGGGATTGAGCCCGCAACCCAGGCATGTGCCCTTGACTGGAATCGAACCCAGGACCCTTCAGTCCACAGGCCAATGCTCTATCTGCTGAGCCAGGGCAGCCTGAATCCTTTTAATGGCAGCATTGTTCCAAGGAGCTAGCTCCTGCTTATCTCCCAACCCCAGCCTCATTGCTCCTCATACTCTCTCACACTCACACTCCTGCGAGAGGACATTGTGGGTGGATCTGCTGAAACCACAGGCCTCAGGGCCTTGCCCTGGCTGTTTCCCAGCTCCCACTGCGTACCTGCCACCAACCTTTGCTTGCCTTGCTTCTACCCAGTTTTTAGAGTGAGTTCTTCCTAGACCTCCAAGCAGTCACCCCGAAGCCTCTTTTATGTGTCCCCATACACACTTCATCTCAGTCCCATCACTGCATCTCCTGCCCTGAATCTGGTTGGCCATCATTGAAGCTGGGACTATATTCTATACTCTGTTTTGCTGTATTCCCAGTGCCTGGTACACAGAAGGCTATAACTATATTTGTGGAATTATTGAAGTGACAGCCCTTGCTTGACAGTTGAGGGCACACCCCCTGCTGCTAGTAATTCAGGACTGCCCAGGCCCACTCTGTGGGCATATTTAAATGTTTGCTTACTCACAGTAGATAACAGAGGGTTCCTACTCTACCTTAATCACTATGTACCTTCTTAAGATATAATGATGAAGCCAGTCCTATTGATCCACCTTAGTAGGGAAGTAGAAGTGGCACATATACTGACGTTTCTACACACAAACCTTTTTCTTATCACTAGGACACTGGGTCCTGTCAGATGGACACGGGAGGATGACGCAAAGTTGGCCTAAAGCAAAGGGAATCTAGTTCAGCTCCTTAGAACTGTCAACTTTGGCTCAGAGCCAGAGCCTCAGGACAACCTGGTGCAGGTACTTATTCATCAAGCCCTTCTTCTCTTTGGCATCCAGAGAGATATCATCAGAGTCTGGGGATGTAGCCATGTAATTGCTTTCGAATCACTGCTGCGGCATCTCAGATTCCTTCGCCATTCTAGAGCACCAGCACTGCTGATGTGTCCATAGCTCTGAGCTGGAAGTGCTGCTCCGTAGCAGGCTCTCGTCAAAGATAAAGAAGGTCATGCTATCAGAGGACTTGGTGTAGGGAGAAGAGACTAAAATTACTTCCTCTGAACTTGGACTTCCTTTGACTTCCAAGGAGTTCTTCAGGATGGTGACCAACAAAACCGGCAACTTTGCAGGGATATATCTGAGAGTCTAGAAGTAGCCAGTATAAAGGCCTCTGATTCTTCTAAGGTCACTAGAGTAGATTAACATCTCAAATTCAGAGTGACTTGTCTACGTTACTCAGGACTCGTCGTGTTCACTTCCTGCTTCTTTCTTCTAATTGTCCTGCACAATTAGGATGGGGTTTCTGATCTTACGTATGTCACAGTAGAGTACTACACAGGTCAGCCTTCCCCTGCCCCCTGGGCCCCCCATTGTCCACCACTCATTTTTACAGTCCTCTCTTTCTTTCTTTCCCCACATTTTGGTCTTGGAGCTTGTGGCTGCTACTTCTACACTCTTGATGAGATAAAAGATAGATGTGTGTGTGTGTGTGTGTGTGTGTGTGTACTCATACACCCATGAGCAGTCAACCTTTCTTTTTTATAGAATCCACTCATGTACTAACCTTGGGCAGCAAACTAGACTGTGGTTGTGCAAGAATGGCTCCATTTGTCATTGGGCATTTCTGAGGTAAAGCCACCAAATGTGGTCCTCCACCTGCTGGTCCCCCAAAGAGAAGGATGCAAATTCTTGTGTATTTTTGCTTTCCCTTCATGATAGGAGCTTGATGGGAATGCACGTTGCTGCTATTGTTGTACTTTTTTTTTTTTTCAGAATAATGAACTCTCAATGAAAAATTAAATTTGGAATCACAGGAAAAAGCTGGAATTAGAACCCAAGTCTTAAAACTGAATGAAGACCCTCAAACTTGTTGCCTTTGTCAATCAAATTGTAGTTGCATGTGGTTGTAGGCGCATGGAGTAGGAGGAGGGGTAAGAACTAAACTACCCTGGAGAGAGATGAGAATGAATGCAGAGTCATGGCTTCCTCTCTACAGTGAAGCCGGGTGTTTCCTGAATTAATAGTGATATTATTCACTGAATGTGTGAAAAAGACAAAGGCCACTTTGTGAAGTCTTTTTCTTGTAACTTTTTATAGTTTTCTCTATGTTTTTATGATCTGATGCCTTGCTATAGCACTAATTCAATGTAATTTTCTAACAGACTTGGAGGGGCAGTTATGATACAGCATGCTCAGTAACTAGCCCTCTGAAAAAATATGGCAACTTCCATTGACAGATACTCTCCCTCCTTGGTTTCACTATTAGGCGGTAACTTCACACCTCGTTAATCAATATTTTGCTGCCCATTTTACCATATAATCCAGTGATGTTAAAGATATAGTTCACCATATAAACCTGATTAATTGAAGAAAAATATAGCTTCTTGTTGCTGACTTTATGAGGTTAGAAATAGCACCCAGTGCTAATCTGCAATGCCAACAAATGAAGATGGCTTAAATCATATCTCATGACTAATGCATGAGACCCAAAGTTCTTTTATTCCTGGCTATTTTAGAAAACTGGGGTATTTTTTTTACCCTAAAAACGAATTCTATAAGATTTATTGAGATAATACAAAATGCCTTATTATTGATAGCACACAATCAAGATTTTATTCTGATGATCACAAAAATGTTGTTTCTCTATTTTAATTTTTTAAAAATTATACAATGGGTTAAGTCCAGAACCAAGAATATTATATCTGATCCTTAATTGTAGTTTTTTAAAATAGTCAATATCTGGAAATATAATGGAAAGTTTAGATTGCTTTCTGTAGTCACTATTTCATTTTAATTGTACTTGTGAATTCATTTAAACAGAAAGAAATATATCTACTAATAAAGTAATCCTGTTATTTTTGCTTGTTTTTGTTTTGGTCATGACAAACTGTGAAATGCTGTGTTTTTCCTAGAGTTCTAGTGCATGAAATCTGCAATCTTTCCACTTGATTTACGAAGGGCCCTTAATTACTGCTGTCATTAGCACCTAGTGTTCAAAACAGTCTGTTAAAATGTACTGTTAGTCTCACCTTCAAGTCCCTGCTTCTTTAATTTTTTTCCCAAGGGTAAGTAAAACAATAATTGCCTTAATAACAACAGTCATATATACTAAATTAAATAATATTCCAAGTCTTTTTGGTGCCTATTTCTTTTTGTTCAGAATTCAGCATGTGTGTGTTAGGACTGGCCTAAAATTTGAACAAGTGTCCATAACGAGGGTTATTACTAGGATAGACTTATTACCTGGGTTTTAAAAACAAGTCATTCATTTGCCTTTTTCTTTCCACTTGGATAGGGATGACAGACAACTGCTGTGGAGCTTCAATGTTTCTGCCTGGTCATGCACAGTTCTGCAATATAATGCATAAATGTATAACAGCAACTTGGGCTAGCTTGATACCTCTCTTGGAATAAGGAAATACAGCCAGGCGTGTCCATCCCCCCCCCACCCCCCGCCCCGCGCGTGTGTAGACACACACACACACACACACACACACGCACCGGCTCTGCCCGGGGCCTGGAGGGGACCTCCACCCAAACTCAGCCCAGGACGTGCCTGTTGGCCCTGGGACTGTGCAGGGCCACCTTCCTCCTTCCTGGAGTTGCCCTTGGGTGCTCTCTCTGAGGCCGGTGTTTCCTCTGATCAGTCAGTCACACGGGCATGCATCCGCGCCGGTGTGTGTCGCGCCCGCTCCTGCCGGGTGAAAGTCCGGGCCGGGTTTTGCACCGTGCCCCCGGGCTTGTCTCACGGCCTCCAGCCGCCGCCGCTGCCGTGTTTACTGAGCTCGCGCGTCCTGATATCACTCCGCTGGCATGGAGGAGGAGGAGGAGGTGGAGGAGCGAGAGGAGGAGGAGGAGGCGGCGGCGGCGGCGGTGGCGGCGGCGAGC
>NW_006292604.1:2438741-2439102 GCF_000327345.1 Myotis davidii | reverse complement strand
TATAATGCATAAATGTATAACAGCAACTTGGGCTAGCTTGATACCTCTCTTGGAATAAGGAAATACAGCCAGGCGTGTCCATCCCCCCCCCACCCCCCGCCCCGCGCGTGTGTAGACACACACACCCACACACACACACACACACACACACACACACACATTCAAAAAATTCAATCCCCAGGCGTGTCCATCCCCCCCCCCCCCCCGCCCCGCGCGTGTGTAGACACACACACACACACACACACACACACACACACACACACGTTAAAAGTTAATTCATTCCCAAGATCCCCCAGAATCTTTCTTTTTCTCTGTTCTGGCAGCTCTGGTTCCTAGCCTTGGTTGTAGTGAGCTTGGGGGC
>NW_006292604.1:2437588-2438479 GCF_000327345.1 Myotis davidii | reverse complement strand
ATCATTGTGATGGTGGCAGGAGCAGCGGCGGCAGCGGCAGCCCAGCCGAGCGTTAGGGGCTGCTCTCCGCGCGGCGTTTTGCAAAGGACTTCACCGATCTACTTTTGCAGTCGCCTCGGACTGTCCATGTGTTTACTTCCCCCAGCCCGAGGATTCGCTATCTAGGATCCTGTGAAATGCAACTGAGCAGCCAAAGTACTTTGAGAACACGGGGCGGCATAAACACCAAAACTTTTTTGTGGAAGGAAAATGCAATAAGCAAGCTTGCCGTTTTCCGATGCGGTGTGGAGTGAGTGTGTGTCGCGCGTGTCCGCACTGGAGGCATATGCTTGTGTGTGTACATGGGGTGTGTTTTTCGGTACGTAGGGAGAAAATGCTTGCCAACCACCGGAAATCTCCTGGAATTTATTAGAAAATAATGGATTATAAAAAGAAGGCAGGAGAGGAGCGGATCTCCCCTTGAGTTGCAACCCGATTTGCTGCTGGCTCAGTTTTGTTGTGATTCTTTTTGTTGATAGGTGTCTGATGGCATTCTGATTCCCCCCCCTTTTTTCTCCTTGAGCTTTACAGTTTTTACAAAAAAGGGAAACAAAAAACCACCCCAAAATCTCTCTCCCCCCCTTTTTTTTTGCCCCGTCGGGATTGCTGTTTCCATCCATGTGCTTGCGTCTCCCCCGCGTTCCACTTAAACTATTTTAATCCTTGGACCCAAGGAGGAGGCTGATAGGGGGGTGGATAAAAAAAGTTCTTCCAAAATAGTGTGCCCGGGGAGCAGGATGGGGGATTTCGCAGCCCCCGCTGCTGCCGCGAATGGCAGTAGTATTTGCATCAACAGTAGCCTGAACAGCAGCCTCGCCGGGGCCGGGATCGGTGTGAATAATCCAATAGTAC
>NW_006292604.1:2436364-2436652 GCF_000327345.1 Myotis davidii | reverse complement strand
CCATCCCACCCCACCTCTTCCCCTCCCCTCGAAAAGCCGCCTCGCCTTCCCAGACCCGTCCCCCTTCGCCCACCCCTCTCCGCACATCCGCCGGGGTCGGGGAGAAATTGATGCTGTCGCAGATTCTGGGCGGGCACCAGGCCCTCAATCCCTAGGGGGGCGGTGGGGGAAGCGAGAGGCTCTCGCCTTTTCTCCCCAGCTCACCCCCTTTGGGCTGAGAAAGTCTGAGAGTTTTGTGAATGAACTTTGAAGTGGGTGAGAAGCGAGCGAGGATGGCCGCAGCGCGCC
>NW_006292604.1:2428576-2436289 GCF_000327345.1 Myotis davidii | reverse complement strand
AGCGGAGAGAGGCCTGGAGGGGGCGGGAAGGGAGAACTGAGTCTTCTGTACCAGGAGTCCCCGCCACGCAACTTCACTGGGGACTGTGTCCCCTCCTCCTCTCAAACTCGCGTGCACTGAGCTTCTCCGCTTCGACCCCCGCCAACTTCCCGGGCCCGGCATAGAAGCCCGGAGGAGTGGATGGTAGCTGGGAGGTGAAAGAGGCTTAAATGGCTGGGTGGGTGGGTTCGAGGTAGACTGAGCAGCCAATGGCTTAACTTCTCCGGGAGGAAGGGGCAGTTCCCACTCCCTAACCCTGAGGGTAGAATCCTTTCTCTTATCTCCTCTCTCAGGTTCTTTTGCTTTCCTTCCAGGGTGGGGGAGGCCGGAAGCTCGAAAGGTGTCTGCAGCCCCTTCCCCCACCGCGCCGCCCGGGTTAGTGAGGCGCGGGTGTGCGCAGCGGGCCGGGCGGTGGGAGTCTGAGCGCGCGGAGCGCCTTTGCCCGTGCCCCTGGCACACCGCCATTGGGGAACGGGGTCTGATTTGCACGGCGGGCGAGGTGGGCCGAAGGGTTAATGTCAACTTTTCTGAGAGGGAAAAGCTGCGGTCGCCGCTACCTGTTAATCTGTCAGGGTTGTCAGATGTGGGGAAGAGGGGGCGAGAGGGGAGAAGCCAGTCACGACTGCGAGGGGCGGAGGGAGCCTGGAGGAGCAGCGGAGGGAGGCTGCACGTGAAGAGGAACAATTTGTTTATCTTGGCCTTCAAGATTCCTGCCCTCCTCCCCGTTCTCCGAGGCCGCCCAGCCCCTCCTCCCTGCCCTCCCTCCTTGGCGCGATCCTGCCCAGTCCCGCCGGCAGCACCTTCCTCCTCCCCTTCCTCCTCTCCCAGAGCGTCCTCCTGCAGCCCGCTTTCCCCCTCCCTTCTGGGACGCGGCCGTGGGGGAGGGAGCGAGAAACGCTTTGTCCGCCTCGCGGCCCTGCTCCGTCCCGGAGGCCGCGGGCTGGGAGGGGCGCAGCGCCCCCCGCCCTGCCCCCGCCCCGTGGCCGCTCCCACCCCGCTCCCCGCTCCGCTCTCCGCCCTCCTCCTCCGGCAACCGAGCCAGCCCCGCGCGCGAAGAAGAGGCGGACTTGGTTTTGAGGAAGAACGAGTGTCAGAGAGTCAGGGAGGGCGGTTCTCGCTTTACAAACAGGAAGCCCCAAACCACTGGCACACTGTAGCCTGTCGGATTTGTCCCCGGAGGCGGGGCAGGCCCTGCATCCTGACTGTATCTCCCGCGCCCTCGGCGTACCTATTTCCCCCAGTCCGCCTGGGCTCTGCTTCCCGCCCCCCTAGCGCCCTTCCGCAGGTCTGGGGACTCACTTTGGGAACCTAAGGATTTGCCAGGCACTAAGGATATCATCCTTGCCTCCTCCACGCCCCCTTTTCTGCGTTTGTTCGCGCGGATGGCGTAGAAATGGGCTGTTTTAGTAAAGCCCCCAAATCCCAGCACCACGGAATCTCCCCCGACCTTTGGGGTGGAGAACTGCTGTGGATCTGACCTCGTCCGCTGGGCACCACTGGAACAAAAGCCAGCGCCTCCCCCTGTGCTCAGTCGCTTTACCTCGCGGAGCGACAGCAGTAGAGTTTACGGCCAGAAAGTTTTTGTGTTCAGGTGGTGTTCTCTGGAGGGTGCCACATGGGTCCTCGGAGGGGCCCAGGGGAGGTCTCGGGTGCGCGCGCCTGTGTTCAAATACGTCCGCAGGTGGGAGCCAGCCCAGGGTGCTGACTTCACCTGGAAGGACGTAGCAAGCCCAAGCGAGGGCTTACTTTTGAAAATGAAAAGATACTGCTTACTTGAATGGATGGTGTGCAGAATCGGAGCATACTCCAGCTTCAACTGTATTTCACATATGCGTCTCTTGCTGATACCAGTGGCAAGTATGTGTGCTGAGTGTGATGAAAATAAACAGCCTTAAATCTTAAGCAAAGGATTGCATGTGAATTCTATGTACCACAAAAAGGAAACAATCAGCTCCATCCTCTACAATTTACTTTTCTTTAAAAATAATTAGGAATTCACATTGGCCCCTGAAATCAAAGGGCATTTTAACTTAGCCTGTGTACGAGATAAACTCTTGAAAAAGGGGTTGCAAAGAAAATGTTGATCTTGATTTTCTTGAATTGGCTGCTGGCTTATAGTTGTGCTCTGGTAGGGCACAGAGCAATTATATGTAGTTCACACACTGGGCCCTTTATTTGGAAAGCCCTAAAGAAAAGCAGTAGTCAGTCAGAACCAAATAATAATAATAATAATAATAATGGTGATGATAATAATGGTGATGGTAAAAATGAAGATGAATAGGATTCTTTTCTGTTTTATTGCTATTGTTCACCTTCATAGAGCCAATATGTCCAAAGTACTAAATATCGATCAGTTCTCTTTCTGCCTGGCTTGGGTTAAGAAGGCTGTCTAATCAGGCCTTTACCTCTTGATTTGTTTTCTTATCTCACACATTTACAAGCATATGCATGAAAAACAAACAAGCAAACAAAAAGCAGGGTAGATGAGGTGAAACAGAAACCTTCCTTGGCTCCTGACTGCTGGGAGGGGCTTGGGTTTTGCCTGGGTCTCTAATAGCCCTGTTAGAAAGCCTGGTGCACAGGCCTGCGTTGGAAGCTGCATTACCTGGACATGTAGTCAAACGCTTTCCCCCTGACACACACTTTATTTATACAGAAGTGTTCCCCCCCAGGATTTATTGGTGAGGCCTATTGATTTCACTTGTTAGAGAGTCTCAGTTGAAAATGTGCCTTCTCCTAAAATAGTTTTAATTATTTGTGGTAATAGAAGGAGACATTGTTCATTCTCTGTACTTGGAACTGCACTCCTGCTTATATTAAGGTATATTCCAACCGAGAAATTCGTTTTCAAGCCAAAGATACATGGACTTGACAAAGGTGTAGTCACTCAGGCAAACCGAAATGCATGACAGTGCAGTCTTCAGAATTGCAAAATGGTGGTAGTAGGCCTTCATCTGGCTAAGTTCCCCTGTTTTCACGACCATTTCACTACCTTAGCACCATCGTAATTTTCAGAGCATGCTTAATTTATACACAGCTTACAGACTGCAGGAATCTAGGCGATTCCTGCTCTGAAGTGTTTATCCCATTAAATTCATTTGGTAATAAGCATATTAATTATTGAATGTTAGAGAACACCGTAGCCTATCCAGAACGTTCTCATCCATTCCTGGAATAGATCCAGGAAATGTCATCATATCAGTCCATCGCTAAAGCTCCTTATAAATGAACCTGGTTTCCTGTTTCTTATCCTGTTGAAGGTAAATCACTGGCTCCGTATCCAGTTGTTTTTGCGAGCTTGTAATGTCAAAGCACTTGGAAAGCTTTCCTCTGGACCTTTCACTGGCTTCTCCTCTTCTGCTGTCCTGGTTACAAGATTGACATGTGTTTCTTGAAAAGCCTTCCATAGCCCAAGAGCCCACATAGGTGTACCTTACATTTGTGAAAAACTTTTTTGAAATTTCATTTCTCTGTGCTTCATAAGTGCTTGTCTTTTCTTTGAAATTTCAAGAATCATTCCCCGCCCCCCCTTCCCCCCAAGCTCTAGTGCAGCGGTTCTCAACCTGTGGGTCGAGACCCCTTTGAGGGTCAAATGACCCTTTGACAGGGGTCGCCTAAGACCATCGGCAAACACATATAATTACATATTGTTTTTGTGATTAATCACTATGCTTTAATTATGTTCAATTTGTAACAATGAAAGCGGGGGTCACCACAACATGAGGAACTGTATTAAAGGGTCGCGGCATTAGGAAGGTTGAGAACCACTGCTCTAGTGCATATTAATTGTTATTTATGTCTTTTGGTATGGTGCATTTTATTTAGTGCTGGGCAGCCAGTGATCGGAAAAGTAGAAGCAGAGTTAGTTAATCATTAATCATAATCTATAAAATGCTCTCAGGCCCAGTTGGTTCCCAGGGAAAGCTGAGTTTTCAGGCAGGTAATATATGTGACGCTTTCCATCCTGTCTCATTAGAATTATAAGCAAGCTTTAGAACCTCACTGGGAAAGGAAACAGTCCAGGTGCATGGTTTACTGACATTTCTGTAAGAAGAAGGATGAGGGTCTTAAACCTTCATCCTTAAAATAATTCGATAGAGTTATTTTTCTAAATACTTCTCTGAGACCAAGAGCCAACTGTTGTTTAAGAGGTTTCCTGACCGGGTTCTTCCATTTGGTTTAGATAATAATGGGGGAGACATCTCTCCTAGCCTCTCTCCCACCCATCCCTCCCACCTCTCCTCCTCCTCTCCCCTTAGTGTGCTACATACATGGAAGGAGTCTAGTATAAGAAACCATGTTGCACGTTACATAGTAATTGTTGGACACATTAGAAGTACTTGTGTTTCATTTAATGTCATTGAGGGAATATTATTTGTGATGAGTGCTCTATGTTTGTTATTTATCAGTCCTGCATTCTTGGAACTTAGGATGGCCAAAATTCTGTCATCTTTTTCACATTACCCATCACAGAGAACTGTGAAATCAATCAATCAGACATTAAAATCTTATAATGAGGGACATACTTAAAACCTGAGGCTTCATAATCTGTGCCTTTTAACTTTCCCAACTAGCTTTGCATTTTTTGAAACTCTGTTATTCAGAGCTGGTTTTCAGTTTTCAGATCCTGTGGGTGCTTGCTTTGTTTTCCTTCCCCAGCCTTTTGGTCTTCCCTCTGATCTTTATCACCTTTCCAAAGGTTGGGAAGAAGCACTAAGAAGAGAAATTTAATTTTGGTGCTCCCTACTCTCATAATAAAGTCACTGAGTGAGATTCCAATTATTTTAGATCAATTATGGATTTGGTTTTGCATACCATGTACTCTTTATTAGCACAAAAATAGAGAATAGACTGAATTTTACAATTTCATTCATTCCTTCAACAACATTGGGACATAGACCCTAATACTTCCTATAAGTTAAACTACTCAATCACATTCTTACATCCAAGACTTTTGCAATGTTTATTCTTTGTAGACTTTCAGTGTTATTCTACTAAGGTGAAGGGGATAACAGGTTTTTTTGTTGGTTTGTTTTTTCAGCAGCATTAGGCTTGATGCCAGTGACTTCTCAACAGCCTCAGGCTGAGTTATATCCCCTCCTCATGACATTTTAAGTAAAGTACTATGCTTTACTTTCCTGTTCTTTCAAACTAATTTGTCATTGGTTTCTGCCCCCTCAAAAAACCTGATTTACAGGTGACTGTTCCACAGTTATAGGATCCCCCAAATTAGAGTTCCATTAAAAAATACAG
Source organism: Myotis davidii (assembly GCF_000327345.1). Classification (NCBI taxonomy): domain Eukaryota; kingdom Metazoa; phylum Chordata; class Mammalia; order Chiroptera; family Vespertilionidae; genus Myotis; species Myotis davidii. Next base: position 2,430,997 of record NW_006292604.1, on the reverse strand, counting down.
CATGCTTTTCAGGCAGATGCATTCCAAAAATTCATTATTCATGTTTGTTACTTGGAAATGCAGCTTCTGCGAATCAGCTATCTCCAAGAACTGATGAATTATCCTTCACTTAAAATTGTTGTGTATGTTCAAATCTAAAAAGTTTAAAGGGCTAAAGAAATAAGAGCTAAAGAAATACTCGGGAGATGGAATTAAGAGGCTGCTATATATAATAAATGCTTCAAGATCCCAGGCTTCCATTCAGAGAAGGAGTACACTTTTTTTTTTTTTAAGTCTACCTGGCTATTGCATCTGTTAAACAGTTTGCGATGTGGGTAAGCAACTGCATTTAGGAAGGAAGCACAGCATTCCCCGAGGGCCAGATACACACAGGCATGGAAAGAAGAAATGACTGCCAGTGGCTTGGGTTTTTTGAGGCAAGCTATGCACGCTGTCCTTGGGGGATTTAATACAAATCTCAAAAGGCTCGAGGAATTTCCTCTGACACAAGGAAAGTGATTCTTGGAGAATCATTTAGACACTTCTTTTTAATTATATTGGACCTCCCATTGGTTGGAAGGACCTTTATGCTGAAGTAGGAGCTTTGAAAATATGAATAACTTATAGCCATCCTCCTTAGCAATGGCTTAACAGCTGTAGAAAACTTAAGTGAAATGTTTAATTTTTAACTAACCACCTCCAGCATTTCGTGTCTGACTCCACTCTCCATCCTGTTGGGGAGAATCTAGTATGTCATGTTTCCTGGTGTGAACTCTCTCCAGCGTTTGCTTGGACACCCGGAGAGTTTCTTAGGACACGTTCCGTATCTCCCCTCCATCGCAGGATACGTTTCTCCACCTCCAGAAAACTCGTGTCTGGGCAGGCACTTCTCTCCCTGCAAAGGAGAAGTTGAAGAGCCCTGAGTCTGTCTGTGCAGCTTTAGCTCGGGTCGTAACGATGACTCCTAAGCTTGCAGGGCTCTAAAAGACAAGCTCCGCAGTGCCCTTTATCCTCACAGTGGCTGGTTCTTTCTTTCTTTGATTGTTTGGCAGATGTTGAAAGTAATCAGTGATTGACAGTGAATCTAAAGGGACTGGTACCCACTGATGGGCTTTAAGGGAGTGCGGTACCTCAGGGAGGAGAGGCCAGAGGGGGTGAGGGTTTCGCATCACCTGGAATGGATGGCCAGGGAGAGACACCTACGGGAGATGCTGGGTTTTGCTTATTTGTGGTGAACAGATGGTACCTGGTGCCTTGGGAGTTTGCAGAGGTAAAGTGTGCTTTTTGTAATCTGTTCTGAGCCTGCAGACCCCACTGAAATGCAAATATGTATTTTCCAGAGCTAGTGGCAATATTGTTTGTAAATGGAAAGAAATCCACTTCCTAAAATATTTCAGTGCTCTCTTAAATTATCACGATGGCCATTTGAATGGATTCACTGTGGTTTCCTTTAAATCAGTGATTTTTCATTCCATGGGGATTATGCCCACCCGCCCCCAACATTTGGCAACATTGGGAGACATTTGGGTTTTCACAACTGGAGGGATGCTACACTGTGTAGTGGGGAGAAGCCAGGGACGCTGCTAGACCGCCTACAAGTGCATGCCCCACAAAGCATCACCGGGTCCAAATACAAGGATTTGCTGCTGTTGAGAAACCCTGCTGTAAACAAGGGGCTCCCCTCCATGGTTGCCAGTACACAGGGCAGAGACACTCACAACTTCCCCAGCACCCTCACTGCCCGCGGAGTGGAGCGGGGAGGCGCTGCCATGTGGGAGAGTGGCTGGGAAGAAGTCATAGCGCTGCTGCCTTGGATTTCAGCTCCAGCCCTGTGACAGGCCAGCTTTTCGTTTCCTGTCTGCCTCCGTCTCCTTGCCTGTCAGCAAGGTGAACAGTACTCACTCTTTTTACCTTACAGTGTAGTCGTTAGGCTCAAATGAAATGCTAGGCCTATTTTTATGAATCACGTTCATTTTGCTTCATTGTTTGCCTCCTGCCCACATGCAGACGTAAAGTTGAGTGATGTGAGGCATGTTTCACTCATGCACAGGCCAAGGTCTAGTGATGAGGCATTGAGCAAGGGCTTCCTATTGGACAGCATTTCCAGGCCGGGATACAGTGGCATCCTTGCTGTCGCTGGCTCACACAGCAGGGCACCGTTTCATGTTTCAGATGAGGCATATGAAACGGTCTTTGTGGTTTTAGGAGAATGTGCTAATGGAGGTCATTAATAAACTAACATTTAGGAAAATCCTAAGGGTGCTAAACGCTTTGTATCTTCTTACAACCTTTCTATAGCTGTAGCGTTCTTGCATTGTTTTCTAGAACAGCATTTTCTTTCTTTCTTTCTTTCTTTCTTTCTTTTCTTTCTTTCTTTCTTTCTTTCTTTCTTTCTTTCTTTCTTTCTTTCTTTCTTTCTTTTCTTTTTATATTTTATTGATT
>NW_006292604.1:2420887-2428510 GCF_000327345.1 Myotis davidii | reverse complement strand
CACCCCCTACTGGGGATGTGCCCACAACCAAGGTACATGCCCTTGACCGGAATCGAACCTGGGACCCTTGAGTCTGCAGGCTGACGCTCTATCCACTGAGCCAAGCCGGTTAGGGCCTTTCTTTTTTCTTTCTCTTCCTTCCTTCCTTCCTTCCTTCCTTCCTTCCTTCCTTCCTTCCTTCCTTCCTACCTTCCTTCCTTTCATTCTTTCTTTCTATAAAATCACTTTGTCGATGGAGAGGATTAGCTGGCACAACAGAGAATAAGGTGAAAGTATGGTTGTTAAAAATGAGGTAGATGATCGTCTTTGCTTCCCTTGTTTTGACCAGGTGACTTATAAGCACCATGGCTTGACATCAAGATTTTAGAGGAAATTAGACAAAGAGGAGAGCATTTAGAAGGAGCAAGCAAAGCAAGGTGGTGCAAGACTTGCACCCATGTCACAGGAAGGACAGGTGGAAGACCTGGAGGTGTTCAGTCTGACTTAGGAGATGATATGGTTGCTTTCTTAACATATTTGAAGGGCTGCTATGTAAGAAAGGACTAGATGGGCTCTTTGTGGCCTCAAGGGGATAGGTTAGGATCAGTGGTTGGTAGTTATTAGGAGCCAGGTTTGTTTTAATATTAAACACACACAACACACAATTACATGAAAATTAAAGCTGTTCAAAGATGAAATAGGCTGTCTTGATGAGTGAAAATGTTCTAGCAAAAGTTGTTCAATTGGCTGAAATATTGCAGAAGGGATTTCAACATCTTATTTTTTTTTTCAAGTATCTTTTTATTGATTTCAGAGAGGAAGGGAGAGGGAGGGAGAGATAGAAACATCAATGATGAGAGAGAATCATTGATTGGCTGCCTCCTGCATGCCCACTACTGGGGATCGAGCCTGCAACCCAAGCATGTGCCCTTGACCAGTCCATAGTCCAATGCTCCATCCACTCAGCCAGACCACCTAGGGCTCAGCATGTTCTTTTTAAAATTATAACACTTTAAAATAATATAGAAATAAAACAGCAGTTAGATAAGGACAAGGACTTTCTGTCTCTCTTCATCTTTCTATCCTCATGACCAGAAAAAGACCTACCTGTACATGGGAGGAACGCTAAATATGTGTGGAATAAATTAACTGCAAGTAAGTAGATTAAGAAGCGATGTAATTCCTCTCAATGTTACCCCCTTCTTAGAAGTTATCATGGTTTAGAATATCTCTCTGCAGACCTTCTTCTGTTTGCTTACATGTATACTAAATGTTGTATATCATTGGATGTTAGTTTTTTCCTACATCAATGAAATTATATTACACAAGGTTTTGAGATCCACTTTTTCCACATACTGTATTTTGGAGAGCTATCCAAGTCAATACATGTAGATTAGATCCTCAATTCATTCTTTTTAACTCTTAGATGGCATTTCATAATGTGAATGTTCCATTGTTTGTTGAATGATCCCCTGTTGTCAGACACATTGGTAGTTTCTCTCTCTTTTTCTCCTCCCCACCATTGCCAATTTAACCTTACTACAATGAACATCCTTATCCATATTTCCCCTGTACATATGTCAGCATTTCTGTAGCACAGAGTAGGACTTCTTTCTATAGATGTAATTCGTATAAACAGAAAAAGTTGGCCAAAAAAATGTCTTGATCTAAAATGATATAATATAGCATCTGAGTTATATTACTACCCATTTTAGGGCAGATGATAATTGTGTCTCCTTTAAAACATTGCTTTAAAAGGTATCAACCCTAGTAACTGGTGTTGGTCTTCGCAGTCTAGGGGAAACATGATTAGTCTTCAAAGTCTGTATATCTGGCAACACATCTTACAGGAATGACTTTCCTTCTTTTCCTCTGGCCTAAAGAAGATGTTAGGAGGACTCTGCTTACCCCTCCTGCTCAGGCCCTGAGGGTGGGAAAGTCACTTCCTTGAACAAGTTTGTAGTTCCTTCCCCTTCCCCTGGCTTTGTGTTTCACAGGCCCATGTGGCTGTATTTCTAAAATGTAGTTCAGTTGGTGACGCAGTGCCTGGGGCGGCCGTGGGTGCAGGTTTGTGTGGTCATACAAATCTCAGGTCTGTGAGTTGCCACCTCCTACAGGTTAAATTGCCCTGACTAATCCAGTCGTCTGTGTAATGTGGTAATAACAACCTGCTGACCTGGCCAACTGTGGAAAATGCATCAAAATGGACTCACCTTGACAGCCACCGGCAGCATCTGTTTAGACAGTGAGGGGTCCTCTCGGTTTTCACTGTACACGCGCGCTGGGGGGTCTGAGGGCTGCCCTTCACTGGAGTCCTTGGGCGTCCTGGTTTACCTCTGGCGTAGCAGCTTCCCTCCCCCTAGATACTACTAACTGGAGCCTCTATTTTTATGGAGCCAGAGCATTTTGGCTCCAGAACTCATGCTCTTGGCTGCTACGTTATTCTGCCTTCACCTGGCGGAGGTGTTCCTTCCGGAAAAGGCTGTGTGAGCACCTGCATTTCTTCAACAACCGTGCTCTCCCCAGGAGGAGTCTTCACCTTCCTGACTTGCCTTCAGGTTTTAAGATCAGTTTGAACAAGAGCCAAAATGAAGACGCGTGGTGGTGCTGGGCCTTGCCTGTTTCATCACGAGGAGCCCGCTTTGTCATCTCCTGGCCTCCCCCCTCCTGGCCTGCGTGCCTCCCTTTCCTCTGTCCTTTACCACTGCCTCGTTGTCACAGTGACAGGGGCATCCGCAAAGCTGTACAAGATGTAGGTGGCAGTTATTTGAACCACAGAAATGAGCCAAGGGTGGCGTGGAAGTGCTTGGCGGCCGCAACTTTACAGGCCGTTCTCTACTAAGTGACTCCGGTGAACTAGGCACCCTGCTTCCGTGCGTGACAGCGATTTCCAACCAGTGTGCCGCCGGAATTGTAAAAAAATGCAGTACCTGACTGTTTAGTCGGGGTGCTGACTTCTTTTCCCTTAGATTGTCAAATAAAAAAAGCCTGGCCAGTGTGGCTCAGTGTTTGAGCGTCAACCTATGAACCAGGAGGTTACAGTCCAATTCCCGGTCAGGGCACATGCCTGGGTTGCGGACTCAATCCCCAGTGCGGGGCGTGCAGGAGGCAGCCTATCAGTGATTCTCATCATTGACGTTTCTATCTCTTCCTCCCTCTCCCTCCCTCTCTGAAATCAAGAAAATATATTAAAAAATATAAAAAATTAAAAAATGACAACAGCCAACAAACACAATATCTGTAAAGTGTGAATGAATTAAATTACACTTATTTTTTTGTCAGATAGGCAAAAAATATCTCTTGGCATGCTGCAGAATGTTAGTAATTCATCTGTGCCATGAGATGAAGAAGGTTGATGACCTAAATGCTGCTTTGGGGCAGCCATTTTCTGCCATTTATCTGTGGGACGTAGCATCTTAGTAAGAAAAATCCTTTTAGCCAGCTAAGGTAATGGGCTAGGACTCGGTGCTTAGTGCGGACTTCAGGGTGTGGGATTCAGACTGAAGGCAGCGAGCTCTCTTCTGTTTCAATAGCTTGAAGAGCAGCAGTTGGCCGTGTGCGTGAGGGAGCCTTGCTCCTGACCTCGCGCCCGGCCGTCCACTGTGGTAACTAAGAGACCGTTAAAGTTGCTGCTCGGGTCAGGCCCTACGATGTCACTGCTGTCAAGTCAAGTTTCAAGAGTCAAGTTTAGTTTTGCTACTCTACTGTCTCTCTCAGGAGTGTCATCTCACTTTTCTTGTATTTGTTTCTGATTTTCCCTGGATCTGTTTCTTTCATTTCTAGTGCGAGAATGTTATGAAGATGACTTTCATCTCTGTGCAAGGTGAGCTACTGCCTTGCATTTTGTATGAAGTATAACATTTACCTTTCTCTTGGTGATAAGCAGATAAATGGTTATCAGATTATAAGTATTAAACAGCAACGACTTTCTAAAAGCTATTGAGATTGCAGCCATGTTGCTGTAAACTTCGAATTTCTGATTCCTTTGGAAAGCATTTTCTTATCCTCTTTGAAAAAAGTGCAGAGATAATTTGTAACAGCTAAAAAATGACTAGAATCAAGTCGTGCCTTATTATGGTGTTTCCGACTGTCCAACCTCAGGGAGAAGGCAGGGGAGGGGGAGTTAGAGAGCAACCAAAGGACTTGTATGCATGCATACTAGCATGACCAATGGACACAGACACTGGGGTGCTGGAGGCTTGCCCTCAGGGATGGGAGTGGCGGGGAGGGGGGTGGTTAGTGGGGGAGGGGAGGCAGAAAGGAGACTTGGAATACTTTAAGCAATAAAAGTTGTTGGATTTTGCTTAAAAAATATGGTAATAGATTATTCTGAGTAGTAAATATAAAACACTTAGCAAAGTTCACAAAATTATATGTAAGAATTCAAGACATGTTAATTTTTTATTAGCATTGAATAAACTTATACTATTTCAAAAAAGAAAAACATGTTACAAAAAGTATTTCAGACCTATTGGTTTTTCTTAAGGGAGTTTAATAACTATGGTTATATACTTTTAATCGGAGTACCTGCATTAATATTTTTGCAAAGAAATCTGAAATGTCAGGACCCAAGAAAATTTTCTGGATACTAAGTAAAAGGAATAAGATAACACTGTTTTGATAGTTTACTCTTGAGTTTTGGCTTCAGAAGGTCTAAGTGACAATAATGCCAGTTCCCAGCAGGAGTGAAACATACATTCCCTGTGGTTGCTCCCCTCTTCTGTCCTGGGCTCCTCTGTCCCCATTTCTAATCTACTGTGGAATTCAGTCCTATCTCCTGTCTCAGTGAGTAGAGTGTGTGGCTAGAGCAAGGGCCGCCTTTGCCCAGCGTGCAGGTGGTGTTTATCTTTAATCACCCCAGGTATTTTCTCACAGTGGTGTGTCTAGATCCACACCTCAGGATGGTAACATTCTGTGACTCTTCACGTCCTGCACTCGCCCTTGACCAGATGTTTGGTAAACAGAGGTGGCTTGTGTAAAGAAGCAACTTCTTCTCAGTGTAGAAGTTGGTGTGGCTCAATGGTGGAAAACCTATTTTGCAGTTTAACCAGACATTCCTAAATGCTTTGCAGCTGCTACTGGGTTTTTAAAAACATTTATTTTCTTCAATGAGGCATGGGAACCATGATTTGAGATTTGGATCTCACGTTGCTTAATTCCCAGAACCTATAGAAGGAATATGTGAAAAAAGGTTGTCATCACAGTAAATAACCACATGCAAGAACTATTCTGGGCAGGTTGTACTTGTTAGAGTGGAGCAGTCTGGAGGCCACAGCGAACCGGACACGCAGCGGTAACTGAGGGTGACCAAGTGTGATCAGCTGGGACTTTGCGGATCAAGGCTATCTGGCAGCGGGCTATTGAAATTCAAATGGGCTGTTGCTTTTTTCAGTGTTTGATCCTTTTCTTAGATTGAAAGGACTGATATGAATTGTTCAGGGCCTTTTATTACCGTTGTGTCTGTGGTCCAAGATTGGAATGAGAACACGGAGAAATAGGTAACAACAGCAAGGGAGCGTAATGACAGTGTGAGCTTGTGGGAGTCATGCTTGTCCCCTTGGCCAGGCACAGGCTCTCTGTGTTACTGGTTTGGTAGGCTTGGTGTTTATCTGTGGTCTGGAATGTCAAAGGATTGCAAACCTAAGAATTTTGCTTCCCTCTGTACCCTAAAGTGATAGTATAGTCATTTCTGATATTGGCTCATGGGGGTGGGGACAACCATATATGGAAGGGGATGCGAGGGTGGGAGCAGGGGCTGGCTGTGGTATTCTCATTCACTCTTTCTAATGCCATTTTCACTACTCTATTAGCAAAGAGTGGATACTTTAGATAATTATTTATGTCTGTCTTTTCCTTCACAGTATAATGCACACTTCACTTGTTTTCTTCAACTTTTCATAATATATGTGTTTATGATACACTGAAGAGCAATAAATTTGTGAAGGGAGATAATTAGCTTTGACAGACTTACAGAAAATGAGCCTATAAGAGGAAGAAGCAAGAGGGTTGCTTAAGAAAAGGATTCCATTACTGGGTTTGAGGGAAATTATCCAGATAGGAAATTCTTCAGTGTTTTAAAATTCACAGCCCTGTGGGTGGCACAGGTTATAGGAAGAAATGGGTCATTTTGTGATTTTTAAAAACTGCAATATTTTTCACAGTTAAAAAAAAATAACTCTGCTTTAAATTCTCAAAATAGAATTTTTAAATGGAGAAATTGAAGATACGGAGCGTTAGAATGGGAGGCAGAAGCAGGCAGTCAGCCTCTGGCATTGAAAATGCCTCCTGTTGTCGGCGGCCTTCTCTGACTGTGACCTGCCCTGGCATGAGTGCGCAGCGCGTTGAGGGACTGTTGGTTAATAGCTGTCTGACCTCAAAGAATAGTCTTCCTTTCGCTTTGGTAGCTCGTGCACTCGTGGAAGGGGCCTCTGAGAAACGTGGCTCGCTCAGCATCAAGTGACTCAGGGGTCCGCCCCTCCCCCCCCCCCGCCCCGACTCTTCTCAAAGGGGACAAGGAAAGTGTGTCCGTTTCTGTGGAGAAAGAGATTAACCATGGGTTGGGTTGTTAGTCTTACTATTCTTGTATATAATTTTCTACTTTCTGGGTTAAAAGAAAACTTGTGGAACCGAGTGTGAGTGATTATGGCAGAGAAGGTGGGGGGCAGGGGCAAAATTCACATCATCTGAGGTAAGCACGGCTCTGGTATCGCCGTCATTTCTATGGCGCGTCCTGCCTGGGCCCGATCATGCCTCATCCACAGTGGAGGCCCTGATGACACAGGGGGAATAGAACATTCTCAGGCACATTGGCTTCATGCTCATCAGAGAAGAGAAGAGCATTCTGGGGGAATTCCACGGAGAAAGAGAAAGAAACCGCTTAGGAGGCAGTTCACAGTCAAGTACAGGACGAGTTTCACTTGGTTCCCGCCCGCTCGCAGGGTCTCTCAGCATCGACTAGGGACTGGCATGAAGGGGTGCCCAGGCGGGAATATGAGGAGCTGCGTGTCCCTGTGAACTGAACCCAGGGTCCCCGGGGATCGGAGTGCGGAGCTCCTTTACAATGTCCCGCTTTTCTTCTCTCCACAGCCAGGAGCTGCTTCTGCCCCCCGCCCATCCCTGTGTCTTTTGTTCCATGAATAAATATTATGTGGTTTGGTGCTCATTACTCTTTGATATGAAAAAAGGCAATTCATTAGGTTGGAGGAGGAGAGGGAGGGAGACACCATTTTTCACCCCGTGCATCAAGCACGGTTACCCTGATTTGAATTCCCAGAAAAGTAATAAAATGGCGAAAATAATGATAAAACAGCTCCTGGGCTGACAGCTGTGCGGCACACGGAGCGCTGGGGCCCGGCCGCAGGACAATATTGTGGAGCATATGGGGCCCTCGCAGGCCAGTTGTTGAACTCGGTGGCCGGCTTTTGTTTGAGGGACTCTGCCAGCTTTGGGTCGGTGGTAGCGCTTTAGAAACTTCTAGTCCCTTTGGCAGGCGGGCCCTTGGCACCGTGCCAGGCTTGCAGTCCCCTGGCTGACGCAGGCCATGTGGAAAAGCTCCTGCTTGGAGAGCATTCACGCCTCCTCACGCTCGTCACTAATCAAATCATTTGTCCAGTGACTATAAACGGGGGTGACCCTTTTCCGTAG
>NW_006292604.1:2405608-2420835 GCF_000327345.1 Myotis davidii | reverse complement strand
TCAGTGATGAGATGCCCGCCTCACCAGCCTCACCTCTCCTCGTGCTGGTGAACGCTGTTCTGTGTTAGTGCTTTTCAGAAGCGCTGTGCACGTTACCTCTTCATACTTCAGGCTCCAATAGCTAAAACCAGGAGGACTGATCCGGCCAGTGTTGCTAGAAAGGAGAGAGAAGGCCCACCTATCTGGTTTTCATAAGACAGTGCTAAAATCGGCCGTCTGCTTCGCTTGGGCCTGTATTTTAAATGTGTGAAGCTGGCATGTGTGTGTGCATAAAATGACTAATTAGCTCCACTTCCCTCAGGAGGGTCTCCTGGGCTGGCCCTGCCAACATGCGCACGTCGGCCAGAGTGGCCGCCTCATCATGAATCCCGCTATGGCACGGCCACCCGTTCTGCTTCCTTTGCTCTGGACTCCGGAGACACACAAGGCTGTGGGCCCCGGGGGAGCGGTTCCTGCCGGCCCCGCAGAAGGCGTGCCTCCGAGAGAATCCCACTCCGGAGGAAGGGCAGTCGCCGGAGCGGCTGTGCTCGTGCGTGAGAATAGTTTTATTTTGGGAGCTCAGAGAAAGCCGACAGAGTGATATTCTGATTGAAAAGCACCACGCGTCACCACTTTCTTGGTCTCTGCTTTTGTAGAAGACCCTTCCCGGTTGCGTTCTGGTGTTGGGATGAGTGGATTTCTCTTTCTCACGAACAAAGGTCATTGCAAGGCCAAATCCACTGGGAAAAATATACATATGCATGTATATGTATATTCATTTATGTCTGTGATGTTCTGCTAATCACTAATCAGAGATTATATTTTAACACAGAGATGCTGCTAGGGGAACTGATTTTTTTTTCTTCGGGCCTTCGTTTTACATTGTTGATCACTGGCCTTGCACACCAATGTTTTTTAAGGGAGGAAACGAGATCTTGCAAACCTGCTGTAAGTGGACAGGGACGTGCTGGGGGAGTTCACGCCTGGGCCCTGGATGGGATGCAGAGCATCGGGAGGGATGACCAGGCCCTGTTTTCTGTTTACTCTCGAGGCTGGTCACAGCAGCTCCTCACCCCTGTGAGCATCCTTCCAGCTTTTCCCTGACAGTGTGTTTACACAAGACAGAATCAGGGAAGAAGCATCTCCAGTTTTACTTTCCTGAGTTGCCCGAGATAGAGGAGCAATCCTTCCCTTCTCTCCCTTTAAGAAATGCAAGCAGGAAGGTAATGACTGGAAAAGGCTTACAGTGGACTCTTCCTTATCCTTGCCCCAGGCACTGCGGAGCCAACCACAGCCATTCCTGGAGGTTTTAGTACAGCGATCACAACCTCCCCTGAGGGAGTGCGAGTAGAGGAGGCAGACGGAAGGACTGGGAATAAGAACCAGCGAGCAGGGAAAGCTGGAGAAAAGGGGGAAAGGTGAGGGTAAGAAATGAGGTGAAAATGGCGGTAGATGAAGTATCCTTGTTTTCATTAAGTTTGCGAATGTCTATATAGCCATTTTATGTTTGCACAGTCATATTAGGCCTCCTCGTGCTGCAGCACGTTGTCAGTGGAGCCACAGGGAGACTCAGCTCCCCTATGAGGTCATCAGGTAGGTAGCTGACAGAGCCAAAGGCCAGACTATCGAATGGTCTCCGTTTGGGACGGCTCTTCCAGTTGGATGAAGAACTATGAATCCAGCCCTGGCTGGCTGGTGTGACTCACTTGGTTGGGTGTCATCCTGTGCACCCAAAGGTTGCAGGTTCAATTCCAGGTCAGGGCATGTGCTGGGGCTCACAGGCTTGATCCCTGCTGGCGGGTGTGCAGACGGCAGCTGATCAATGTGTCACTCTTGCACCAATGTTTCTCTCTCTCCCTCTCCTTTCCTCTCTCTCTCTAAATTAATAAAAATATATTTTTTTGAAAAAGGAATATTAATCTGAAAATCCAGCAGGGTTTTTTGTTTGTTGGTTTGTTGTTGTTATTTATTTATTTTTTATTTTTTTAACAAACTATTAGGAAATAGAATCTTCAGGGGTTAAGGGCACAGTTCAATTAAAAAAAAAACAACAACTCCCTTAGTGTGATTTTTATTATAATTATTTAATACCTAAAGGACTGTTATAATTGAATTTTAGGGTGCTTCATTTATACTCCAGCTGGCGAGCTTTAGAAATACTATCACTTTGTGGTCCTCTAATCGCTGTCCCAAACATTCACAAAATGCCCTGTGATACAATTATAAGTATCTTCTGGGGACCTTGTAATTACGTACTATCTAGTTATCATTATAAAGCACCAGGGGGCTGTGAGCCAATCAGGTGGCATTAGTGGCTGGTTGGTCATAACCCTGTAATTGATAGCACCAAGTGCTTTGGGTAATACTGTACATTTTATAAGTGTGGGGGGGGGGCAGTCTGGATTTAGGGGCAGGAAAGGGTTACATACTAATTTTTAAGTTACACAAACAGGACTTTTGTAGTCAGTGCTTATTGATAGGATACTCTGAAACAACTGACTGACAAGTTTGTCTAGAATAAATAAAAGATGAAGTATAAAGGTGTAGCCCAGAAACTCTGTAGGTTACCGTGAAAGAAAGGGGTAGGGTACTGTTGGGTATGGAAAGCTGTGTCTTTGTAAAACTAAAATTAAACAAAGATCAATAAGAGAACATATGCCACGTGTAGGAAATAGTTACTTGATATGGGCGCATAGTAATCTTTGAATGAAAGAGCAGAGAGTGAATGTTTTCAAAGATGCTTGTGCAAAATCGGAAGTCTTTAGCCTTCTCCTCCCAGGGCCCCACGGAGGCCTTTATGCACCGGCTTTGCCACCTTCCAGAGCTCTTTAAAGTGGTCGCCACCTCTCAACAGCAATTGCTTCTGAGTAGTGTTCAAAGAACCCTGACATGAGTCCCTCGGTGTATCATTATCTAGTCTCATATTTAACCTTTTTCTAATAGCCTCCCCAAAGTCCAGGGTTTTCTGTTAGTGCCAGAGGAAGCGATAAAAGATGTTTTCCCCCTCTTGACTGCACAGCTGTGAGACATAGTGTTATGTGGAAGTCGTCTCTGTTTGTCCTTTTTCTGTCCTCTGAGGGACCAGGTAGATATGAAAGTGACTTACTGTGGAGACGGGCCCAGCTTTGTGGCAAGTGTCGATGCATTAATAACTTCTCTTTTTGCAATTTTTACGGAGCCCTTCTCTTGCTTAACTCTTTTTGTCTAGGAGAAAGGGCAAGGGAGTAAGTACCTGCCTTCAGAGGGTATGTGCCTTTTTCCTCTTTCCTAAGCTTATGAGTGAAGCACGCAGCCAGGAAGAGGTCAGTTGCACAAAGGCCTGAGAATAGCAGCAGTGCTCATTTGGTGTAGCCCTTCCCCCTCCCGACACCTCCTCACAGTAAACAAACCCTATCTGTCCAATTGCGGCACAACCTCAGGACCATTGTGCCTTTAGAGGGATGTCACTTTCTTATTAAGAGAAGCATATGGAAATGATGACTTCTCTGATGCCTTTACAGAGGCATTGGAGAGAGCACTCCTGAGTCCAGGAGGGCGTGGAACATCAGACCGTCTCGGGTAAGAGGGGGAAAAACCTTCACCTTCACTCTTCACAGCGTCTGGCCTGGTGTTGGGGATGGTAGACTGACTACGGATGCTCAGGCCCCACTGACATCACCATGGAAATGGAGGAGATGGGCCATGGAGGGGAGAGCTGGGTGGAAGAAGAAGGGGAGGTGGAACCAGTAAGGGCAAGGACTGCCAGGAGATGTCTGGATGTGGACTCCTCATGACCTAGAATTGATTTTTGCAGTAGAGGGAAAGTTTCTCCACTTTCCTTGGAGGTAACTTGTGGACATTCCATTCTGACTTCCCTTCCTGGCTGTTACCTGCTCAGGCATCTCTGTGGCTCTGCCTCTGCCCTGAGTGCTTACGCAGCAGCAGTTTGTGGTTCAGTGGGAGGAGTGAGGCCGCCCCCTGAGTGGCTCTCCTCCCTCCGGCCCCTTACTCAGGGTGTCCCACCCTTCCCTGACGGTGGCTTTGCCCTGGCTCTCTATGGGTGCTGTGTGCCCATGACGACTACAGCCTTTGATCTTGGCGGTGGTCTGCTGCTTTAGAAAGCCATTGGCTGGTGCTGGTGGGCATGGTGGAAGGGAAATCTTGAAGGTCTGAACCCAGATACTATTTTTTACCATTTAGTCCCTAAAGGCTGCTCCACTCTGCTCTGACCTTACCGGACAGGTGACCCTTCTGGGTTGCTGGGGGTCAGCTCTCAGTTGCCTAGTTCGTACATATGTTCCGATAGTCATGGTTGTTCTCAGACTGAACTGTCTACTTCTATCAGTTTGTTCTTCTCCCAGCTTGCCCAAGTCAAAATCTTATTTGGGCTTGAACACACATCTAGAGCACTAGCCCAGCTGCCCTTGGAGCTGTGTGTTTTATAAGCCTGTGTATGTGTGTGTGTGTGTGCGCGCGCACGCGCGCGCGTGTGTGTGCGTGCAAAGGGCTTTCTGGGTCTTCCAGGTTGGGAGGAAACCTCCGCTCCACAGACCCCATTGCCTAGGGTGAGCAGATGCTCCCTAACAGGAACCAACTAGTGGTTAGAGCGTGAAGCTTCGTAAAAGGCCGGGATTTTTGTCTCTTTGGTTCCCTTCTGTCTTCTGGCCTAGGACTAGTCTTTTGGATATAGTAGGTGTTCAACATACATCTGTGGACTTAATTAATTTTATAAGCAAGCATGGTTGTCCTTTGGCACAAGGTTTCTACTCTAAGTTCCATACTTCCCTCCCCATCTTTCCCTTTTAATAAAACAATAGAGTTCTCTCGTCTGAATTTATCTAAATCCTTCTTGAGCCTATGGCTAGTTTTGGCTTCTGTACCTGCTGAAGTGATGAGTTTACTGTTTTCATTGAAGAGATCCCAAGATCTCGTATGTGTTCTGAAACACCCTTCATAATCAAAGGCAGGGGGTGGTGGTGGAGGGAGAGGGGCCTTTGGAGGAAAATGGACAGGTGAGGGGGCAACAGAGAGTCAGGGCACAGGAGTAGGGGCCCCACTGGTTAAAGAGGAGCTGTCTGTCATATCACTTCGGTCTTGCTGTGCAGGTGATGCTGTCTGTGAGGCACTGCATGAAGGCAGTGATGCTGTAATTCAGTGAAGTGACTTTATTTGATGGGAGCGGTGGCTCAAATTTAAGGACAATAGATTCTTTTGATCTTCCATTCATAGCTGGTTCTTAACACCCACATATAATTTGGGTAATGAAGTAAGATAGGCAGGAGACTTGGCTTGTATTCTGGCAAATAGTTTCCTTAATATTAAATCTCTGTGCCTTCAGTAAAGTTATTTATTAAGTAGGTCTCAGTTTCCCCAACTGTAAAGCAGGGGTAACAGTAGTTCTGTCCTTACGGTGCTGATATGAGAACTGAGAGATAGAATTCATGGTGAATTTTCAGTCAAGTTCTGGATACATAATAAGCATTCTATAAATATCAGCTGTTATTATTAGCACATCACCCAGATGCCTACTGTTGTGCCTCGTGATGGCAGGCTCAGTGGGTAGCCAACATATTTTCTCCACACACACAAAAATTGAGCATGACTCTGTGTGGTGGGTGTTGTAGGGGAGAGTTGAGTTTTTGATGCTGGCTCCCTTGTCCTTCTAGTGTGGAAAGTATTTAGCCTGTGTAGACTCCATTGCAATGACTTTCAACGTGAGTCCAAATTCCTTCAGCACTGTTATTGTTATTCATTTCAAACTTAACATGCATATGCTGCCTTCCATTATTTATCATTGACCATTCCCATGGCACCTCTAATGAGCAAGAAGCTGGGCAAAGCATTGACAGAACAACCACAACTGGGCTACCACCCCTGCCCTGGAGGAGCTGGAAGAGGATTTGGGTGGAGGAAGGATGGAGGTGTGAGCCACGGGGCATGAGCAGGGAATCACAAGTGGTTTGGTGTTGTTGAAACAGAGGTTCCGGGCAAGTAGTGATGGGCGAGGAGGCTGGCAAGATAGGCAGGCGTTAAGATTCAGAGGGCCTTATAAGTCATGCTCAACAGCTTAGACCCTGTGATATATGTGAGGAGGAACCATCAAAGGGAGTGACATGGTCAGTAGACTTTAGATAAAATATTCAGTTGACCATATGAAGGATGGGTTTGAGATAAGGACTAAGCCAGGGAGGCCAGTTAGGAGATTGTTGAATACTCCAGCAGGAGATGGCAAAGAGCTTGAAATAGGTGAGTGGTAGGTAGAGATGGAGATGTGAGACCATTTTCAAAAACAAATTAAGGGAGTAATTATTGAGTAGATAAAGATGATTTGAAGGGATCTGCAATGACTAAAGGGTTTCTGGCTTGGGCATGTCATCATTATCCACTACAGGAAATGCCTTAGGTTTGGGAGGGAAGATGATCAGTTCATCTGTGGATATGCAAAGTTTAAAGAGCCTTTCCCTGAGGGATGTCCAGTAGCTGTTTGGGTGGGCAGGCCTAGAAGATAGCCCGGAGGTCTGAGTTGCAGACATTGAAGATGGCTAAACCTTCAGAGTGGGTGGAATTGGCAGAGGTGTGCAGTGTGAAAAGAGAGCTAGGCGGGAACCTTGGAAAACAACCTTCAGTGGGGGCCTTTTGAAGGAGATCCTCAGAAGGAGACGAAGAGGGAATAGTCCCATCCATGGATGAGAGGAACCGGGAGGGCACTGGTAGAGTGAAAACTAAGGAGGGTGTAGCCCGTAGTCCACAGGGAGCAAGACAAGGACCAAACGGTGCCCTGGCATTTGGCACCTGGAGAATCCTGGTGTTTTGTCAGGGTCGTGGCAGCGGGATGGTGTGCACAGAGGTAGTGGATGAGAAGTGTGGCAGAGGGGAGGCTGGCGTGGAAGGGAAATACTGTGTGCCTAAGAGGTAGAGAGGGGACTAGGAGGAGATCTCACATTCAAGAGAGGGGACCCCTTTCAAGTGAATATTTGTGGTTCGGTGGTAGTTGATGTTCCTACAATGTCCATTATAGTCTATTGTTATTATTTTAAAAGAGTCCACTAAATTGAATTATGATGTTGCCTCTTTAAAAGGTGTACATTCTCTACTAGATAGGAGTGAGATGGTTAGTTGATTTGCCTTGTGCATGAGTAAGTATATATGTGTAATATATTTTGGATTCTTGCAAAGGACAAGTAATAACGCCATGTGATTACCAATAAATTTTTTCATGGTGAGTACTTTATTGTTTCTAAATATACACAGTTTAATGGCTTTTATTTTGTAAAAAAAAAAAAAAAGAAAGAAAGAAACCCATGCTTTATATTGAGTATTTATTAGCTTATATATTAATATTAATTTCTGTTCCAATATGAGTCGGAGTGTCTTTTAATAGAATCTATATGAATTGAATGTCAAAACTTCAGGATATTGAAAAATAAGCTAAAGTTGAGCTTAATTAAAAACCAAAGTCATTGCCCAGTTTCTTTAATTAAAGAACATTAGAAAACAATTAATTTATATGAATCATTTCTTTTGGAAGAATTCGCCTCCCTGCATTATAGAATCTGGGTAGGAGTGGATTGGATGGGATATAGGGCGTTTGTAGACTGGGTGTCAACCTGGTGGGACTTGCTTTCATGGTAGTCTCTGATGTGGACAAGTTACTCTGTTAACGATCCTAATCATGGAGGTTAGGCTGCCCCTGCCTGTACTGCAGACTTTCCTCCATTAAGGACAAGGTAGAATCCATTATTTCTAGGAGTTCACTAGCACAACGGCTGTGGTGAAGGGTCAACTCAAGACTAATTAGAGTTGGAAATAGGCCTGGTAGCCTTGAAAATCCAAATACTAAACCCGCCTTCCCTGGTGGTTCTGCTTTTTAAAGCAGTGCCGGGCTTCTATTCTGTGATGGCTTTTGGCTTCTGTTCTTTCATCCAGATTTTACTGTGCTTCTCAGGGATGACTGTGCAGTGTCCCCAAGCTCTTGAGTGAACACATGCTAGTGGTTATTTCTTTCCAAATTAAGAGAGACTTGGAAATGTCTGAATGTTTTTCCCTCCTGGACACTTTCCCATCAGATCTAGTGGGTGCACTTTAAGGAAGTTGCATCACTGTATTAGGGTCACAGAGCACTGCACTAGGCACCTGCTAGGAGCTGCAAAAACAAGTCAACACAAGTTCAGTCTGGGGTGCATTTAGGGGCAAATCAAGAAGGTAGTATCTTGGGCATCATTTCAGAGTAGCCATCATTTTTTAGCTCCTCATCCCCAGGGATGCTGATGTACATGGCAGGTCACACAGGGCAATGGTGGGTGAAACCTGAATGTATAGGACGTCACAAGGAAACTCTGGAGAGAAAAGGCAGGATAGATGATTGTTAAAAACCTCAGAGACAAGGGTAAAGCTAGACCTGTCGGAAGGACT
Source organism: Myotis davidii (assembly GCF_000327345.1). Classification (NCBI taxonomy): domain Eukaryota; kingdom Metazoa; phylum Chordata; class Mammalia; order Chiroptera; family Vespertilionidae; genus Myotis; species Myotis davidii. The sequence goes on along the minus strand of NW_006292604.1, from coordinate 2,412,465 downwards.
CAAGTTGGAAGTTTGAGAAGAGAGGAAACTAGGAAGTGGTTTTTGGTAAATATTTAGAAATTTTGGAGGGAAGTCTGACTGGGTTATTCCTAAAAACTGGTGTAATACTTGGGGATTTATAACTCAAACTTTAATTTTGGGGTTTGTAGCGAAAAGTGACACAAAAGGAGTCTCACTTGTCTTGAGGCTGAATAAAAAAGACCTCCGCTTACTCTCCCCCAGAAATCTTACAAAGATTTCTTTTTATGAGTGACTTCTCTCTCACCTCCCCATCTTCATTACTCAGAGGGTCTGCACAGTGTTCGACCGCATGCAAAGAAATCAATCATCTTTTAAAGATGTCGCCCCATAAAATTAAATTTAAAAAATATTTCCTCTTTAAATGTATCATCTCATTCGAGTCAAAATACTAAGAAGTAATAATGGGCTTCAAACATCGTTCTTCTGTGGGGGGCGGGGGGGCGTAGACTGTGCTGGACTTTCTTGTGGAGCTAAGAAGGGGATTTACCTGAACCGATCAGAATTAGATCCAGAAAGCAGAAAGATACATTTGAGATTTGGAGAGAGAGAGGTAGAGGGAGAGGGAGAGGGAGAGGGAGAGGGAGAGGGAGAGTGAGAGCGAGAGAGAAGAAAATGAACATGTGTCAATTTCTCATCTACTTAAAAAATATGTCTTTGTAAAAAAATTACTCATAACCCCACTCTTCAGAGGTGCCATGCAGTAAAGTTGGGGAATAGTGTTTCAGACTTTTAAAGAATTATGTGCATGTAGACATATATGTATTTTTCTCCTTTTTCCAAAATTGTTAATCTCTTATAATAAATATTATAGTTTATTTTGTTGTATTTTTGTAAGCCACCTTAAACCTTTTCTGGAACAAGATGGGACTAAATAAATATGGAGTTACAGTGTCAACCAAAAGTGAATGTAATCCAAATTGGGCCAGCTCTTTCTTGATTGTAGCTATCTCTTTACAAAGCTATAGAGCAGCGGTTCTCAACCTGTGGGTCTCAACCCCTTTGGCGGTCGAACAACCCTTTCACAGGGGTCACCTAAGACCATCCTGCATATCAGATGTTTACATTACGATTCATAACAGTAGCAACATTACAGTTATGAAGTAGCAACGAGAATAATTTTATGGTTGGGTCACAACATGAGGAACTGTATTTAAAGGACAGAGGCTGAGAAGCACTGCTATACAGCATTACCTGAAAGAAGTTTGAGATGCTCAGAATATCTGTTTTGTCTTATTTATAACTAGAGGCCCGATGCATGAATTCAGGCATGGGTGGGGTCCCTCGGCCTGGCCAGCAATCGGGTCCAACTGGGGAGGCCAGTCAGCCGGGGGGAGGGACCACAGAAGTTTGGCCACTGGCTGGCCTGGAGGAGGTACTGGGGAGGTTGGCCGGCCAGCTGGAGGGAGGGATTGTGGGAGGTTGGTCAGCTGGTGGTGGGAGGTTGGCTGTGGGAGCACACTGCATTGAGCGCCTGCCCACTGGTGGTCAATGTGCATCACAGCAACTGGTCGACCGTAGCTAATTACATTTATAAAGGAGCCAAAATAAAGCTGTCAAGTGATAGAAGCAGGGGGCTAAATGACTGACTGAATGACCCGTCTTGTGGGAGCACACTGACCACCAGGGGGCAGATCCTGCGTTGAGCATCTGCCCCCTGGTGGTCAGTGTGCATCATAGCGACTGGTCGTTCCACCATTTGGTTGATTTGCATATTAGCCTTTTATTACATAGGATATCATAAACATACTGGTTTAGTAGAGAATCGAGGAGATTGGAGGATAAAATAGTAAGAAAATTTCAGGAAAGCTCAAACCTTGTCAGCAGGATCAAAGGTACTTACAGATATTTACTTAAAATTTAGTTAAATATTGGTGTGCTTTATTTTAAAAAATGATGATACATTCAGATTTACAAAATGGATTCACTGTTGATGATCATGCCTGTCATCAAAATATTTTTCTTTAGGTAAATCATTTGCCTCACTACCCTTGAAGTACACATACTTGTAGTATCTTTTCCAAATTTTGTTTTGCTTCTAAAACGCCCTATATCCCATCCAATCCATATGCCACTTTGAGGGAACAAAGTCAAATAAAATCTATCTGTAGAACTCTATTTTTTTACTTTGCTGTATTGAGTCTCTAGCAACACAAGTAAATCAGTGGCTAATGTATGAAAATAGAGGTTTTTCCCTCAGCTCTGGAGTCTACATAGCCTGACAACTTTTTTTTTTCTGTTCAGAGCAGTGATGTAGGTGTGACTGTCAGCCAAAGAAGATTTCTGAGTGCTTTCAGAAGAACATTGGGATTTATTTACTATTAGAATCCAGGGAAGGATTGTAAAGAGGCTAAGCTGGTTTTCTAAGGCCATAAAGATTGGATTATTTACGTGAAAATTAGATGCCTTGAACATTTAAAATTTTACCTGGACCATGGTCAGTCCCAATGGAACATTATTTGAACCTCTCTGCCACAACTAGAGACAGGTATATCTCTTTGCTTCAGAGACTACCATGTAAAAGAAAATAAAAGCTCTAAGAAGCCAAGAAGTTGAGTCTCAGTTCATCATAGTTTATGTGCCCAAATGAAAATGGCTCTGCCCTGGCCAGGTAGCTCAGTAGGTTGGAATGTCATCCCCAATATGCCTAGGTTGCGGTTCAATCTCCAATCAGGGCATATACAAGAAGTAACCAATGAATGCATGGATAAGTGGAACAATGGGTTGTTCCGCTTTCTTCCTCTCTCTCTCTAAATCAACCAATAAATTAAAAGAAAAAACATAATTCTACCTTTTGATGTTTCTTTCTGCAACGTATCTGGTGGCAGAAATTTTAGTAAAATAGCTCTTCTATAAACTTAGAAAAATGCAGACTGTATTAAAACTTAATGAGAAGTGTGTCCATCAGTCTAGATTCAGAGTTTTTAGCCCAAAACATTTGCTTTGACACTGGAAGTACATTAAAACCACTGTTTTTTTGTTTTGTTTTATTTTTAAAATAGTAGTTAATGATCACCTCAAGGTAACCCATCCTTAAGGATGCTTTAGCTCTCAGAAGAAGTGCTGAAGGACACCTTTTCCCTGTTGGTAATTTCAAAATGAAAACTAAGAGGAAAAGAATAGTTAATAACTATCCATATGTTTCTCCATGAGGAAAAAAAAGATTAAGAAGAAACTATTAGATCTTAGCCGTGACTGTCTTTATATGGGAAAAGGTGAATTCTAATGGACTGCATTCAAAATTAGAACTGTGGGAAAGAATTATATGCAACAAAATGCAAAAGAGTAATGTGGAAGCATGATGCCTAAAAATCAGATACCCTTAACATATTAATCTCTATCAGGCACATTTGCACATTTCCATGCTATCAATAAGGAATTAGAGAAACAAGGATGATATCAATTTAACCAAAGGTTTCATTAATTTGGCTTTGGTTAATAACTACTTTTCTAAGACACCATCTAGCTTAGATGTACAGCTTTTTGTATAAGGTATCGGTTGTAACCTGTAATTTAATACTGCTTGTTACTCATTAGGAGAGGCACTTAGATTCACAGGGTAGGCGTCACACTTTGGTTAGCTTTTAACCTCAGGAGACAAACGTGATTGTGATTGGAAGTCTCTTTTCAAGCCCACAGTAATTATTAATTTGCTTCTTTGGAATAGCTAATAGCAGTTGATAAAGTGGAGAGATTTAGAGGTGTTTGGCCGCAGAGGAGTGCCTGTCTTCACATGCATCAATAGTGTGTATCCCAATGTGTCTCCTTAGAGGTTCTATTGAAGAAATCTCTAATGACTGCATTTAGGGAAACTAAATGCACCACCCAGCAGTTCATATCCATAAATGGAATATGAGATGGGGGGGGGGAGTAAAAATAAATGAATCCAGGCAGGTATCAAATTATTTGAATTAAATTGATTCCTATCTAATATAAGACTCTCATGGCTAAATCTAGCTTCCTTTCAGGTCACCTGAAATGAGTAGACAATGGTTATAATTTCATCTCAAACATAGATATCAAAAGTTATTGATTACAGTAACATCCTTTAAAATGGTCTCTAGAAAGGGTTATTTAATGGAAAACTGACTAGGTTTTTCTATTAGGTGAGATTGGCACTGAGGAGAAGATCTTGAGGTTGACTTCATCATGACTTTTGCCTTGAATTCTGTGGAAATGCTGTCATAGACATTGACTTGTAGAATATGTGTTGAAGCTTTGTTTAACTGAAGTACCATTCCTCTAGCTAACAAGCCTACATTAGTTTCCAAATCCCTTGTCAAAAAATAATTTGGTTGATTTGAATGACTACATTTAGGGTATAGGGTCCCGTGTCCTTCCTCTGTGTGCCATCAGAGGCCTTGGGAGGAGGGACATAATCTAATCCACTTGGATCTCTTGATCTTGTAGATGTTACTTTTGCATTTGGAGAACGTGATGCCTTCTCCTGCTGTAGCTCATTCAGTTCCAGTGCGCTGTAATATAAACACTGACCAGATGAATGAATTAGGGCTGTCCAAAATATTTTCAATGGTATATACTTTTGTCTTGTTAGGAACTCATTTTTTCCCCACAGTAGAATATAGATGACGCACAAAGATAGTCCAGGTCATGATTCTACTACCAGATCCTCATATGTAATATGTATTTTTTCTTCTTCTTTTGCTTGTTCTCATTCTCCTTCTTTTCCTTCTTCCTCTTCCTCTTTCTTTCTTCCTCCACCTCTTCTTTCTCCTCCTCCTCCTTCTTATTAGCTAATACTTATATGGTACTTACCATGTATCAGAAACTGTACTCAGCCTCTTACTCTTACTAACTTATTTAATCTCCAAAGCAGCCAATGAAATAGGAGTATTTGCAGATGAAGAAACAGAGGCACAGAGAGGATCTGCAAAGTGTCCTGACCCAGGTCATACAATTAGTGAGTGGTAGACCTGTGGTTTGAACGTAGGCAGTCTAGTTCAGAGTCTGTGCTCGTGACTATTATTTTTTAAAAGTCTGAACTCCGTGTTTAATTTTCTCCACAGGAAAATCCCATAAATATTTTGACTTGTAGCTGATATCAGAGAGAAAATCTTTGTGGTAAATGTGTAGCTGTAGACCCTGAAGACATGCCTGTGTGGCCGTCATGATTCTCATTTTAGAACATTTAAAAAATGAATTTAGTGTGTTCTTTTAGGGTTTGATTTCTTTTGTGTGTTTGCATATATGACTGGGTATGGTTATCTGTGAGAAGCCCTAACAATATGTGCACAGAAACTGAGAATTACTACATAAAATTATTTTTAATCTGAACTGGCCTCTGATATTGACTGAGAACCTGTTCGGCTCCTTGATAATCTCAGGCTTTTGTAACTTAATTTTAAGGCTATATCTGGAATTTAGAAACTTTAAAATTTGTATTTTCATGAAACCTGCAAAGGTGGCATCGGTTTACTCCAGTTTCTCTGTTGTCTACTAATGATTTTGGTGTGTTTAGTGAATTAAAAAAACAACAACACAATTTACAAAGAATTTCTGATTTGGAATACCTGGCTTTGTCACTGTTGGATCATTTAAATATTTTATTAAGGAAATAAATATTCTGGAAATCATATTTTTAAAGTTTTGTATTTAGAATATACTTAAAAACAAACCATTGCATTCAAATTTAACTTTATTTTTGGAGACTAGATTTTTATGTGGTCCAAATTCTTACCTGAGAGAGAACAAAGAGTGTTTAAGAAAACATAGAGGAAGTACTTGGATCAATATAATTAGGAACCCCAAACATGTCTTTGTGGATTATAGTACCTAAGATATACGATAATGTCCTTCCCTATAATTAGTATTTTACTTGCATTAAGGCCCTAACAATCACTGCAAATCACAATAACCATAAAAGAAGAAACTAAGAAACCTGCATTTTGAGAACAAACACCAGAACTTTTAGAAAAAAAAAACACTTATTTTTCTATTACAGTTGACATTTAATATTACTTTACATTAGTTGCATGTGTACAGCATAGTGGTTAGACAATTATGTAATTTACAACGTGACACCACCCCCTCACCTCCATCCCCCAATGAGTCTAGAACCCACCTGGCACCATACACAGTAAAAGCAGAACTTTTTATTCCACTGAGGAAGAGGAAAGACAGTCCAAGCCTGGAACTAGAGCTTCTAACGGGAGTTGAGGTGTGGTTATTAGCCAGTGTGCGCCGGGAGCTCACGTTGAAGAAGGTGACCCACGGAGCTGTGCAGTGTGCTTGGGTAACATGCCATATGCTTTTTATAAGTCTCACCTGGGAGGGGAGATGTCAATTGATGAAATCCCATGACACTTCTTTACAAGCCAAGTGTTACTGATCCAGTTTGGTTGGCTGTGTTTAGCTTCCTTAAACCTGCACAGTTTCAGTTGAGTAAAGCATGATTCACTCCCTGCCCTGTGGGGTAAAAACCAGCTCCGGTGGTTTAGTCTGGAAGTGGCCCTAGCCACCGTGGATGGAGGGTGGTGGGGTTGGCACCGGGGTTAGAGTGGCAGTTTCTGACGTGACTTTCAGAAGGAATTGAATCTTTCCAGACATCCAGAAGTCACTTGGTTACACGTGACTCGTGTTGTATTTTGTGTTTTTGGGCTCCCCGTCCTTGTACTGTAGTAAAATGGAGATCCTTTTGATTTCCGACCACTGGCAGTGGCCCTGACCATGAAGGACAGTGTTCTATATGCAGGTATCTTTCTCAGGAGACCACGTGGCAACACTTCAGGGCTGATGATGAGTTAGGGGCTTCCTGAGTCTTAAAAGTACAAAAGGGCAGGTTGTCTGGGGCTCTGGATACAGGATGGAGTTGTTTGGAA
>NW_006292604.1:2350303-2405569 GCF_000327345.1 Myotis davidii | reverse complement strand
CAGGAATGCAGCGTGACTTGATTCATTTGAACCCAGATGTTCAGAACTTGTGATCATTGTAATATGGCTTTTTACTTTATATCTACAAACATCAGCAAACAAAATAATGGGGTAAATAAAACAGGAGTAAGGGAAGATGTTCAACCCATTAAATAAAATAAGCCGCTTTTATTAGAATCACCTATTTTTTAAACAGTACAATAACTGCAAATAAAATCACCAAAATGAGGATCTTAAAGGACATGTATTTAGCATTACAGTTATACCTGTTTCTAAGTAATTCCTACCTTTTATTAGTCCATGTCCCCTTACCGTCAATTAGTATGAATTAGTAAATATTTTCTCTATTTTAATTGATATTTGCATTTCCAGTGATTTTGTGTATTTGGGACAACCTTCTATATTAAAACTTAAATTTTAAAAAGACGATTTTTAAAAATCCTCAATAATAATAATAATTATTATTATTAATTTGAGGGACGGGGGGGAGAGAAACATCAATTGAGAGAGAAACATTGACCCGGAACGAAGCTGCAACCTGGGAATGTGCCCTGACCAGGAATCAAACCCACAACCTTTTGGTGTACAGGAGGATGCTCCAACCGGGGTTTAAAAGGGCGATTTTTGCCTTATAGGAAAGAATCTTAATTTCTCAAGGTCTCCATGTTAGTATTTACTTAATAGCAAGATTTCCCCATATAAATGTTTGGTTATTTGTATTCAGTTTTTCAGAAGCATTTCCGTTGCATAAATTGAGTACACTTTGTGTTCTTTATGCATCCATTCCCAATTCCAAGTCAGGGATTATATAGTGTGTGTCCAAGGTCATCAAGAAATGAATTCATGCAACTGTTCTTCAATCTTAAACCTGCTTCTGAATAGCTCTGTGGTCCTGGGGTCTGTCTGCCTGAGGAGACCGATTACTTTCTAGATTTATCCTGGCGTTAGTCTTTTTGCACTCAGTGATTTGTGTTATTGTGGATGTAAACGTTTATGTATTAATGTGCATGCCCAAGTAAAAATTATACGGAGAGCTTTGCATACCGCACTTGTTTATGAGTTGCTCATTTTTTTTCCTAGCCATAGTTTTATTTTAAAAGTGAAAATTTAAAGCGAAAGTGTTTGTGTTAATGAGGAGAGCGCTTGGGCTTCAAGAAGAGGAAAAGCTTATACTTTAAGACTTAAAATAAAACGTATTGTTATGGGCTATGAATAACTCGGAAGTAGTGCTAACTCATGTGGAAATCTTGGTCGAATGAAATCCTTGGGCAGAAAGGTAATGAACTGAAAACAAATTATTTTACACATCCATATAGGGCAAATGTTTAACAAAATTTCAGTAGCATAATTAGTACATTGCAATGAAAGGAGACTTCATGAGTCTTATCCTGTGGAATATTATGGCGCTTCAGGAGATAAGTTGGGGCTTTTTAGTTCAATAAGACAATTTGTTTGCGTTGTATGAAGTGATAGTAAATTTTCACTATTAAAAAAAATTGCTGAAACTGGTTTCGCTCAGTGGATAGAGCGTCGGCTTGCGGACTGAAAGGTCCCAGGTTCGATTCCAGTCAAGGGCATGTACCTGGGTTGCGGCCACATCCCCAGTAGGAGATGTGCAGGAGGCAGCTGATCGATGTTTCTCTCTCATTGATGTTTCTAACTCTCTATCTCTCTCCCTTCCTCTCTGTAAAAAATCAATAAAATATATTTTTAAAAAAATATATTTAAAAAATTGAGACAATTGGGAATTTTAACCCTACTGAATGTATGATATTAAGGGATCATTAGTAAATACTTTTCAGATGTGATAATGGCATTATAGTTATATTTTTTGAAAAAGAGAATAACATTTAAAGGTACATTCTGACATTTTTACAGCTGTGATACGGTGACTGGGATTTTCTTTCATATAATACGAAAGGGGAAGTGGGTGTCCTGTCCGTTCGGGCTGTTGTAACAAATGACCATAGACTGGGTGGCTTATACGCAGCCGGCATGTATTGCTTATGGCTGTAGAGCAGTGGTTCTCAGCCTTGGCTGCACCTTAGAATCACCTGGGAATCTTTTTTAAAATCCTGATTTCTGGACCTCATCCTCCGGAAATTCTGTTTCTTTGTTAGTACTAATGTTGTGGCCCCACCCCATAACAAAGAAACAGAATTTCCAGAGGATGAGGCCCAGAAATCAGGATTTTAAAAAGATTCCCAGGTGATTCTAATGTGCAGCCAAGGTTGGGAACCACTGCTCCAGAGCCTGAAAGTCCGAGGTCAGGTTGCCAGCATGGTCAGGTGAGGGCCCTCCTCCTGGTTGCAGACTTGAACCCTCATGTGGCAGAAAAGGCTGCACATCCCTCTGGAGCCTCTTTGATAGAAGGGCACCAATCCCACTCATGAGGGTTCTTCCGCATGGCATGCCTGAGGCATCTCTCAAAGGCCCCACCTTCTTAGGCTACCACCCTTGGGTTAGGATTTCAACATGTCAATTGGGAGGGAGACACAAATATTCAAGCCATAGGATTGAGGTTGAGGTGTAGATGAAACCCATGGGTTGAAGCTGAGTAGTTTAAGTTTACATGTTTGACTTTTCCAAAAATAAAAGGTTTGAAAAAGGGAAAAAGCACACATATACACAACACTTATACAGTGAAAATACATCAGTATTTTCTTAAAGATAGTTAAGGAGGGTTTCAAGGGAAGGAAGTGCCTAAAAATATCAGTGGTTTGATTGCGTTGCAATTATATATAGCTATATACAGCTACGTGATTTAAAAACCCAATAATATTATAGTTTTATTTTAATTGAGATAAGCCTGTACTTAAGTGAAAGAAAAAAGAATACTAGCAGTTTTGGCAACAGTCTTTAATTCAGCAAACATTTTTTTTTTAAAGCCCCTCTGTGTCAGGCACTGTAGAGATAGTTGGAAATTCAAAGAACACAGATACGGGCCTCTTGCTAAGGTAGCTGATGAGACTTTTACAGGTCGTTCCCCAGGATCATGTGATAAGGGCTCTAGTAGAGTCACACAAGAACATGGAGATTGGAATGATTTATAGGAACACGGAGGTTGGAATGATTTAATTCTACTTTTGGGGTCAGGGAGCAGTAAAGAGCATGTCAGAGAAGACTGTACAGGGGCTGGTGTCTGATCTGGGCCTCAAGGGATGAGTAGGGTTGTTCTAGGCTGGGAAGATGGGAAAGCCATTGCAGACACCGGAAGCAGCAGGATCAATAGCACGCAGGTGGGAAAATGAGTTCAGCCAATGGCGATAGTTTCAGTGAGTGTGAAGTGCCAGGTGCACTGGGGTGGGTGGGGTGGAGGATGAGGCCAGTAAAAGAACATGAAAGTAAATCCAAAATGTGCATTCTGCCCCCTCCGCGGAGAGCAGCATCACTGAGACCTGTTAGCCTGGATCTCCAGGCCCAGCTTCAGGCGACAGCTATGACTGTGGGTAGCATTTGTCACCTCATTTGATTTGTGGGGTTCTAGGTAGACTAACTGCAATGGCCCTTCACTTGGGTAGACAGGTTGGCATTTGTGTACTGATAAAGTTTGCTAACAGCTAATGAGCACTTCCACTTCACTGCCAAACAGGTTGCTCCCTTGCTTTGTGGGAGTTCTGGTTGCCTCCCTACTTTATTGAATGATGTTGATGCAGTTGGAAGCCCCTCTAGTAGGTATGTCCCTGCTACTATTTCCTGGAGTGGAAGCGTGAGGCTCTGACCCTCTCAGGCCAGTGGAGGGCTGTGTGACTGGCCTCACTGAAGAATTATCTTCCTGCCGCTGGACCTCAGGGCCACAGTGAGAAGCTGGCACTGCTGAGCAGAGGTGGACTTGTACCAGGAAGTCAATGAAATTTGAATTTCAGGTCCTCTCCCCTTTACAGCTATTTACAAAGTTCTGGGAGGGGCCCTGGACATTTTCAGATAGTCACACTTTATTTTCTAGTCATTTCATTCCTAACAGATTAAATAGCCCAGGCTTCTGAGCATCTTCTAGAAGGGTCTCCGCTTTATTTTTTTTCTCCCTGAAAAGAACCATATTATCGTCCTTACAGATCAGTCACAGATTACTAAGCAATTGCATGTTAAGCAGAAGCTATTTCCTGAGCAAGTGAAATGTGATAAACAATTTGGTAGCGACACAGGAGGGGAAGGAACCCTCACCTCCTCCTTGTAGGCTCCCTGGGTGGATTCTACTGGTCCTGCAGAGAATCTTCGCTAAGTTTGGCCCTGACCAAGGCTGACTGGCTGGCATGCCGTCCTTTGTGTCCTCCATCCCTGCACTATTGCTTTGGAACTCTGATCTCTGTTCTCATTTTTCTCCTCTCTGACCTGAAGCCGCCTCCTGGCTTTCATAGGCCAGCTGTGTGTGGCCAGATGCAAAGCCAGTTCCATGTCACTGGGAGGGAGCACATGAATTGGGTGCACGCATTTCTTGCCTACTTTCTCCAGATGGCCAGTGATGTTTCCATTCTATATTGAACAGACAGACACTTAGTTTTACATTGCTTCCTTTAATGTATTTGCATCATAGTCCTGGAAACATCAGGTCAACATATTACATTAAAAACATGGGGTATATATATATTTACTTGGCAGGGGAGATACCATGATCACGAAGGTGGTTTCCCCAGGGCGAGGCTTACCCATTGCACTCTGGGTATGCTGACCCCTGTGATTTCCCCAAATGTGGGAAACTCAAGTGCATAGTTTGTGGTATTGGGGGACTGCGTTTGCGCTCTCCCCTGAGGGGGAAATAATATGGAGTGCGACTTGAGGAAAAGGTTACATACCAGGGCTGGTGTAGGAAAAGTATAACATGGGCCAGAACATCTTATTGAGCCAGAAAGTAAGGGTGATGTTCAAAGAATTAAAAGGACTGCAGAGCCTGCTTGATGGGCTCCCATTGGCCAAATTGGGAGACTTTGGACATCAAAATGAATATAGTAATGTATTATAGCCAATTTAGTAAAATAAGAATCCATAAATCCATACTAATATAAGAATTGAATAAATAAGTAAGTGGGAGGAGCAAAAGCTCATATTTAAATGAATACAAAAGGAATGATGGAGTTACAAAATCATGAATGTATGCTAAGACTGAGAGATAAAAATTTGGTGAGGAACAGATTTACATAGTTTCAAAGTATCTCCCCACTTTGGTGATATGGTTGAAATATTCTGGTCATGGGTTGGCCATTTTGACTAGAGATTATTCAACATCCATGTTTTTGCTAGCATCTATGTCCTGTGAAAAATGGCACAAACTATAAATTAGAAAGGCAACCATAATAAATTTATAGTAGAGAAGTTGAGGGTATATCACTTTAACCAAATGATCCAAGTTAATATTGCCAATACAGAGACAAACCAACATCACATGCCTTAAGATGCACTGAAAATACAAAATTATCTCTGTGTTCTAAAAAAAGAATTACCAAATCTAAAAATAAAAATGGAGGGCCATTCTATAAAGGAATTGGCCATAATCTTCAAAACTGTCAAGATTAAGACGACAACTGCTGAGGAAGGCCAGGCGAGGACTGGGTCTATAGGAATGGACAAGTTGGAAGGGTTGTGAGAACTTCTGGCTTCTTCCAGAGGTTTCCAAACCAGTTTTTTGAATTTGCTTTTCAAATGAAGTCGTAGAGAAGATCCTTTTAATTGACATTACAGAGATCTGTTACAAGTTGGATCTCTTCCCATAGTATATGTGTGTACGGGGAATAGCAGATAGGAAATTTCTTTGTGAATGGTAGCCTGAGTTTTCTAGCTCTATTCTATCAAGACCCGTATTTATTGAGCCCTAATTATCTAAATTGTTTTTCAAATTCCAGCATAATGGAGAGGAGACAAAGGTAGGATGACTAAGATCCACAGATGATTATATGGAAACATTTCATCCAAGTGTTATGAGTTGTCAGAATTGATTAGAATGTTCTGGTCATGGGTTGCCATTTTGACTAGAGATTACTCAACATCCATGGGTTTGCCAGCATTTATAGAAAATGATGCAAACTCTTGAATTTTTCCATTAGGAGGCTCAGCCTCCATTTCAACTCATACCACCTTTTGCTGACCTCCTCTGAAGGCTGCAGATGAACAGTGATGGTCAAGAGAAAGATAAAAAGGTCTGTTCACCAACCACCAAGTAAAGTGTCTGTGTCACAGAGGCCTTTGACGAATCAGGCTTTCCGTATTTGTTGCACAATATATATAGTGGTATGTTGAATACACAGCGTAGGTAATGTTAACGCACAGCTATGTTTTGACAGCTGGTTAAATGGTTTATGGCTGTGGTTTTTAGGATTTAACCTAAATAAAACATTTCAGGCTCATTCTGACAAATGTACAAATACTAGTCTAAGAATTTCTTTATACTTAGAATTGCATTGCTTTTGTACCTTTGTGGATTCGTGTATAGTTGATCATATGGAATTGCTTTATTTCTCTTAATAGGAGTATTTTATGTTAACCACAAAGCTAGGACCCACTTCTTATGGCTTTTTTGGTAGTTACTGCATAGATGATGGGTATGACTTTATTTCTGCGAAAATGACTGAAGTTAAAAAAGGGTGCGGCGGTCTTACCAAGAGTTGAGCCACCTGCCCTGGAAGGATTATCTTTCTGTGCCCTTTTGTCCATTTTTGCTCTTTTTAGTTTGCTTTTCAAGTCCACATGACTTTTGACTTTGCCTTTACATTTAATTCCTCTTTCCTGTAAGTACTGGTCTCCACAAGGTTTTCCATAAAAGTGTTTGCCGGTCAAAGTTCACTTTTTAACACTGTATGAATGAGACTTTTCTAAGACCACGTTGTACCCACCACTAAGAATGTGAGGGACCGAATCCAAATATCAATCAGTTGCCCTTTTTTATTATTGAGTGTGAAGGAGAAGGATTGCAAAGCACTGGGGAAGAATGACTGGAGAAGTGCCATATTGAAGACCTCTGCTTACTCACCCTGGTGAGCTGTGGTACATTCAGGGTCCCTGGGACTGCCACGTGCTGTGTAGAAGGGGGATTGTGATACTTGTGCAAAGCTTGCGATGGTGGCAATGAAATGCTTTTAGAATAGGCAGAAATAGGGAAATTTTTGTACTCAAATTTAACAAAATCTTCAGATGGTAATCGATGGACTAAAGGTATTTGTGTCTCTCTTGTTGGCTAGTTCATTCTTTGGCTGCAGAGGGACAGTTCACACGCAGGCAGCTACATTTATACCGGCCACAGCCTCCTCTTTCTCCTGCCCACCCCCCTTCCCACTTAAGGTTTCTTTTAGTTTTTGCAAAGCAGCCATGTGAGAGGAATAAAATAATTTTGAAGAGCATTATATGGTGGGAATTTTGACAATGAGTGGAAGATGGTAATTACTCTCTTCCATTAGACTCGGTGGCTTTGGACAGATAAGCTGTATTGAAACGTGTGACCAGGGCATGGGATCATGGATTGTCTTTCACTGTTGTCATGGCGACAGTGATGCAGGTGGCCTATAACTGCCGGGCTGTCAGATCTTATACATCAAACTGGTGCTAAGTGAAAATATGTTAGAGGCATTGAGGAAGAAATTGCCAGCAGTGTTTATAGGATCAGCTGGAGAAAAGCTAGCCTCGTTGAAGAAAAGATTTCCGTTAAAAGCGCTGGGTGATTCTGCAGAAGCCGGAGTTTTAACTTTTTATTAATAAGATGAAAGTGGATTATTAAAAGAAAACATGCTTTCTGGATGTTGCACTGCCGCCTGCATACAGATAATTAACACGAGGCCTTTCTGCTTCCCCCTTGAGCTAATGTGATAATGTAGTGGCTTCAGAAGAGGCAAGAAGACGCTGCTGTGCTTGGGGGCGAGGGAACCAGTTCTGCAGGAGGTCTGAGTCCTTTTCCAAGAGAGCCTCACTGAATTAGAGTAAGAAGTGCTGAGAAACCATCGTAGAAATCCAGGACACTGCTTTAAGTAGCACATGGAGTCCAGAGTTATACTCTGTTATGCAGATTGGACTAAATCTACTGAAATGTAGGAGCATGCATTCAAATCTGGAGAGGCTCCTCTCCGTCAAGCATAGTTCCCACACTTTCCTTTTCCTTTTTTTCCTCCCCTCTTCTTTTTTCTCAGTGTCTTCTGTCTCTCCTTAAAAGTGTATAAATGCTCTGAACTGAAACCCTTAAATGCTAAGCAACAATGGGTATAACCCTCGTGTGCATGCATGCGTGCGTGCGTGCATGTGTGTGTGTGTGTTGGGTTAGGTTAGGGTTAGTTTAGGGATGGGAGAGGGGAAAGGTGTATAAAGTGTTTCTCCAGAGTTAGCATAGCATAGCCCAGAATAGCTTTTGCACTATATGCGATTTGGGGTTCAAAGATAAGATAGTGGCTGTTGCCTTTTAAGTTCTTACAAGCTAGAGATCATTGACTTGCAATGGTAGTTCCCACTAGATTTTGTTTTGTTTAATTTCTATTGTTCTCTCGGAGACTTCTGTTTTCAGAATAGTTTTTTGCTCACCCTGCCATTTTTTTTTCTTTTATCATTCTGGTTGAAGGCTTTCTTCTTTTTCAATCCATAGTCTGAGACTCTAAATGAAAGGAGATATTAGGCAGAACACATAAAGTGTCTGGTCACCTAACAGCCCAGAAAAATAATTTAAACGATTAAGGTGAGGAAGATTTGTACGTTCAAAGGACTCAAAGGTGATGGTTCTTCATTGTTAAGCCAAGTTGCTGATTGAAAACTAGACTCAGCTTTAGCCTCTATGTTAACCGCTGACCAATACATCTTCATCCTGTAGTTTATATGCTCAGTGGAGATTTTAGTCCTCCATTCAATAATGTTCATAAATTCTCCACCTTTTTGTTTTCTTGTTTTCATAAAGACACCACCTCTTTTAAACCTAACTCTTTGATGAATAGATTTCGTTCTAGAAATCATTCTCAGGATTTTGCTAAGCCTTGTCCATTTTAGGTCCAAAAAGAAAAATAATGGATTGTTCTTAAGCTGTGATTGCTGATCAGTAATTTTCAAATGGCCCCAGGTGAACATCGAGATGAAATATTAGTGTGCATCAGTCTCCATGTCCCACTAAACTAGTTTGTTAACATCAGATTTCAAATCCTGGTAGTCTGAAGCTGTTTGGAAGTACCAGTTCTTTATTTTGTTCTGTTTGGGACAAGAAACCAGAGTCTAAGGTCCCAGTGGCATAAAGAAGGTTCTCCACTCACGGCTCACCCGTCTGTGGACGCGCCCATGCACACAGGAGTGTAGACTTCTGTTGGGCTGGTACGTCTAAGACGAGTGCATATAGCAATTTACTACGTGTATTAGGTAAGGAAATTTACTCTGCAGAGCCATAAATGCATTGACCAGAACTAGTAATGACTTATGACAGTCAGGAGCAGCTGGAAGGAAAAGGATATATCTGGGCTATCCAGGGCTGAATAGGATTAGCCAACCTACCTTTGCCTCTAAGCAGGAAATGTCTAATCAAGAGAATGATTTTTGGAAACATCAGGAAATGGAAAATTATTTTGAGCTTCCTCTCCCCCAATTTTCTACATGTCTCAGGAGGGTTTTTTTTTTTTTAAGAAAAATCAGTTTTTACAAAGAAATATTCTGAAAGAAAGATGACAAGTGATTCACTCATTTTAGGATAATTGTCCCTAGTGGTATTGCATAATGCAGAGTAATGGGATTATTAGGAAGGAGTCCTAAGCGTGGGATTAGGAGCACTGAGGTGGAATAAACATGCTAGCTCATTTAAAATCTTTTTTTGCATTTGTAATACTGTAGCCACCTCATACTCAGTTATACTTTTTCAAGGACAGAAATGTCTTCCTACTTATTTCATTGGGTGTTTGCCCATCAGGATGGCAGGATTTCAGCATCAGTAGGACAGCATGCCCGTCACTTTGATGTGTCATGGATGTGTTGACCAGACTGTGGAATAGGGTATCATTTTCCCCTCCATATTCCCCACAAGCAACTTCTCCGAGTTACATGCTCACTTATTAATTTGTCAGTTAAGCTATTTAAGTAGGCAGCTGTTTGTTGTACTTTGTCAATACGAGACTTTGTAAACAAGAAAAATGGAAGGGCTCTAACTTGAACATGCCCTGTAGAGAATAGCCCTGTGTTCGCAGGCAGAGGAGGACTGACCTGTTTGGCCTTTTCATGGTTAATTCCTATCATTCATCCCACAGGGCACTGAGAGCTTCCGTAGGGACCCTGGGCACCTGCCTGCACTTAGCGTAGCTCTGAATAAGTAGAGCAGGTGACGTGGACTGGAAGAGAATTTGCAATGGCGTGTCAGGCTTAGACCATGATCATGTAATGTCACTGGTTAAATCTAGTATCATGATTATTTTGATCACTATTCCAAATGGCTTTTCCTCTAGTTAAAAATAAAATGCCTTATCCAAAAATGTGAGTGAGCAGAAAAGGATTTTATTTCATGCAGCATCTCTTTCGTGATAGGGTGCACATAAGGCCTAGACAAGGAAGTTGTATGCTGGCGGTGGTGGCTTGGAAGGGCCCTCAGGGTGAAGACCCTGGAATCTATCCCTCTGAGCAGGGAATCCCAGTGGAAATACCAGGGCTATCTCTTATTCTAATATAGGCACTCTGCATCCTCTGCTCCCACTCAGAAAGTTTAGAGAGAAAAGGTGAAAAGGCTTTAAATTAATACCCCAGATGAAACCATCAATAAAACAACAAGAAAGCCCACTGCATGGCAGATCATATTTGCCAATGTTATCTCTGATAAGGGCCCAATCTCCAAAATTTATAGGGAATTCATACATCTTAACAAAAGGAAGATAAACAATGCAATCAAAAAATGGGCAAAGGACTTAAATAGACACTTTTCGAAAGTGGACATACAGAACGCCAAGAGACATATGAAAACATGCTCAAAGTCACTAATTATTTGAGAGATGCAAATCAAAATGACCATGAGGTACCACCTCACACCTGTCAGAATGGCTATCATCAACAAATCAACAAACGACAAATGCTGGTGAGGATGCAGAGAAAAAGGAACCCTCCTGCACTGCTAGTGGGAATGCAGATTGGTGTAGCCACTGTGGAGAACAGTATGGAGTTTCCTCAAAAAATTAAAAATGGAACTCCCATTTGACCCAGTAATCCCACTTCTAGGAATATATCCCAAGAAACTAGAAACACCAATCAGAAAGGATATATGCACCCCTATGTTCATAGAAGCACAATTTACAATAGCTAAGATTTGGAAACAGCCTAAGTGCCCATCAACAGATGAGCAGATTAAAAAACTGTGATACAAGTACACAATGGAATACTACGGTGCAGTAAAAAAGAAAGAACTCTTTCCATTCGAAACAGCATGGATGGAACTGGAGAGCATTATGCTAAGCGAAATAAGCCAGTCAGAGAAAGATACATATTACATGATCTCTCTCATTTGTGTAATATAATAAACAACATAAACTGATGAACATAAGTAGATCCAGAGACAGAGAAGAAGACCATCAAACTTGAGAGGGAAGGCAGGGGAGAAGGTGGGGGTAAGAGATCAACCCAAGGACTTGTATACATGCATATAAGCCTAACCAATGGACATAGACACTAGGGGGGTGAGGGCATGTGTGGGGGTCGGGAGTGGGGGAGGTGGGTGTGGCCAGGGAGAAGTCAATGGGAGATAAAGGAGACATATGTAATACTTTAAACAGTAAAGAATTTTTAAAAATCCCAGATGAGGGACAGTGTCACTAAGAGACTATTAAAATATAGGGTGCCCAAAAAATGTATATACACACTTTAAATAATTATAAAGGCAGTGTTTATTAAAATACATTTCATTTTCAAAATTGAGTTATCAGCTGTTAAAGTGTGCATACATTTTTGGGGTCACCCTGTATATGTGTTAAAATATATGTGCAATTTTAAATTATTTTGATTGGTTTTAAAAAAAAGTTTTGTCATGTTGCCTTAATTCACTTACTTAAGGGATTGTACTATTGGTTTTTAGTACCCAGTGAACATTTCTCTTTGAGAACAGAGGTTACTAATATTTGTACAGCCGTGTATACTGTATCTTTCCTGGGAGAAGAAGAGTGGAGACTGGTTTGTTGAGTCATTGTTTGAGTCACTTCCTGACTGGTCGGATGGGCTGGCTTATAAACCGAAGTTTGGTCTCTGCTGTGGGGAGGCTGGGACTGCCTTCCTGATGTTCATGTGGTTGTAGCCAACACGCTGGAGATGCAGCGGAAGGAACTGTGTCCAGCGTCAGCTTGGAAGGCCTGACTGTTCTGCAAAATCCAAGAGAGCCGTGTTCTGAGGACAACACAGATTTCATCTCGTTCTGCTGTGTCTCGGATTTGTTGTGACACGATCCACATAGGAAAACCATTTCCATATGCTTTTAAAACAATACTTCAGCCTGATTTAAACCTTTCTATAAATTTGCATCTCCGGTATGCTGGTTTAATCTCGTATGAAACTGGAATTTCAGTTGCACAAAAGAAGCTCAGCCCTCCCTCAGAATCAAAACAAACACAGACGTGAACAGCAATAAAAGTTCCAGCTAATATTTTCAGAACACAAACACCCATTTACATGCACCCAGAAATTCTCTGCTGGTGGCCACTTTAAATTATTGTTCTTTTTAAAAGAAAAATCCAATATAGTCGAAAGCTGTGCCTTATAAACATACGGTGCTTCCTTGCATTATCTGAGGTAAAGGGAAAAGCATGTCTTGCTTTTTTAGGTCAAACAGGTTTTAGCTAATCAAAACATCTTTACTAATTGCATTGGTGAGCTATATAGCACTGCGAGAGGGTCTTTGAAATTTTTTGGGGGGATTACAAAAATGTGATGAAAAAATAAGTTGTATATCATCTTGTAGTTTTGCAAAACACATGTCATTGGGTTGTGCCCTGCCAATGGCTTCTGGTAGGGGAGCAAGCACTGGTCCCCAAGGCCTTCCTGACCAGTTGAGAAGCTGGGGACTTTGCTGCAGTCACAGCAAAGCCAGCCTCGTGGGGGCAGGGAGAGGACCCCTGGCCAGAGAAGGATAGGTCTGGGTGTGAGCTATATTTCCTGTTTTGCTAAAGGTCACTTTTTCTAGATTTTACACTTGTCTTTCTGCATTTCAGCTTCTTCTTTCTCCTTTCCACCCCTTCTCTGGCCTTCATCCCCTGTACTTTGTGTAATGGGTAGTATCACAAGGCCATCGTCTGTGGACACAGAATGAGGGGGTGGTGGGACTGTGACGCACCAGGACAACAGCTGGGTGTGTCATAAGAAGTGGCAGGAACTGAGGATGCACACCCCAGCTCCACACTGCCTAGCTTTGTGATCTCAGAAGATGTTACTGACTTACATCCCCCCACCCCACCCCCCCAAATTCATAGTTTAAGGCCCTAACCCCCAATGTGACTATATTTGGAGACTGTGCCTTTATGGAGACAATGAAAGTTAAATGAGGTCAAAGGGTGGGGCCTTAATCCAGTGTGACTGGTGTCATAACAAGAGGAAGAGACACCAGGAGTGCCTGCTTGTGCAGAGACAAGGCCATGTGAGGACACAGAGAGGACATGCCATCAGCAAGCCAAGGAGAGAAGCCTCTGAAGCCTCTGGAGAAACCTCACCTGCTAGTGCCTTGAACTTGGACTTGTAGCCTCCAGAACTGGGAGAAATAAATTTCTCTTGTTTAAGCCATTCAGTCTGTGCTATTTTGTTATGGCAGCAACAGTGAACTAATACAGGAGAACTACGAAACTCTCCAGGCCTCAAGTTCCTCATCTTATATTTAAGATGGAGTCAGAAATCTGTCCTGTGTTTTAGGGTTGATGTGTGAGAAATGCCATGACGCAGTCAGCATCGTGCCTCAGTGCATGCCATTGCATGTATGAAGAAATTCATGACCACAAGAACAAGCTAGTGTTCATTTTCTAATAGCCCAGGCCTTTTGCCGAGTACATAGCAATATAACAAAACAACACACATCATTACGCATACATAGGGTGGGGCAAAAGTAGGTTTGCAGTTGTTCGTATGGAAAATAATACAATAATTAAAATAATGCAAGAATAAACTGTGTTTCGTGTCCTCACAGCTGTAAACCTTCATCCACCTCAGCCTTGATGTTTTGAGCTTCCCAACACATTTTGCCTGGTTTTGTAGAAGACCCAGACTTAAGATGATTTTTTCCCCTAGTTCCAACACAGGATATACTTCCTTCAAAAGTTGGTTGAGTTCTCCACACATTTTTGTGTTATTTTGTTTACAGTCTCTGGGCAATGGAATAGGAGATCTGGTAAATTCCAAACAAATGCTCGGCTGACCCAGCACATGGATTTGCATCTACTCATTCAGACTCTATGATATACTAGAATCACAGGTATCTGCAAAATAATGTAGTAACTTGAGTTTATGTGGCCTCCCTTGGCCAAGGAACTGAAGATACTTTCAATCTGTAACCTCTGCTTCTACTGGTCTCGGATATCAGACAGGATTCTCCCCATCTGATAGGTAGGCAAGTCGAAGCACAAAGATGTCTTCCTCACATGCCCAGGAGGTGTGGGTGGGAAAAGACTGGCCTGGAAAGTCTCCTGGCTTCCTGTTCAGTGTTCCAGTGGGTTGTTCCCAGTGTTATCTATTCAGTACATCTGTCCAAATATTGGTAATGAGCCTGCCTTTTCCCTTCTCAAAGAATAGAGCTTAGGGTTCTATACCTCCAGGTTGTGTGACACAATGCTCTTTATTAAGCTGGCAGTCAATAAATCAAATACTCTAACAAATAGTATTGAACACTTGCTGTGTGCTACATCCTGTGGGGTGAAGCTATAGCAGGGGTGGGCAAACTTTTTGACTCGAGGGCCACAATGGGTTCTTAAACTGGACTGGAGGGCCGGAACAAATCATGGATGGAGTGTTTGTGTGAACTAATATAAATGCAAAGTAAACATCATTACATAAAAGGGTACGGTCTTTTATTTCAATAGTTTTATTCATTTCAAATGGGCTGGATCCGGCCCGCGGGCCGTAGTTTGCCCATGGCTGAGCTATAGTCAGATGTGGGACCCCCGAGCTGCTGATTGCATAGTTGAGGAAAGGAGAGATGGGCAGCTGAGGTTGTAATACACATGTGTATGTCTAATGCACATTTCTTTAAGGCAAGTTTAGTTTCCCCCAACTGTTGTATCTACTGACAAGTAAGATAAGTATTCCCTTTGGAGGAAAGGTATTCTATTAGGTAGGTTAGGAAGCTGAGCTAAAAGGGATTAAGAAGGTGTTCCAGTTACCTATTGCTGCTAGCAAACCACATTAAGACTTGGTGGCTGACCAGCCGGTGTGGCTCAGTGGTTGAGCCAGGAGGTCATGGTTCAATTCCCGGTCAGGGCACATGGCCAGGGTCGTGGACTCAATCCTCAGTGTGGGGCGTGTAGGAGGCAGCTGATCAATGATTCTCTCTCATCATTGATGTTTCTGTCTCTCTCTCCCTCTCCCTTCCTCTCTGAAATCAATAAAAATATATTAAAACAAAAAGACTTGGTGGCTTATACCAACCACCATTCAGTTATATCTGTGATTTTATTGATCATGAATTTGAAAGGACTCAGCTAGGTGATTCGTCTAGTTCATGCAGCATTGACTCTGGTCATTCAGTGGTATTCAGTCAATGGATGGTCTGGTCTGGCTTTACTCACCTGGCTGGTATCTTGGCAAGGATGCCTGGAAGGCTGATCTCCCCTGGCTCTGCCTCTTCATGGAGACTGAGGGCCTCTCCCTGAGATTTCTCTAATAGGGTAATCAGATTCTCACAGGGAGGCTTAGGGTTCCAAGAGAGCAAGGCCAAAGCTAGGCTTGAGAATGGCATAATGTTACTCTATTGGTCATAAATGGTTATAGGCAGCTCATGTTCAAGGGGAGGGAAATAGGTTCATCTGTCAATGGAAGAAGAATCAAAGAATTTGTGACCATTTTTTAGCTGCCACAGATGGCATATACCTCTGTGTTTTGCTGGGGTTTTTAGTATATATTTTTAATACACCAAGACTTAATTTCCAGTGCATTTTTAGACAGAAATTGAAGCTCCTCGGGAATGTCTTGCCCCATTTTTACCTTTGTGTTTTACCTTCTTCATGTAAGAAATGATAAAATGTGGGAGAAAAAAATGAATAAAATTTGGCCTCTATCATGGAGGAACTAACAGTTCAGTGGAGGACCATATGGATGTGGGCAACTATGGGACACAAAGCTTAAGTAATAAAATTGAGGAAGGTGCCACTAACGGGTGAGTGAAGCTCTGAGTCAGCCAGGGAAATCACGGAGGGTTCCAAAGTGGAAGTGACCTTTGAGCTGAGCCTTGAGGAGGACGGTGGTCTCTACAGATGGGAGGGGAGGAGTGGGGATGGCGCCCAGGAGGAGGGGCAGGGAGAGTCAAGGGACAGAGCAGATGGTGTGCTCCGCAAACAATGGCTGGGAGCCTGGAATGTGGGGGCTGCGGTCATCCAGGGGGCAGGGGTATGGTGGTCATGGGAGGCGAGGCTGAGCAGATGGGTTGGGGACACGTGGACTTTATTCTGAATGCAGATTTGTTCTGAACCTAGTTGCCATGGGAGGATTTGTGGCAGGGGAGAGCCATGATCCAATTTCTGACTCTGAATGCTATTTCTAATAGCAGGTTTGGGATGGATTGGAGGGATGGCAGACAAGAGCTGAGAAACCAGTTGGAGTCCAGGAGAGCAGTCGCTGGGAAATGGAATGGGAGAGGAAGGTTTTGAGTGTGATGTGTTGGAAGAGGGGGTGGAGGGACCACTTTTTCTGAATGCCTAACCTATGTCCGAACACTCTGCTTATATCCTCTCCCTACTTTATTTCTCTCAAAAAAATCCATTTTCAGCTGAGGCCACTGAGGCTTGGAGACATTTAAGAGCCTCTTGACACTGGATAGCTAGAGGTGAGCAGGCTTAAGATTCAAAGCCAAGCGTGTTTGGCTACAAAGCACCTGTGACTTTCCAGAAAACTTCATTGCCTCACCAGCTGAAAATAACTGAGAATCTCTTACTTCTGAGACTAGGTGGATGCTTAAGTCAATAACAAAAATAGAAAACGCAGAATTTCACGTAAGGCTTTTAAAAATGCCCCTGAGTTGTGTCGTGTGTGTGTGTGTGTATATCAATTACATACTTCCAACTTGAATATAATTTCAAAACACAAAGTTTTTAGCTAGTTTCTTTAATTGACCAATTCTATAGACTCGTTAGAGATAAGAAAGTAGAATACACAGTTCATGTTAGTTTACCTGATACTGTTTCTTTTTTGTGCATAAATTATTCTTGGCCTAAAAACCGGTTTTATTGCACATTAGAATCTTGTACACAAAGGGCCTGTTGTGCCACGTGGAGCACACCAAGACACCAGGGCGGTCTGGGAAGGAAAAGTGAAAATGAGTCAGAGTGAGAGAAACAGGGTAGCAGTTTCATTTGGGAACTTCCTCTGGATAATGCCTCCCTCCCACCCACACTCAGTCACCTTTCTCATTTTAAGAGCAGAAGGTAAGAGGGACAACAATCTATGTATCTTAAATTCCACTTCTGCCTTAACGCAGAGGCCAGGGTGTGGGTTGCTCCCTCTGCCATTGGGTTCCCAGGTGCACAGGACTCATGGCTGTAGGTCTCGCTTGAGGTGCAATTCTTGATGCAGGTCACAATGTGATTTGGAAACAGTGGCGTTTGAAGGATTGGTACCACATCCACTGTTTCATTTTCAGTGGTTTCCAGAGCCCTTGAGAAGTCCTGGTGACAGGTGATGGAGAGAAGAGGGATTTTGCTTCTCTTTTCTGTTGCTCAGGCTCCATGGCTAGAACAGAGCTTGCATGTAGTAGATGCGCTGAATGAGTGATTGCTTACAGGTCATGGGCCAGGCTCTCCTCAGTGCTTGACATCTGATGTCTCAATCTTCACATATCAGTGAAACCTAGCCCTCCGCTAATCAGATGCAGAAACCAGTGCTAGAGAAGCTAAGTAACTTGGCCCGTGCAGCTGGAATTCAAACCTGGATTGGTGTAGCTCTTAAACCCTCGCCCCTTTGCGTGTCCTACACTATTACATTCTGGATCAGAATGTTGTTTGGGTGTAAATCAACACCCTTCACACATGCAAAAGAGAATTTACTTGAATTTGAACATGTGGGAACTCTTTAAAAAAAACCCTGGACCGAACGCATATAGGTGCTCAATAAATGTTGACTCCACGAGTGACTAGTGCTTAGTTTTCTCAAGTCTGCTACTTTGCTGTTAACTATCATGGAGAAAAATATGGGTGACTTGAAGGTTTTTAGCCTTTAAAAGGTTATTTTCAAGACAAGCTTCTTATTTGAAGGGTATTGACAAAATGCTATACCAATAGGTGATAGCTGGTTAAGGCTCCCTATCCTATGCCAGTTTGGTAACGTTTGGTAGAAACACGAAATTGGGAATATTGTAGTAATTTCTCTCATCTTGCTAAAAGCGTTCACTCCCTTCCTGTCACCAGGAAGGGAAGAAACGGTGAAACGGTGAGCTAGGAGGCGCAGTGGTGGAATTTCCGGTTTTTCAGGAATGGTCAGATAAGTGGCCAAACTTTAGCTTCTTTCCTTCTTTCATCCTCTTTATTTAACTCTTTTGTATTATTCATAGGATTAACCAATTTTTTCCTGCCCTCCCTCTACCCTAACTTTCCCTTCTATACATTCCTTCTTGTAATATTTCGTTTCTAAACAAATTCTTGCTTTAATACTTTCTAATCTAACAGCTCTTTCTCTTAATCTCACTTCAAACTCCTATCTTTTGTGAAAAATAACCAGGTCATCTCTCATCCTCCCCTTTTTTGGATTTCCCTGGGTTCTACCTGCTGAATCACTAAGGAAATGATGACCACATGACTGGCACGAAGTAAACAAAATCTCGCCTTTTTCCTCATCTAAGCTGCTCTCGTTACATTTGAGGGTCTGAGAAAAGGTGGTGAAAGACAACGAAAAGAAGTTGTTTTGGAAGTAGAACCTGCCTTGAAATAGATTCATCTGTTGTGCTCTTGACCTGAATTTAAATCTTAATCCGTCCGTGTTTTGCAGGGATGGCGAGGTGTGGGACATACTATATTTGGTAGTTTTTTGGCCGATAGGGTTTCCTGTTTCACTGTGTTTTGAAATAAAGCTGCATCTTCAGAAGAATTCTCTGGAGTGTTGAGTTATTGTAGGTCCGACACTCTTGGTGGGCAAGGCCTGTGACGTGGTTCCACATTGGATGAAGTCAGGCAATGACTCATTTATCAGGTATCTCGACAGTAAAATTTCTAGATAAACACAATCTACCCCAAGAAGGGCTAAAACTTAAAAAAACAACATGTTGATAGAAATTCTTAAAATGTTTTACATTTCCTTTTCAAGTAGAGAATTGTGGGGCGGAATTTGGCCCTCTCTCTCACCTCTATTGTGAGATGGTGTCATTAGGTTCTGTTAATGGGTTTGGACTCATTATCCGTAAACATGAACTGTCCCCAGACTGCTCTGGACCTTGTGTGTTTTTCAAGTTTGTCTCCTCTTCTGCCTGCCGCCACTGTGCTGGTCCTAGGATCCTCTTTCTGCCTCACCTCGCCTCCTCTTCTACATCTAACTGGTGTGGCCAGGGAATGAGATTGCACAAAAAAACAAGAACAAATGGGCTCTGGATGCAGAGCAGATGACCCCTAACAAGTTCTCTTTCAGCTCCAGCGTGTGCACTTGCTGATGCTTTGGCTTCTCAGAAGTGTGTTTGATTGGGGTTCCAGGCTTGTTCTGGTTTGTGAAGATTTCAAGACAAGTGAGCTGTCATTTTGTGACTCATCATGTACTGTTTTAAGCAACTACACAGCCTCAGAATAAAAGGATGGATAATCATCTTCAGTTTCCTGTCATGATTCCCATCATTGTCATCATCATCATCTTCAGCTCCATCACATTATTAGGTACCCAAGGAACAAAATATGTTACGTAGACATGATCCTTGGTATCTAGGTGTCTGTCGTCTTTAAACAGGTAACACTGATATGGATCTAATTCAGACTAATAGATGGCATTAGCCAGGAATCTCAAAATGCAAATGCAGGATGCCAGTTGCTGAGAGCTTACCAGCTGCTGAGACTACAGGCAGATGTCACCCAGTCCCCCTGAGCTGACCTTAAGGAACCGGATACAATGATAGAAGTCGGCATACAGGGCCCAGAGGAGCGGCAGACAGCTTTGTCTGGATGTGGAGAAGCAAGGAAGGATGCTGCCTGGGCACAGTCACAGGTATTAGCGAGGTGAAGGGATGGGAGTGACAGTTCTGTGTGGAGGCGGAGCCTGAGCACAAGCAGGAGGCAGGGAGCATCTTGGTGGGGCAGGTGCTCGCTGCAGGCCCATGCTGCTGCGAGTGACTGTGGGGAGGAACGCAGCTTCCCAAATGTCGTGCTGACGGGCTAGATCCCCACAGCCCAGTCTTATATCCCTAAAGTAGACCGAGCGCCTTCCAGAGGATGTCTTGGGCAGGACAAAGGGACACTGGGTGGTAGAGTTAGATTTATGTAAAGGTCCCTTCTGGCTAGGGATTAATGAGGAAGATGACTGTGGGCTTAAACTAAGGTCATGGCCTTATCTCTGGATTCTGGGAAATGAGTTTGAGAAATGTGTGTGAAGTAAAGTTCAGAAACTGTAGGGGATGAGGACAGGAAGCAGTAATGTCTGACTCCCAGCCCGCCCTAAGCGCAGGTGATGTCACAGATGGAAGGGTCACCTGGGAGAAGAAGATACCGTATTTGCCGGCGTATAAGACGATTTT
The DNA here is from genome assembly GCF_000327345.1 of Myotis davidii. NCBI lineage: Eukaryota > Metazoa > Chordata > Mammalia > Chiroptera > Vespertilionidae > Myotis > Myotis davidii. Next base: position 2,384,769 of record NW_006292604.1, on the reverse strand, counting down.
TTGGCCCTGAAAAATATGCCTCCAAGTGGGGGGTCGTCTTATACGCCAGGTACACTTCAGATAGACTGCCCATAGTGCTTGCCCCGTGCCATAGTGGCCTCCCGATGCCCGCCCACTTCATTCCACATACCGTTCAGGCATCAGCAGCGCTGCTGGGTGTATGCTCGGCTGTTATGCGATTTTGCTGTTATGCGATTTTACCACACTCGCAAAATCGCACACAGCCGACCATACACCCAGTATGATAGCGCAAAATCACGAATCGCGATACCATACTGGGTGTATGGTTGGCTGTGTGCGATTTTGCGAGTGTGGTAAATTCGGGTTACCGTATATTTCTTTACATATGCATTGAAGATTCGCGATTTTGCGCTATCATGGTGCCTGTTAGAATGTTGAAGAGCTCGCACTTGCGCACTAGTGAGGTCCCAGGGAGATGCTGATGCAAGGGTGGACCAGACTGCTATAGTGACAGGGCGGGCAAACAGGGAGCAGGGACCTTCTATCATTGACAGTCCCTCTAGGTTGTGGGCTGCTTGCCTGTGTTCCTGAGAAGCATCTACGGTACCAGTCTATAGAGTGTGTTTTCTTTAGTGAATTACCGGTATGTTTACCGGTAATAAACTTGCACTGTTTTATGTATATGTTTGATTACATACAGCCTTGTGACAGTTTTCTTGCATGTCATAAGCATTTGAATATAAATTAAAATGTTAAAATCAAATCTGATATTTGTTTACCTTTTATTTGGTGTGTGGAAGGTGTGCGGAAGAGGGGTTAGTCTTATGCAGCGAGTATATAACAAACTCTGTATTTTGAGTGGAAATGTTAGGGGGTCGTCTTATACGCCCAGTCGTCTTATACGCCAGCAAATACGGTAATCAATGCAGCTTTGGACACCAGGTTTGGCCCATCGATGGAGATGTCCGGGGAAGCACTGGGGGTCCAGGCTGAATGGTCAGTGTGATCTTGGAGCATTTGGAGTTGGAGGTTCCACTGATGTGCGCTGTGAACACTGGGGAGAGCCGCTGAGGTTGCTGGGAATGGCAAAGGTCCTTCCCCTTCAGTCAACACTGAATCTGAACAAAGAGACCAAAGAAAGGCATGTTGTCCCCCAACTGCAGGGGACTGTGACATTGTGGGAGAGAGGTGGGGCTCCTGTCTGAGGCCACCGGGCAGCTCTGGGGTAGTTGGTGGCAGGAGCCCAGGCTGTGGGAGGCAGCTCCTCTGTGGATGTGGGCTCAGATCGCCTCTGTTGATTGGCTTGGATTTTCTGTTCTTGGCCATGAGTGGCGGCTTCCCAAACTTCCACAGGGCTGCCACTCACGGGGATGGCCTAAGAATAGGAACTTTTTCTGCATAAAGTAACTTTTGCCTTTGAGACAAAAGAAAAGGAACCATTTATTGCACACTTCAGGATCCAGACTAATCAGCTGAGAAACAGAGGGAGAGAGGGTAGGGGAAGATATTCAAATAGTTCCTTCAGCTTGAAACGGCATTTTAAAAAACACAAAGAGCCAAAAGGAATAGAAAGTTACTTTTGTGTGGGCCCTTAATTAGGAAGTTCACCCTCTGGCCGCCAGCTATCTTAGCAGCTACTCTCCATCTTTTGAAGTGCTCTCTCTTCTTCAGAGCTAGGTCAGGGTGATGACTGAAGGGAGCAAGAAAGGAGCAAATTGGTTCCAAGTTTAAGGTTTTCTTAATTAGAAGGCCTGAGAGAAGATGCGTGCAGGCCCTGCGTGTCTCCTGGCCTGTGGCTGCTCAGTGCTGGTGGCCCCTGATGAGCTTTATTTGACTTATGCTTTTTTTTTTTTGTTATGCACTGAACAGATTTCCTTCCCTGGTATTCGGTGGGGAGCATGTAGCCTGAGGATGGCAATTAGCTATAGCTTGGCCAGCTCTCCTTTGCGCAGTCCAACATGAGATGCACAGTGACTTTGGAACCTCACCAGAGATACCAAAGCCCTCTCTGTGCACAATGGGAGGACAGGCCCATCCTCAGAGAGCCCCTTGCTCCTTCCCCCTCCCAGTGCCTTCTTACCTGGATGAAATCCTGGGGTACAGCGGTCTGGCCTGCAAATGGGACTGACAGCATGTTACATCATCGGGCCTGCGAAGTTCATTGGCAGAGAAGTTGAGTCTTATTTTAGACCCACCAACTGGGCTGTGGGGATCCAGCCAGAACAGGTCTCTTCCGGCTCTGCCCCAGCTGCCCACCTCCCCCTGCAGCTGCTGGGGCTTCCTCCGAGGATGGAATGGCGGGAGCTTGCTGCTAACTGCAGGGCCAGCAGGCTGACCTCACCGCTATTGAGCTGAGGAAATGAAGATGCTGACAACCCCCCAGCTAGCTGACACTCTGCCCTCTGCGTTGGCTCCCACTGCCCTTCCCAGTTGATATGAATTGCAGTTCCTCAGGCAGGAGCTCCGTTGTCGAAGACCCGGGCTGTTCCTCAACCTCGCCTCCTCTCCCTTTTCTTCCGGTCCTCAGAGTTTAAACTTGGCCATGAGCTTCTATCCCTAACATAGACCCAGTTCCTTCTAGAGCAGTGGTTCTCAACCTGTGGGTCGCGACCCCTTTGGCGGTCGAACGACCCTTTCACAGGGGTCACCTAAGACCATCCTGCATATCAGATATTTACATTATGATTCATAACAGTAGCAACATTACAGTTATGAAGTAGCAACGAAAATAATTTTATGGTTGGGTCACAACATGAGGAACTGTACTTAAAGGGCCAGAAGGTTGAGAACCACTGTTCAAGAGGCTGTCTCGGGCCAGGTTCATACATGCTTCCTTCGGAAACAGGGAAGGTTTTACCGCCTGGGAGAAAAGCTCAGTGCAGTGAACAGCAGGTAGGTTCGGTCCAGGAAGGCAGAGGAAAGAAAATGTTTGAAAAGGCGAGCCTTTGCTTTTGTGGTGAGGACCCTCGGAGCCATCAGAAAGCGGAGCTTTTCAGAAATTAAAAATCTGGATTCATGATTTGGCAAAGCGTGTTTTTTTTCCTGATTTAATTGCAAAAATTCACATTTGGTTATGTCTTTAAGGAATCTTTTTTAAAAAGTAAAATTTTGTGACTTAGTGCAAATTTACCATAAACCTATAATTCAACAATAGGATACAAATATAATTTTTAGCTATTTCAACTCAGAATTGCCTGAGAAAATTCATATGTTCCCTAAACTTAGGGCCACGTGATCCACGGATAAACCCCTGCTTGGGAGCCTGAGGACGGAAAAGAGCAGTGAGAACTGAATCAGGTCTAGCTGTCTTCACATCTTGGTTTCGGGAGAATGTGTTGCAGAATCCCTGCCGTCTCCCCTGCTTGTCTCTTGTCTGCTGTCACGCTCAGCTGCAAACATTTCCATTGCTTGAGTGTCACCATCATTATTATTGACTTGGGGCTTTTAATAGTCAGATATTCCCGTGTTCAGTTGCTGCCGCCTCAGTGTAGACGCGACTCGGGTTCAGAACAAAACCGGAGCGTGGTCAGAGCCTCCAGTTCCTTCGGAGCCCATTGCAAGGTTTCAGCTAGAACCCAGCGCAGCCTCAGCCGCAGCCGCAGCGGTGTGGGCTCTGCCAGCCCCTGGAAGGCCGGGGACTGCGCCTGCATTTCCTGTTCCGCCCTCCTTGGGGCTGGGCCCTGACAGCACACACTGAAACGCAAATGACAGCAGTAATTGGCTGAGATAAACCCCGATGAGTGAGTGAGCAGTGCTGCGGGGAGCTAAGTGGCTAAGTGACAATTACGGCTCTGCAGCCTCCGGGATCACGAGCAGCCGGGCCCTGGCCGTTTGTTCTCGGTTTTAAAGGAGCAATAACACATTAATTGGAGGAGAGCTTCTCCGCCAACATTGCCTCTCCAGTTTCTTGTCTGAGGAGTGGGCGTGGGTGGAGGCCTGGAGAAGGAGTGTTTTGTTGACTGCCTTCTGCCACTCCCCCGACCCTCTCCCCCACTCCAGTTGGATTCAGATTTTGGGAATGTATGTCCTTGATTTTGCTAAACTGACAGTGGACTTAGTTGGAAGATTTTGTAAAAGCAATCTTGCAAGGAGGATCTGGTAACTCTGTCACAGGATTCTGGTGTCCGCATCAGGAAGACAGGGCCTTCAATTCTCAGTTGCTATCTTTCCCTCCATGAAGTCCATTTACCCCTGATTAAAAAAAATAAAAGCTTTATGCCAAAAATGATCTATTAGTCCGACACAACAATGAAAAGCAGACAATGAAAAGCTGTCCTTTTTGGAGCTGACAGTTGGCTTGAAGAGACAGGAGTAAATAAACTATGGCCTGCTGTTTTACTTGTTCAGCAGAGAGCCTTAATAAAAGGAAACTTGGTGTCCTGCGGAAGGTGGAGCCATGGGGAAGGGGAAGTTGCGATCTAGGGTAGGCTAGGCCGGCCCTGCTTTCTTTGAACCCTGTGCTGGTCACAAACAAGCATTAAGATGACTAGCTTGGCCTTGAGATAAGCAGACTAAACAAACCCGTGAACTACTTGAGAGCCCTTCTCTGGGTACAGTGGGCCTTTCTCCGACATTCATACAGTCCTCGGGGACTAAATACCTTCCAAGCATTGTCCAATGGGCTCCTTGTTTTTGGATAGTTTCTTTCAGCCCAGGCAGCCTGGTCACTTTTTACTAATAATCCCTTCTGTGTGGGAGGGGTCTAACGGCTTCCTTTGCCTAGTGCAGAGAATTGGTCATTTTAGGAACAGGCATTTGTCTCCTGTGGGATGTGTTTCTACCAGCAGGCCCAGACCTACATAAAGTAGCAAAATGATGAAAGGAAAAGGTAACCCTTATGGTAACAGGTAGAGAAGTTCAGCCCTCTCTTGACTAGTCTTGGGAGGACTTAGGCAAAGCTCGCTGCTCAGCTAAAGCCAGCTTCGTGGGGACCATGAGGGTGCAGCTGTGCCTGACTGTGAAAAGCTATCCGTGTCAGCCTTTTTGCTCAGCGCACTTCATGAAATGACCAGGCAGAGGTGCAAGGAAGCCTACTACTATGGAAACACATAGTGGTAGCTAGAGACTCTCTGAGAAGATGAATACATTGTCTTTTAAATAAGCTTTTGTATTCAGTGTCATAGAAATGTGGTGAGAGGTAGACTGTCTAGGTTTGAATTCTGACTCTGCCGCCAAAGCCATTTGACTTTGAGCAATTGTTTGTTCAGTTTCTCAACTGTCAAATGAGAATAATGATAGAACCCATTTCATAATTGTCCTGAGAACTAAGAGTTACTGTAGCACAGAGTAAGGCTGTAGGTTAACACTTAGAACAGTGCCGGGAACATGGTAATTACACGTCAGCTGTTTTTGGTACCTCATATCTTTCGTATGAATCACAAGAGTAAAACAACATTTGAACATTCCATGAACACCATGCAGGGCCTGGGCAGCCCAAGAATCATTCCCACCTAGGTTCATTTTACTTTTTCATTGTTAGATGTAGCACACTGGACAATGAGGTACACAGAAAGGATTCTGTGGAATGTCTGCCTGCAGATTAAAAACAACAATAAGGCCACAAAAACAAGCGGCAAATTATTTGGATATCAACGTGGTTCGTCTGTCATGGAACAAAATGGTGGTAGCAAATACTGAAGGTCTTTGAGGAAAACTCTTCAGCTATTACGTCGTCAGAAATTACGTTGGCTTTGGAGAAATATACTTTTTAACCTTTAAATCATTTAACTTACATACAGCAAAATCCACCTTTTTTTTTTGGTGTATTGTTCTGTGAATTTTGGCAAATATACAGAGTTGTATAACCACCAACACAATCCCGATGGAACAGTTCCATTACTCCTGCTTCAAAGCAAACTTCCTCCTGTAGCTCCTTTGTAATCAGACCTCCCTCTACCTTTACTCCTTAGCAACCACAAATCCACTCTCCATCCCTGTAGTTTTGCCTGTTCCAGAATGTCATGTGAATGTAATCAGAGAGTGTGTAGTCTTCTGAGTCTGACTTCTTCACTTAGCATAATTTGTGATTCATTCATGCTGTTGCCATGTATCAGCAAAAAGCTTATTTTTACTTCATAAATAGTTGAATTCTAGAGCTTGATGGAATCTTACAGATCAGAGCCAAACACTCTCATTTCCCAGGTGAAGAAACAGAGACCCCTGGGGTAAAGTGACCTGCCCAAGGTCATGAAGCTGATCAGAGAAAGAGCATGAACTTGGAATTCTACTGTTAGTCCGGGCAGCATCTATTAGGTCATGCTGGGATTACGAAGAATGTGTTGCTGATTGCCACAAGGGAGTTCCATTCTTATTTTTGGTCAAAATCTGATCAAACTGACTGAGCCTATGATAATAACTTTGGAAGGAGTAGATTTCTGGGAGGCGCAGTTTCTTGAGAAAGTATATAGATAAGTCTCTTGGTAGCACATTTCTTCTGTGGCACATCTTTCGTTTGCTGTCATCGATCATAGATGATTTGATTTGATTTGATAATAGAGCTTAACCTGATGTCCTATTATTTATTTTGTGTCCATAATAAGTTTTAGATGTCTAATTTATGGGAATACTGTGAATAGTACTATCTTCCTGTTAGCTGCCGTTTTATTTATTTATTTGTTTTTAATCCGTACCCAAGTATGTTTGTTGACTTCAGGGAGGGAGGAGGGGAGGGAGGGAAGAAGAGAGAGAAAGAGAAACGTTATGTGAGAGAGAAACATTGATTGGTTGCCTCCTGTACATGCCCCCTTCGTGGATCAAACCTGCACCTTGGGTATGTGCCCAGTCTGGGAATCAAAGCCGCAAGCTTTTGGATGCATGGGCCAATGCTCCATTCAACTGGGCCTCCCTGCCAGGCTTAGTTGCCATTTTAAATACCGATATGTTTCTGGGTGGTTATTCTAGAGCACATCACAAGTGGATCCAGAGTGGGATTCAGAGCTAGTGACTCCGTTGTCATTTGTTAAATAATTATTTGTGGGAATTCTACCATGTGGGGAGCCCTGAACGATGGAAGATATAATTAAGGCACTGCTTTTTGAGAAGATTACATTTGAGTAGGTACTATGAAGTAGGTACACAAAATATCCTAATTCAAAGTAGTTGTTTTGAGTACAGTTGGAATCTTGGGAAGCACTGTGAAGATGCACAGGTGACAAAGCCAACTCCGTCTCCTCAGGAAGCTTATAAATACAAGGAGAAGTACAAACAGATGCTGCTGGAAAAGTGGCTGCTTGGTTGGGAACCAGCAGGGGATATGGTTTAGCGGTGCGTAAAGCACCCTGGGATTCCGTGCATGGGAGGGACAGGTCAGATCTGTGCTACAGGAGGACTACCTGGTAGCACCACGTGGGACAGGTGGAGGGACAAAGACCGGAAGCTGGGAAATGCATTAGTCTGGGCAGAAGTGAGGAAACCCCAAACCCTGGGAAAGGAGAAGGTGTTTTGGAGGTAGAGATAACTGAGTGAAAGGGGGAGCATTCAGAGAAGATGATGAGATTGGGCCCTGGATGCCTGCGTGGGCAGTCCTGACATGATGAGGGAATCAGGGTTTGTCTGGTTGGAAAGTGGACGGTGGAGAATGGAAGGAAGAGGGAAAGGGCTTTCTTCCTTGGACCAGGTAAATTTTGTGTGAACACATTTGCATGTGTGAAGCGGTTAATAAGTATTGATGATTGATTATGACTCATTTCCAGAAGGCTAAATATTTCCAATTTTCCTTGAGAGGAAACATAGCTGGTTGTGATTAAACAATTATTTTTTACCTCTTCTTCCAGCTGGCATGATTCAGTGCTTAAAAACAGGCAGAGTGAGTAGCGAAGGAGACAGACAGTTTACACAGGATGGAGTACAGACCATAAACTATCGCTCTGAAAAGTTTACGCCCTCGTTAGGAGTTAAAGGAACATATATTAAGACAACTTTAAGGTAAAGTTGTGTGCCTAGAAGACTAGAAACAAAGTCAATAGAAGTTTTAAACCCAGCATTGATCAAAATGTGGGGAAACAGCTTCAGTTGCACTTTGCTGATGTTTCTGTAAATGGGTCTGATGTATCCAGAGAAGAATCTTGCAATAATTTTAAAAATCTAAAACTTTACTTTTCATAGCCTTAAAAACCATAGAAAACCCCAAATAATTATAAAGAATGAAGTTTCCTGGGGCAGCATTATTTACAGTGTTAAAAAACGAAAAGCAGGACAAATCCTAAAATAACAGAAAGTCAAGGCAGATATTGCTGAATAGGAGATTTTATGTGACGTAGAATGAGCTGCTATGACAGGGATGAGTATCTAAAGTAATATTCAGGGGCAAGATAGCACGGACCGTCTCTTGACAACTAGAGGACATGATTTGCTAAGAGAACTGGAGTCACACACAAATGGAAGTTTATAATGCAGGGAAGGGATTGGTAGAAGAGTCTGTTCTGTGTTTTCATTCTTTTTTTCTGAGTCAAACGGGGACATATTCAAAAACAGTAAGAACATTTCTAGTGACGTTGTTTACTGTCCATTGGTTCCCCACCCACCTCCTTTCTCTCTCTCTGACCTCCTTGTCCTCTTCAAGTGGCTCATGGTTCCACTTATATTTACTATATGGTCACGAGACAGAGATATATGATAACTTAACCCTATCTGTGAGAGTCTGAAAGCTGGTACTTTGTTTCTGATTCCTTCATTCCTGTCAGATCTGAAGTCAGTCACATAACTTTTGATATTTAAAATTGACTGGTCTTCCTTGTTCTCACATTGAGAAGATCATTGAAATAAAACACTTAAAAGTACTTGAAGCATTTTGACCACTGGGTAGTATATTTGTTTAACTCGATTGTGAGACAAAAGAAATGGATACCAGGGCTACATGGGTGAGACTTTATCAAAGTGGAATTAAAGAGAGAAAAGTGGTGTGAACCCCGAGGGGGACAGGGTCTTAGGGCCACACTTGTGCAGCTGAGCCCATGTGGGGATGTCAGAGACCCCTGTGAAGAGCAGCTGTTCCCAGCTTAGAGTGACTTTGGCATCACCAACGCTTTGAATGTTTTACGTATGTGTAGACGATGCTCTAATCTCATAAAGCAAACATGCAAGAAAGGCCTTTAAGAGCTGTTACTTACGTTCAGAAAAGACTTGTGCTGCATCCGAGAAGAGAAAGCATCTCGGTGAAGCGGAAAGACCACGTGAGTTTAGTTAGGGCCGGAATTCCCTTTAGTAAGGAAATTTAGGCCACTAGCAGTTAATGCAGAACACATACATTTGACTGGCAAAATGTTAGAGGCCCAAGGAACAATCTGGAGGACAAATGGCCACAGATATAAAATGCCGTTGACCCTGCACAGCATGGGTTTGAACTGCGTGGGTTCATTTATGTGCAGATTTAATTTTTCAAAAATCTGCACGTACATGGATCCATGCCATTCAAACCCGCATAGTTGGAGGGTCACCTGTAATGACAAATGATGGGTTTTCAGTACAACCGGAGCTTCAGTCTCTGGAAAAGGTGACTCTATACGAAGATGGCAGCTCTGTCTACCCAATAGGCAGGCTTTCGGGTGTTCCTAAAAAGCATGGGTACCTCATTCTTTATTTTGAAACTGAATTATAAACTAAATTTCAAGGTACCTGTGGGGAAAACATGCTCTTGTGTGAGACAAGAAAAGAAACTGGAAGACTTTTCAGAATTCTTGGTTTTACACATGTACCTTCTGTATTGGCCAAGCGGCCCTCGGAACATGACTTTTCTGAGAGGCTCGTGTGTGGACACGGAGGGTGAGAGTCGGTGGAAGGACCAGTGCAGGGAGCTATCCAGTTTTCCTTTTCCCGAGAGGGAATGCCATTTGCTCAGCTATGACAGAGGAGGACTGGCTGGTGCGCGTGCCCAGTGGCTCGGGGAACCAGGGGCAGGGGGTGAAGTAATTGCCTCCTGAGCTTTACTGGTATAAGGGCGCCTTCAGGCCTGGACTGGGCCCCTGTGGGTCGGATCCAGACTAGGGCTGTCCTTTGAAGTTACTGGCTGCTCCACCTGGACCAGCCCTGTGACTGCAAAGCAGGATGAGTAACTGGTCCCAAATGTTTACCTACCCACTCCCTGTGTGTTGAGAGCTTGGGAAGAAATAAGCAAAGAAAACACAAAAACGGGTCAGACCACAGGTAGTTAGGCCTTTTAGTGTCTCCTGCCGGGCTGGTATGTAAACAAGACCTGGGCTTTTGGACTGTTCCCAGCCTGCTGACACCTGCATTGTGGTCCGGGGAGCAGACGCCGAGAGGCAGGAAGCCGTAGAGGGGACCGAAAGGGGAGCATTTTCCAAACTGTCACCCAGCAACTGCAGCCACGGTAACAAGAATAACCACCTGACACCAAATTGTACGCACTGTTCTTTAAAAAAAAATAAAAAATTCTAAGGTTACTATTGGACTGGATGGTTAATTGTAGGGAACAAAAATGTAGCATTTTAACTATTAGCCCTTTGTATTTTTCCCTGCTCATGATAAGACCTTGCACACAATGTGTCCAAGCCATTTTTTAGTCCTCAAAGTAGGTTAAAGGGTTCTCCTTCTCTGGAAAAATAAGTCTTGTTTGTGGACCCCAAAAATAGTTCCTAAAACTTCCTCCTTTTTTTTTTGAGTCTTTTTTATTTTGGAGGTCAGGAAATAAATGCTGGCTGAAGGTCATGCTTCATGGTAACTGGAGATGAAAAGTGGAATGTTAGGACTAAAGTGATGGGAGTGGAGGTGATGGGGGAAATCTGACACATCCATAGTCAGATACAGGGAGTTGAACACTCTGAGAAGAAATAAACTTAAATGGCTGATCTACTAGTGAAAATGTGTAATGAAACAACATTGCTCTTGTCTTTGAAGAGTCTGACCTTTGGAATTACATACTTACATTACATGTGTGTACATGCACACTACATTGCTCATATGGCAGCAAATCATAACAACTCGTTGAGAACAATTTTGTAAACAAGTAAAATTGAAATGACTGTAACAAGACACCATTGGCTTTAAAGGTTTAGATGCCATTAAAGGGTAAATCTTCAAGTAATCATTGAGCCTTTGCTTGTCCAGTAATTTATATTTTCAGTGAGAGTTTGGTAAGGTTTCTGTCAAGTGCATATTATAGGATAATAGTCATTCAGTACTTATCGAGTGCTGGGTGATGGTGACACATGAGCAGACTTAGGGAGATGGGTCTGACATTCCCTGCCGGCAGCACACAGTGAGTTGCGCCTGGTGCTCCTACAGCTGAGTTCCACTCTCAGCAAGTTGGTTATTTTATTTTTCTAAAACTAGGGTGTTTCTTTTGCCACTGGGCTTCTTTGAAGCCTGCAGGAGTCCGTGTGTGGGAGAGAGCTTAGGCCTGGAGGAGGAGTGGAGCGGGCCAAATGCCCAGTAACAGCCTGGAGAGGTAGGAACCCGCAAGTTGATTTTAAAACAAAACCCCCAAACCCCGCCGTTGACAAAACATCATTTGGCCTCGTTAAAACAGGGAAGATTTAAAGGGACCTTCAGGTAAAGCTGAGCAAGGAAAAACTAAAGAGTAATTGGAGTGTCCAGAGAGGTGGCTGGAGTCTGGTGGTTTAACTTTTACAGACAGACCTGCATGTTAGGAGAAGCAAATGGTTCAGGAGAGCCTCAAGTGGCAGGTCGCAGAGCCCAAATGACATTTATGTGCAAACTGGGAACATATTCATCTGTATGCTTTCCTGTTTTTCTGGCTACTTTAGATTCCATATTAGACACAGGTAACCCCCTAAATCTGGCCCCGGGCAAGAGGGGGTAAAGGTATTTTGAAACAGCCTGTGGTGGAGTGTCCATCAATCCAGACACAACTTTGCTGAGCCTCAGTTAAAGGCATCAAAGTGGTGGCTGTTTTCTTCCCACACCCAAGAAGAATGGGCCATAGGGGGAACGAGGAGAACGCTTTCCCGCTCTAAAACGGCAAGGCTGCCTTTCCACGATGAATGCCGTGGAAAGAGACAAGACCAGAGTTTTATTTTCAACTCTCTACTCATTCGCCACGTTGTTTCCGAAAATCACTTAGCAATTCTGAGCCTTCGTTTCCTCTTTCGGAAAACGGGAATACTCAGTTCTGCCCTTCCCCCGCCGGCATTTGCTGTGAATACTAAATGAAGTTGTTCACTGAAAGAAAGCAGAGTAAACTGTTCAACATTGCGTAGAGGGTGGGGCAAAAGTATGTTTTCAGTTGTTCCTATGGAAAGTAACACAATCATTAATTAATAAACTGTGTTTCACATGCTCACAACTGTAAACCTACTTTGGGCCACCCTCTATACATGTAAGATGATTGTTATTTAAAAATAATAATAGCACACCCGGTGTGGACTTGTGTTGTTGGTTGATCTCCCCTGCGTTCGAGAGTGCCTGCTAGGAGGAGCCTCGGGTGTTCAGTTGACTTGTAAGCAGAACTTTTTCTGGTTCCCTTTGGTTTTAGGGCTACAAGGATGAGCTCAGCCTCATGGGGACCCAGCAGCCTCACTCTGGTCTCCACTTGTAGCAGCTTTGACTAGTCCCAATTCAGCTTCTTGAAAAAAAAAAAAATTCCTGAGTGGTTTATTTCTGTTCGAAAGCCTGGCGGGTGCTTCTGTGCCTCATTGGAACCCTCGCCTCCTGATGTCGTTGAGACGAACTTGGCCCGTGAGGTTGATGCAGGCTCGTGGCCTTGGCAATGGCACCAGTGGTGGGCAGAGCCCCTCGTTAGACCTAAGAGGCTGCAGACAGGGAGGAAGGCCACTGGGATGCAATGGAAATACTAAGCCCTCCCTCCGGTTCTGCTAAGGTGGTTCCAGTCCTGCGTGCCCGTCTTCTCTTTCGGAGAGAGGGTGCTGCTTCATCACACGTGTATGCTGTGTCTCTGGGCGGCTTGCTTTACATGAGACCAGGCCTGAAAAATGAAAGGGAAGAAAGGGAAGAGTTTCCCTTTGGGAACATATGGAGATGACCAAACTCACCCCACTGGGGCCCCAGGCGGCATCAACTTGCCCCGCTGGCCCTGAACCGCCCTGTGTGATAACACATTCTTCCCTGGAACGCTTTTGACTGGGAAGGAGGCACAAGGGGAGGACACAGCAGGGATCCTTTCTTTTCAGCTGCTTCGTACTCTGTTGCTTACATTCACTCCACAGATCTTATTGGGCTGCTACTGTGTGAGAGAGAGAAAGAGACCGAGCCTGTGCTTTATGGAGGAGACTGATGAGCTCGGCCCTGTTTTTGTCCTCGGTGGTGCTATGGATCCTATTTTATGTTTACTGCCCCTTGACATTTCTTAAAAGGAGTCTTCAAAGCAGAAAGCCCTATTCTGAAGACAGGTTTCTGGGCAGTAAAGTTGACAGGGTTTAACATCGGGAAAGTAAACCTAATAGAAAAAGAAAGAAGAATAAACAACTCCGGCTCCATTCCCAAAGGCCTTTGGTGGGAAAAGGCCCTGTTTATGGAGATCTAGGGGCAGGCCCCCCTGTTCACATCCTCCAGTGGCTTTGAGCATGGGGTCTCTCTCACCTCCCGCCACATGCCCCGGCATTGGTAGCCACGGCTAAGTATGAAAGCATAAGATAAAGTCACGCCAGTAAGACTTCAATGTTTACTCCCAGGATTTCTCAAATCAAGTCACTGTTGACCTGTTTTCACCACCCCATCTACTTCTCCCTCTGCTCACCCAGGATCCGTGCGCCTCCCTTCTTCAGCCAACCCATGCCTGTGGATTTAGTGAACTTTGCATTTGCATATTGAACTTGAAACGGACTTGCTTACCATGACTGAGGCAGTCGTGAGAAAGTCTTATTTCAGTGAGCGCACAGTATTGGTAAATAATGAGACTGCTGGCTCATGGTTCCGGGCGCACCATTTTTCTACTCAGTGAGCAGACAGCGAGTCAGTGAGGACTTGGCTGGTGGATCTTCAGGAGTGGGTTATAAATGTGTGCTTACGTTTGTGGTCATGTCCACATGTGTATGTATATTTTGATTTTCTTGATGTGTTTAGTGTATGACAGAAACATTTGTTATATCCACACCTCTTTCTAAACAGAATTTCAGGGCTGAAAAAAATCTAGGCAGAGGGAGCCTAATATATTTTTAGAATATAAAAGTGATATTGCTATAACTGCAGATCGTAAAAGAAAAAGAAAGAAGAGCTACATAGAGAAGGTAATGCGGCCCATGCATTGTACACATTCCTTTTATAGTAAGGCTAAGGCATGGGGGAGAAAAGAACCCCCTTAGCATTTCATGTATTTTGTGCTTAATGATGTATAAATATTTGGCTGAGCTCAATAATTAAAACTATGAATTTCTTTTTCCTCCATTGATGACTGTTCCATTCAGAATTCCTTTTTACATACATGCAAACAAAAACATCTTCTGGGGTTTGGCTTGGGGTGGACTAGACCAACAGTTCAAAGCCAGGTGTTGGTTTGAGCGGAATCAGTGTTTGAAGCTAATGCAGCCATCAGTACTAGCTTCTCTCCTCATTTTTGCATTGGCCAACCCAGCTTCTGCAATGGGAGAGCATTAATCAAACAGAACAATGAAAATGTTCATCTATTTTCTTTTTTTAAAATTAAATCTTTATTGTTCAGATTATTACAGTTGTTCCTCTTTTTCCCCCCCATAGCTCCCCTCCACCTGGTTCCCACCCTCTGCCCTTATTCCCCCCACCCTGCCCACTGTCCTCTTCCATAGGTGTACGATTTTTGTCCAGTCTCTTCCTGTCCCCCCCTCATACCCCTTTCCCCTGAGAATTGTCAGTCCACTCCCTTTCTATGCCCCTGATTCTATTATATTCACCAGTTTATTCTGTTCATCAGATTATTTATTCACTTGATTTTTTAGATTCACTTGTTGATAGTTGTGTAAGATTCTTTGTCTTTTGCTCTTGGAATTTTAATTATGATGTGTCTTGGTGTGGTCCTCTTTGGATTCCTTTTGTTTGGGGTTCTCTGCGCTTCCTGGACTTGTAAGTCTACTTCTTTCACCAGGTAGGGGAAGTTTTCTGTCATTATTTCTTCAAATAGGTTTTCAATATCTTGCTCTCTCTCTTCTTCTGGCACCCCCATAATTCTGATGTTGGTAGGCTTGAAGTTGTCCCAGAGGCTCCTTACACTATCTTCCTATTTTTGGATTCTTTTTGTTTTTGCGGTTGGGTGATTTTTGCTTCTAACTCTAGGTTGCATGCTTGCTATCTGCAATGTTAGATTTTGGGGTTTTGGGCAGGGCCCTGCAAACTGTGCCGAAAGACCAGTTTCTTTTTTCATTTCCAATCCATGGTGGATGGATGCATTTAGAAAGTACAGTAAAGATGAATTAATGGAAAACAGTTACCTGCTTGGATGTTCCTTCAGTTACATATTAAGGTTCCTAACTGCGTTCTCAGAGCTGTGCATCTCCCGCGGGCGTGGAAAGTTATCTGTTCGGGGCTGAGGCTGAGTTTAGGGACCATACTTTGAGTAACACTGTCCTCCAGCATATTCTGACCCGGGACTAGAGCATCTGTCTGTGATGGTTGATGGAGGAAAAGCGCTGAAAAAGAGATATTTCAGCTGTTTGTCATTTCTGCAAGCTTTTCTATGCTAGCTTATGCTAGCTCCTTCATTAGTCTTTGCCTTCCATTTTTTATATTTGTACCTGTGGGTTAATTACACATCTTAACTTCCTGTTTCCTGCAAATTAACCTTTGCTTAAAAAATGTAAGTGATTACATGCACTTCTTTTTCACAAAATTAACTACCAAGCACTCTGTGGTATTCTTTGTTCAAAGGAGTAGCGTATTGGTTGTTGTTGTTGTTATTTTTTTCCTTAAGTACATTTGAAGTAAATCCAAACACCTGTCTTGCATTTTGTAAACATGTATTTTGGAGTGAATTACACCTTCCCTGATTCCACAGGTATTACAGGTCAGCCTGAGACATTACATAACAATTAAGAAAATGAATATTCTGCTAACTTCCTGTCTTGGACTTTGAATGCCTATACGAGGGCAGGAAGTAACAAGATTTTGGTGCCAAAACCGGTTTGGCTCAGTGGATAGAGCGTCGGCCTGCGGACTGAAAGGTCCCAGGTTTGATTCCGGTCAAGGGCATGTACCTGGGTTGTGGGCACATCCCCAGTGGGAGATGTGCAGGAGGCAGCTGATCGATGTTTCTCTCTCATTGATGTTTCTAACTCTCTATCTCTCTCCCTTCCTCTCTGTGAAAAATCAATAAAATATATTTTTTAAAAAAGAAGATTTTGGTATTAGTAATACAGAATTCACTCTTCCTAGTCATCTGGGAAATGTCAATAACTTCCTCATACCTGGCAAACCATTAACTAACCATATTTTTTAGGATTCAGAGAAACGTGGTTTTGGAAGTGGGGCTGTTTACTATTGAATTTCCCAATGAAAGGAGTAAAAATATAAGTATATAGAACTACCATTTGCGTCTTACATTTCCCACATCCATTCATGAATTTAACACCCTTAATTCCTTCCTTTTTAAAAGACAGTTGACATTCTGCTGAAGAGGTTGTCTTCCTTTTTTGGAGAGAGAGGCAGAGATGTCCTTGCCAATGGTGAACCCCAGAAAAGAGAGGAGCTCCTGGTCCCAGTTTTGCCTGGTTTTCTTAGTGACCCTAGAATGGGATTTGGAAGACAGAGTTCCCATGCGGATGAACAGAGCCCTGGGGATGTTCATTGGACATTGTGGACATAGTTTAATAACTTAGTACCCACGCAAATATCTCTCTCTCTCTCTCTCCTGCCTCTTTCCGTCTGTGACGTTGGTTGCTAGGACCTACGGGCAGAAATCCCCCTCTGTCTCCTTTCCTTTTCAGTCCTCCAGATGGGCCAGGTGAATTTGTACTGTGTTGGGAGCTTCTGTTCCCAGAAGGAGTTCGTCATCCTGGCAGTGGATGCTAGAGACAACGCTTAATTTATTTGACTCCATAGCTGTCTTTTCATTTTTATGCCTATCTTGTCTGTTCTTGCTCTGCTTCCTCCTTTCTTTGAATGTTTAGCTTTTTACCTTTTACATGGTCTTCTAAAGGCACAAATTACTCATCAAGTCGGGGCAGGCTTCAGGACCCGAGTTTGGGGGTCTTCTAAAAGCAGAGTTCAGAGTGGCCACCCCTAATCACCAGGACATGGCTGGTGTCACATTAACAGCCCTGAGCGATTCTCTTGTAGCTTTCCACAAAGCGTTGTGTGGGAGGCACAAAAGTGTAATAAAAATGGTAATGATGAAAAGAATCCTACTTTTCTTGAGGGTTCTTCTGCTATTTCTGAACTAGAGTGTGGGGTCATAAGGCTCATGCTTAGCAGGCTGATAAAGTTGGAAATGATTGTTGTGGGAGTGGATGATATTTTTTATAAAACCAAAACATCTGGTTTCTATCCTTGGTGCCTTCTTGCCCGTTGTCTGCATCTTTCCCCCGTTGTGTCTGCCCTCAGAGAGAGAGAGAGAGAGAGAGAGAGAGAGAGAGAGAGAGAGAGAGAGAGAGAACAGACTTAACTTCTAGGAACGACTGTTGGTTGCAACTGATTCATTTTCAGAAGTGTTTGAGGACAGAAGGGCTTGACTTTATTTTTAACTTTGCTTTGCTGAGAAGGGGACAGTGGTGACTTGATAAATAATGTAGTCATTTCTGCAAAGATGTGGCATACATTATCCCTAGCAAATACCAAAGCAGCTGTTATCATCCAAACAAGGGTTCAGAGTGGCTTACCAACCTGCCCAATGTCACAGAGCTTTGTGAGAGGTTGGAATTTGAATTCATGTCGGTTTGACCCCAAAACCTAGTAGTGTATTGAGAAGAGGCAATATGACTGATGCAAGCATTGGCATCCCTGCTGGAGTGACACTTCAGGGCTGACGGGCCACCAGATTTCGTTGGGAGTGGAGGGGACAGCCCGCTAATTCCTTTCGTGGCAATGCAGACCGGGCAGGTTTGTATGAATTAGGAACATTGGTATAATAAACGACATAGATAAGATTTCTGCTGTAGACCTGGAGAGATGAAGAGAAGCTTCTTCAAGGTGTTTCAAATGAAAAGAACGTGCAGAAATTATTGAGGATAAGCAATGGATGGCTAGAAGGAACAAAACAGATGCAAACAGGTTTCAGGGGAAGATCATGCCCACGCAGAAGCCAAATGCTTGCTCAGAGTAAAGAGCAAAGAAAATGGACTCTTGAGAGGGGTAGAGGCAACCTCACCAAGGTCACACGAATCGAAGGGCACCAAGAGAAGCAGGGCATAGTGAAGGTCAGGCTTCCAGGGACCCGGAGCCTGAGACCTTGAAGAGACCGACACAGAGGAAGACTGCAAAGCCAGTGCAAAATGACCGGAGATTTCTCAGTCCAAGCACAGAAACCTTACTTGTCTCATTTAAATATGCACACCTCATCCTCAGAGCTCCCCCCATAAAGAAGATTTGGCCAAACTTTATTCCTCTTGTTTGTTTTACAAAACAATAGGCATAGACTTTCATTTTGAAGATATAAAATATAAATGTTAAATTTATTTTTCTATTTTTTAGATTGCACAAAAAATCCAAAGCAGAGTCTGCAGCCACCATAATATCTCATTTGATCTTCACAGACCTTGTAGTAGGGAATAGAGAGGGAATATTCATAGAAAGAATAAATAATAAATAACTTTTATATTGTGTTTTAAAATATGTAAAATGCATATACATATATTATAAGTTCTTCATTACACCTGGGAGGGAAGTTGTTTGGTGAACTTTTTTTTATTGTTGTTAATCCTCACTTGAGGATATTTTTCCATTGATTTTTAGAGAGAGCGGAAGGGAGGGGGAAAGACAGAAATATCGATACGAGAGAGACACATTGATTGGTTCCCTCTCGCACATGCCCTGGCCAGGGCCAGGGATTGAGCCTGCAACTGAGGTACGTGCCCTTGACCGGAATCAAACCTGGGACCCTTCAGTGTTCAGACAGACACTCTATCCACTGAGCCAAACCGGCTAGGGTGGTGGGTGAACTTAATTGACAGACATCTAGGTTTTTATGTTATAAGCACAAGAGACTTGCATTTTGCTAACTTATTTTTTCTATGAATTCATACTTGGCTTTTAAAAAAGTTTTTAGTTCAGTTGATTTTGGAAAATCCCAACCAAATTGTGGCCAGAACATAGAAAGGACTCTTTGTGGTGAAGTGGTTAAGAGCCCTGACATAGGAAGGGGGCATACCTGGATCCGGCTTCTGCCTCTGTCTCTTGCCAGCCCTGTGACCTTGGGCAGGTAGTTTAACCTCTCCACGTCTCGGTGTTTCATCTGTGTATTGGGAATAATACCTGCCTCAGAGAGAGGTGATGAGCATCAAGTGAAGTGGTAGAGCTAAAGCATTGAACGTACTGTCCAGCCGACAGTGAGTCCTCAATATAAGAAACAATTACTATTCTTGTCAATGTCATTAGTTTTCTCCCCCTTAGAAGTCGGTTTGGTGACAGCTGAGGATTCTGCCCCAGATGTTTTCTAAGCACCAGGAAGAGCTGGCAGGTAGAAGGAAAACATACAAGCTAGGGACCAGCTGGAGAGGAGAAGTGACCCGCTCCTTCACAGTACGTGGCCTTCTTTTTCCAATCTCTTTGTTTCCTGCTTGGCACCTGGCCCTCTGGTTGACTTTGGTTCCTACTCAATCTTTAAGGTTTCTCACTGATTTCCTCTTTAGCACTTTCCAATCAAAGTACTAAAGTGAGTTGTTGGCAAAAAGCTACATATGGGTTATGTAGAAGATCATTTTTTCCAGCCTCAGGGGCTGAATGTTGATTGGTGTTTACACTTACACACCCTCCCCCAAACTGGCAGCCCCAGGACCCCACACCTGGGTCTCCTGTTTTCCTGTAGGTTCCTGGAATAGCACCTCAGTGCAGGGTCAGAAGAAAGAGCCAAAGGAGCTCATCTGCCACTTCCATCGTGATGCTGGTCCATAAGGGACTAAGTTGGAGAAGGAGGTATAAATTGGTACAGAAACCAGACTTCTGCAGACCGTTGATTTCTGGTCCTCCCATCCGGTTTGCTGGGGCTTGTCATCCCCCTGCCCTCCCCTCTTCCCATCCAAACACAGCTTTCTGTTCTACAGGTGGAGTCGTGGCACATTTAGAGGAATTTTACCCTGGAAACACTGTGATTGAGAGGAACACATCAAAACCCCTGTTTCTCATTACAGTTCTGTATGAGCTCAGAATAGGTGCCAAAGGTGCCCATTTCGGCTGCCTATCCCAGTAATGGCGAACCTATGACACGTGTGTCAGAGGTGACACGTGAACTCATTTTTTTGGTTGATTTTTCTTTGTTAAATGGCATTTAAATATATAAAATAAATATCAAAAATATGTCTTTGTTTTACTATGGTTGTAAATATCAAAAAATTTCTATATGTGACACGGCACCAGAGTTAAGTTAGGGTTTTTCAAAATGCTGACACGCCGAGCTCAAAAGGTTCGCCATCACTGGCCTATCCTCTTCCGTATCCCTCCATATTTTTCTGTTTGTGGGATACTTACATGTAGAGGCAGGGTTATTGGCAGCTGCTGTGGCCTCTAAATGGTTTTCTTCATACTGATACTGCTGCGGGAACAGGAGGAGGGGAAGCCAGGAGTGTCTGGGTGACAAGCCAGTGCGGAGGGTGACAAGCCAGACAGCAGGCTGTCTGTTCTTTCCTTCCCCACATCTACCGCATGGCCTCGTAGCTCAGACATGCACACAACCTCCAAGTAGTGCATTCTAGGACATTCTTGCACCCCACACCAGCCTGCCCAGGGGACACGCGGAAAATGAATGAGAGCTTTCTTAACTAATGCTATTCTCACCATCTGGCTAGCCGGTCACTGAGAACATAAGGCAGATGCCTTTTATAAAAAAATTTACCCTGGTCCTTGGTAAAACGATCCATGTAAAGATTTTCTGTGTTACTGAATCTGAAAGAGGATGTCTGTCGATACATTTTCATTGTGTGTTTGTGTGTGTGTGTGTGTGTTTTAAGTATGATTACTGTGAGGGTGTGTGTTTTTTTAAAGTCCTGGGCTGGTGTGTATGTATTTATATTTATTCTCGGCCCCTTCGGAGTTCTCAGTGTTAACAAAGTAGGTGTCTTCCCTCCTCTGTTTTTAACATTTGAAGCTAACAGGGCGATGGGAATCTACATGGGGGAGGAGGAGTCTCACCTCCGTGTAACATTCCTAAAATTAGAAAGCTGGGCCAGCGTGTGCCTCTGCACGGTTTCATTGAGCTGCAGGAATCCATCTCGGGGAACAGGCTGGCGGTGTCAGCTGGATGGAACAAGTTCAGGGCAGCCTGGCGGCTCCGAGGATGGTATTTCTGAGGGGAAGGAGAGCGCGCGTGTGCGCATGAGATGCTCAAGTCCACGCGCACGCGTGGGCTCTGCGGCCGCACGTGGACAGCTGCTGGGAAACCTCCGAGCAATGACAAGGCGTGCTGCGAATCCCCAGGAACTGAGGGACAAAGGAGGCCACCTAAGAGGGAACAGGCACGAGATCCTGGAAGCTGGCGCAGAGGATGCAAAGTACAGCGCAGGGAATAAACAATGATAGTCTGATCACTACGTATGGTGTCAGATGGGTCTGAGATTTATCAGGACGATCACTTCGTAAGTGATAGAGTGCCTGATCACTGGCGTGTACACCTGAAGCCAATGTAATATTGTATGTCAATTGTCATTGAAAAATAAAAAAAAAATGATTTAAAAAAAAGAAAAGAAATGCAGGACTGAACAGACAGACATTGTCACTATCCTCACAGAACTTAGAGTCCAGCTCATTTTTTGTTTAGTATTTATAAAAAACCAGCAACTCTCTGTGCCTTCCTCGGTGGTGTGATTTACCTATAAGCTGCTCCGCAGGCCCGCTACTGCCAAAGCCACCCCTGCTCCTTTCACAGCCTCGCGCCCCTAGACATAACACGTGAATTTTGTTTCTTGCCATGATGTCCTCGGCGGAAGAAAAAGGCAGCCACTCTGTAGTAGAACCTTGTGGAAAGAAAAAGACTCCACGTTTTGCCTACGGAATAGTTACATTTTGAAGTTGTGGTAATCAGGTGAAAATTGTTTTCTTATGTCAAATCGAAGCTAATAAATGTCGTGTATTGATTATGTGACTATTCAAACCACTTACAAAGCCTGATTTTTTTCTTAAAATGTAAAGAAAGGAGGATAAGAAGATCTGAAAGTCTGATCTGTCAGGCTGTGAAATTTGTCAGCAACCCCTTCAAGGTTTGGTTATAGTAGGAAGGTAGATGGGGCAAAATGAGGGTTACTAAATAATAAGTCACTTTTATGGAGTGCTTATCTTGTGCTATGGAATGGCCTAAGAATTTTACAGTGTTAATAGTGATACAAAAACAACACATATTTATTAAGTGCCAACTATACATCTGGCCCTATTCTTAGCTTTTTCTAGCTGTATACATTTAATCCTCAAGACAACAATGTGAGATAGGTGGCATTATGTGTTCTTGTTTTTAAAATGAGAGCACAGATTTTGGAGGGGGTGAAAGAATGTGTTTTAAGGTCCAACTTGTAAATAATGAGGGTCAAGATTCAATTCCACATTTTTTTTCACTCAGAAACTGACATAATGAGCTCTTGGTAAATTTCTCTTGACTGAACAGTGCTTGTTTTCATTCTCTTTCAAACTCAAGAACTGGCCCAATTAGTGTGAAAAGTGCCTAGGCAGAGAGAGACCCTTGTTTAAGCACTTATATATTTTTTAACATTCCCTTGTGAGTCAACTTCAAGTTAGTGGTCATGCCATATCTCCCCTCTGAGAAGAGTATTCTTGCATGCCTTCCAAACATTAATTGAACACCCCGTATGTACCAAGCCTATGTGCTCAGGTTTATGGACACACATTAAGCTATCTGCAAGGAATTATACATAATGCAAAGATGGACAAAAACCATTGTGACAGTTGTGAAACATGGTACCCAAACTTTCTGATACTCTTCCCATTGAGAGGTGAGGCCCACATCCTCTTACGTCTTGTGACTACCTGGACCAATAGAATACATGGAAGTGATCATTCCAAGGTTCCCAAGGTTAGGTCAGAAAAGGCCACAGTCACTTTGCTGAGTCTTCCTGGGACCCTTGACCTGGGAGAGGCCAGCTGTAATGTAAGAAGTCTACCCTGAGACGGCTCTGCAGGTAGGCCTCTGGTTGACACTTGCAGTAAGTAGACCACCCAGCCAATAGCTACTGTCACTTGCTGCCTTGCAGATGAACTGTGGTGGGCAGCCAGCCCAGTGGGACTTCACATGATGCAGAGCCGACAGACCTGTGACTGTAGCCATGAGAAAACCAAGCGAGCCCTTCCCAAATTCCTGGCTCACTACAACAAAATGGTTGTTCCAAGCCACTGATTTACAAGGATGGCTGTGCTAACTACCGTAGTCAAACTCGCACACAAAATGTCTAAATTGTCAAGCTTTGAAACCAAGTATTGTGTAGTTTAAGGTGTTTTTTTAAAAAAACTATTTTTTTTTCTGAAAGGATCAGAGCTTGCAATCTGAATATATTGGACTGTGAACAGTGGTCACTTAATTTAAGATAACATAAATTCTAAATAACATATTCCATGTAGATGGTTTCTGTATGCATTTAAAAATTACCAGTATGCACTGTAATTATTGTATGATCTTTAACCCCCAATTTATCCTTCCTTTTTGGTTCATCAAAAGCATCTGAAATAGGTTAAGATGGACATTTATGCATTACCTGCAGAGTAAATTTTAAATGTTGGAAAACTTTAAATGCAGGGAAGGGGACTCAGTCTTATGTTATATTTATTATTACAAATAGAATTAACTGCCTAATCTTGGCAGATAAGTAAAGGCAAACAGAAAACTCTGCTGTTTTAGAAATTTAATCCTATCAGTCATACCGCCCCCCACAACTCCAATTACTTTTATATATTCTGGGGCATTATAATTTAATAACATATGGAAATTGTAGCAGGTTTTATTGTAAATACCATTTATGCTGCTTCCCTCAACGGGCTTTGTGGCTGTCCCCAGCACTTCTGAGAGAATCCGTGTGACGGATTTACAAACTGTTGGCCATTTTGATAACTGGGTTCAGAGTCATGTCTCTGGAGTAGTAGAGGAAATCGACCTCTTTCTGAGAGCCTTGGATCTCCTTTTCAGTGTCCTTCCTCTCTCTCTCTCTCTCTCTCTCTCTCTCTATCTCTCCCCCCCCCCACACACACTCCCTATAAAATGTTATCCGGAGTGAGCCACTGGGGTTATGATATTTAGTGATTCCCTTGATTACTATCCCGAGCCCCTCTCTCTGCTTCCAAACTAGTGAAAATACCCCAATAAATGTTGATACTGGAGGCTAAGCACGCCGAAATGCATCATTCAGGAATTCATATGGAACATTATTGTTGCAGTTGCTCCTATAAGCGACGCTGGGCCTAACCCATTTACATAAAAGTTCGGAAGTCTTTGAGATAAAAAATAGCCTGTGTGGTAAAAAAGCTCCTTCATTTGATGTTTGAACAATTGGCACAAAACGATTTGCGGTTCATCTCTCAACACTGATCTGAAGATATTAGGCTCAAAGTGATCCTAATCAAGACTTAAATTGGATGGGCTCTCCTGGAAAGGAAGCGCCGCTGGTGGAATGGAAGGACCGGGGGCAGTGCTGGCGCTGCCGGCCAAGGTCAGGCTACAGCGTCCTGCAGCCGCTCCCACACAGGCCTCCCGTGTTCTGTATGCTTCCTGCCTCTGGTGATCTTAGTGAAAACAGAGCTGGCGTTCCCTTAACACCACTTCTTTTGTAATTATTCAATCCTGAGAGTTCACATTGGTTATCTTTAATAATATGATTCTCCCCTCCTCCCTCCTTATTTTATGAATATACTTGTTTTCTTAGCTAAGGTAGACTCTTAGATTAATTCCCAGTGCACACCTGTCCACATACATGTCAAATTGGGCAAACCACTGACCTGTGTGGCCTGAGAGGGTCTGTACCTGAGAGGGAATTGTGTTGAAGTGTCAGAAAGATACTTCCTAAAACCTCTGTTATGGAGAGCCAGCGAGCAGAGAGATGCAGACGTTGTTCAGAGGATCGGCACATATGAGGAGCGGACCTCTGTTGCATGTCTTCTATGCAATAAAGGCACCATGTTCGCTACTGAATAAGTTTCTTAGTCCTCAACGCAAGTGCAAAGGTATGATTCCCATGTCTGCTGTTAGAAAATTAAGGCTCGGAGTAGTTCCTGGCCCTGCCCAGTAGCCAAGTTGTGAATCAGAGCTGTCTGCTGCTCCAGTCTGTTTCCTACGTCTGATTGACTTACTCTCACCCACCCTTTTCCGTCTGCCTAGTGCATGAGACATGGAGGTGTCCCTGAGAACTGTGTGTAAATCAATCATTGCTAACAGTGGGCACTAAGAGGCCTGGCTATTTAAGCTCTTACACACAGGGAAGACCTTGAGTAAATCCTTTTGAAAGGTGAGGATGTCATCCATCAATTGAGCAGAAACTTACTGAGCAGCTTCTTCATGCCAGGAGCTGGACTTTGCTCTGATTCCGGTGGAGCCTGCTGTCCGACGGAGGTGCCAGGATTGGGTGGGGAGGGGACTGGGTAGAGCAAAGCCCCTGGAAGGATTAGAATAGTCGCATGCCGATTCACTTGATCTATAGCTTTGGATTTTTACGCGTTCGCTTAGTTTTTAAACAGGGAGTAAAACTTAAAACTCCTGTGCAGGCTAGAAGAGAGTTTTAAGGCAGGGCTTTGCCAAAGGTTTCAAAACCTTAATATGGATGAGTCAGGGCCCAGATCCTCACAGCAGACTGTTAGCTTTGCAAGGTCGATGATTTGTGAAGGCCGGCCGAGACTGTCTGGACTAAGTTTAATCCAGAAGGTCTTGAAGATGCTAAAGCCAAGAGACATGGATTTTGAAAAGTTACAGCTCTGGGGGCGAAAGGCCGTTCCTGGTTTCTAAAGACAGACGGAATCGGCTGCATTTTATATGAGAAATAGCACCATCAGTAGAGCCAGCAATTTGGGCAATAATTATATTTCTTTTCCTTCTGCTTCAGTAACTACTGGCAATGTGTATCAATCAGGCGGGGGTGGGGGGGGACTACAAAGAGAGATGGGATTCTACCTTGATGGAATTTTTCAAAGGAAGTAAAAGCAGACCCTAATTCCAAGCATAACTGAGTGTTTAATGTCAGCTTAATTCATACTTTCATTTCTATATATGTACCCTTCACAGAGGGGCTTTTGGAGTTTGCTGGTGAACCCTTCATAGCAAAGCAGGTCTCTACTTCTGCTTCCCTAAGAGGTCTTGGCCTTTATTGGAGGAGTTACCTCCACGGCTGGAAGGTCTACCCTAGAAGGACCTTTACATGCAATGAAAGCTAAAGACAACCTTAGTCCAGACAGACATGGTGGCTGGGAGCATGTGATCTCTGTCTGTGATTTAAATGGGTGATTTTGGCGAGGGAATTTCCAGTTCCAAGAGATGGGCAGTTTGAAGTCTTTGGAATCTTCCAGCAATTTGACAAGAGGCTTGAGAAAACCTTCTGGTAATTAGGAGAGAGCTTTTAAGAAATAAAACCTAAAAAGACTCACTTTAATTTTAGGGCACGGCTGTTCCGTTGTTTTTGGTAAGATAAGATGAAGGTCACGAGAGAGAGGAAGTGATGGGCAGTCTTCACTGGTCCGTGCACAGTACCGTGAAAAGCTGTTTCCACAGAGGACCAGGCACGGCGGAGTCAGGAGGGCTCAAGCTTCTTTCCTTATCTGTCTGCCAGGAACCAGGGAGCCAGGGCTCCAGGGCTACCTCCTGCCTCTCCCCGGGGCATTAGCCAGACAAGCTGGTGCTTAAAGTGTGGAAGGGCAAAAGCCACCTCCAGCCCAACTCTATAAACAACAGGACCATTTAGAGTTCCGTAAAAGCCCACGATAAAGCACTTTATATGCCAGGACTTGGTAAACTTTGGATAAGACTCTGTTCCACTTACATTTTCTCTTATATAGTGTCTTCCTCATCCACACAAAGGCTGATAACGTGCCTCTCACATTTCCTCTGGCGTGAGTGTTATGTCAGAATGCGAAGACAGCACACTTATGAAACAGTCTTCCCCTCTTAGTTCAGTCATTCCTGTAGGTGGTTGCTGTAGGAGATGGATTTTTTTTTTCTAAAATAACTCAAAGAAGATTGTTTGAAATTTAGAAAGCAGAAACCCACTTATGTGATTAAATATGGATTATAATCAAGTTGGTGAGATACAAAGTTTGCTTTTGATTTTCTCTATAAGAAATGGAGATTTTCCAGAATCTCTAAGGAGGAAGGAGAGGGGAGCACGGGGTCGGCCTTGATACTTCCTGACACACATTCTTAAATGCTCTCTTTTTAACATGCCCACCGTGTCTCATTGCACCAGGACTCACCCAGGGCGTCTGTTTGTATATTAAAATGTCAGAGAACACCAAACATCATTTCCCGGTGCTATTGAAAGCTGCATAGTGCTACTTAGGCTAAAAAAAAAAAAAGACAACTTGAAACCTCTTTCCTTTCACTATTTTGTTTTAAAGCAGTCAAACCAACAAACAAACTCAGAAGTAAAGAGGACATTGCAGTTTATAGTGTTCTGGAAGGCCAGTGGCTATCAGCTACAGCATCTCAGCCATGTGCCAGAAGATTCTGACCTCATGAGGTATACCAATATGAAGATCCTGTGTGCTTTAAACAAGCTTAACTAATAACGGTAAGGACCCCAAATAGAGCATAAAAGGGAAATGGACCCCTGTGGGAAATAGGTTAGAAAATCCTTTATGGCTCTCCAAAGTGTGGGTCGGCTTCAGGCAGGGAGCAGAGAAAGCGCTGACGGCACCCCACAGGGAGTACATGGGAGGAACTGGGAGGTCCCTCCTGCCATGGACACTGGCAGGCTTTGACTTTCCAGATAGGATGGCATGACGAGTCATTTGTCTTCCTTGGTTCCTTTCTAGGAAGGCTACATGTGTGCCTTTGTCTGAATATTGACCATTTATTGCAGCCTTATGCCACTCTCAAGATTCATCCTATCTCTACCTCTCTCTTCTACTAGTAAGCTTTCAGTTCATACTGGCTGCCTCTTTACTAATTAGCCCAATGCTATTAAAGAAAAAGAAAGGAAACAAGGAAGAAAAGGGAAGGCTAACCTGAGTAGTTCCAGCCTGCTTCTTCATAGCTCTGTGATCTTAGGAAAGTTCCTCAGTCACTCTGTGCCGCGTTTCCTTAACTAGGATGGAGCTAATATCTGCTTCAAGGTGTGAGGATCTGATTAAACAATGTATACAAAATGCTTAGCACAGTGTCTGTCACATAGCAAATGCTTAATAGTAGTTATTATGCTAGTAGTTTTGTTTTAAAAAGTCAGGTGAATGTTTCATTGACTCACTTGTAAACCACAGAAACATTTCATCTACTGGCACTTGGTTATTTGGCAACCTCTGCTACTGATCATGAATGAAAACAAGTAAATAGTGTATAATTTAAAAAGTAAGCAGAAAGGCCTCTAAGTAGCCAAAAAAAAAAAAAAAAGAAGAAGAAGAAGAAAGAAAGAAAGAAAGAAAGAAAGAAAGAAAGAAAGAAAGAAAGAAAGAAAGAAAGAAAAAAAGGTCATCAAAATATATGTCCTTAGACCTATGCACTTTCCTCATGGTTTTTCCAGTTCTCATTCAGTTCTTGACTCATTTGATCCTATGTATTTGTATTTTACACATGATGTTTAACAACTGTGATGACTGACTACTAAGCCTATAACAGATTAGATACAGCAGATTGGAAGGGAGAAGGACCCATAGAAGCAGCTACACGATGGGCAGAAATAAGTAATAACTCAATAGCAAGTAGAAGGAAAATCATTGAAAAAGGACAGGAAAGTCTATAAGAGCACAGGAATTCAGAGCCATTTAGTGGGTGACATCGGTTTTAAACCTTAGCCTGTGTCAAACCTGGAGGGCTTGTTAAAAACAGTTGCTTGACCTCACCCCAAGAGTGTCTGAGCCCATAGGTCGAGGAGGATTCTGAGTATATGCTGTTCAAATTCTCAGGTGGTGCTGCTGCCCTGGTCCACACCGGTGTACAGACAGTGCCCCATCAAATGGTGCGAGGCCGAATTTTCATGATCCAGAGATCAAGAAGAATGTTTAATTTTGTATACTGTTCTCTGTTTAAGGAGGCAAAAGGGCTTGCGATTCATTTTAGAAAGATATATTCAAAATAATTAATAGAAAAAGACAACTCTTTAGGCATATCAAGAGGGAACTCTCAGCTATCAGAAGAGAGAGCTGTCCACAGTGATGTATTGCCCGAGACGCCTGGGCAGCCTATAATGGTTTGGGAGGTATCTTTTCCCACCTGACAATGCTATTTGATTTTTTTGGAGGTATTTGTGTTTGGGTGATTACTTTGCTTCCTCCTCCTCCTTTTTTTTTTAGTGACTTTCTAGATAAAAAAGACTTCACAAACATGCTTTTTCTGCCATACCAACTGTTTGATTCAACTTAGCTCTCATAAATAGTTGAGCTTGTTTCAGTAACAATGTCAAAACACTGGGCTCTGTGGCAGTTGCAGATACAGGCACCATATTGTCACTCTCTTCTCAGTTCCTTTTGCCAGTCAGTGGTAATTTCTGCCAATTCCAAAAGTCATCTAAGGAACAAGTCATGGACTAAGGTGACTGCCTTGCTCGTGAAGACCATTGCCATTCTGAACATCAGATTTTAAGAAATGTTGTTAGGTAGGAAGAAGATGTGTTTAGATTGGCACACATTAATACTGGCCAAGGTTGTATTTTAATAACTGGGTATAAACTTGGCTGTTTCTTGACTTGAATCAACACATTGAAACTCTTGCATCATGGGGAACTTGGATCATTGTTTCGATTGCAGAAGTTCTTCAGAATTCTCTCCTCCCAGGCCTTCTAAGAACAGCATTTTGTTTCCTGCTAATCTTGGAGTGCTGGCTTCCTCCTCTACCAGAAGCAGTATGTTTTCTAACTGGAGAGAGAATGCAGCCTTCCATATCATAGTTAGGGGATTATTTTCATTAGGCAGATCTTGGGCTATGATAACTCTCCTTGGTGCACTGAGCTGTCTCACTTACTCAGGGACAGTGTTTTCTTCTGAGTCTAATTCTAGTACAAAGTGATGGCTGTTCCCAGGGTGTTCACTGAAAAATGAAATATGGCTCTAGGGTTTGGTGGCTGAGGAAGTCGGGGGGAAAGGGGAAGTCTCTGCATGTGGGTGCCACGTAGACATCACATCAGATGTGTGTGCCTCATTGTCACCACTGCCGATAGGAAGTCTAAGCCATCGCTTCCTCGCTGATAACTTGGAATCAAAACAGCGATTCCTGGGACCACGCTGCTTATTCTTCCTGCCTGTTTAGCTGAGCGGATTATTCTCTTGCCGATGTCATTGCAGCTGGAACCAGGACCCTCTGGCTGCAATCCAGGGGCATGTGTAGTTTGGATTTCTGTTTACAGGTGATCACGCTGATCACCACATTAATACTGTAATTAGGAATAGGTCAAACCTTTTACTCCACCATGACAATATGAAGTACTAAGTACCAGTATTTAAAGAGACTATTTAGGAACATCAAACTATTCTAACAGTGATGTTTTAGGTAGGCAATGGCTGGATTTCAAATGCTGTTTTACAACATTAATGTAGGATCTGATGCTCTCTCTAAGAGAAGTCCATAAATTAAGCAATACTTGAATTTTCCTTTTAATTCCATGTTTGACTTGGAAATGCTTTACTGTGACCAGCCATGTCAGCGCTGATCTAACCCCATTCAGAAAAATCTTTATGGTGTTGTCTAGGATATTGGAGTAGGGTACTCCAGTTAAATTAAGGGAAGTTAGCACTTTGCAGTTCACCACCTTTCCTTGGATTTCAGGCTTGTGCTAATGCTGTCTGTGGTTTCTTGATGGCTTTACTATCCCTTTCCTTTTTTGCCCTTGCAAATCCCAGAAGACTCTTCCAGGCCATTATTAGCATAAATAAAAATTGATATTGCTTCATAGATCACATCATATATGAAAATTTCAAGATCTTTTGAGTTCTCAATATCCTAACTATTTTGGCCCATGTTTTCAATGCCTCTCACATTCCCATGAGAAAAAGATGCATATTTGATCTTGCCATTGCAGTGTTGTAAAAACCCTGACCATTTCTGTAAAACTAACCAACCCTTTTATTTTCTCCTATCTCTTAGCCTGGTCTTTAACTCTTGTAAACACACTTAATATCACCAAGGCCAGCTGTCATCTCATCCCCCTTTGTAAGGGCTGACTCCCTTCAGTGAGGAATATACTAATACAAATGTAGAAAATGTGATCTATATCAGACTATCTTCTGGTTCAGACATGTTACTGTCTTTATTGAACATTTACCCGTTTCTTTATGCATTTATTCTATCCTCTTAAAAATAATAAGCATTTATTTTATTTCCTTAATAATCAGATGATGAGAACGTCCGAGCATTTCTTTCTACCTTTGGCCTAAATCCCCAGTCAGCAGATGTCCCTAAGTACATTCTTTAGGAGCTATGTGGTATCCGATGTTTGAAAACTTTCCCATCCATAAGTATGCTCTACAGTAGGGGACAGTGATTGCCTTAAGGGAAAGGAACCCCTTCTGCCACCAGGCATTTCTTCAGGGGTGTTTACCGAAACCCTCCTGTATTCCCATGACTGTTTATTGAATACCTACTATGTTCTGGGGCTGTGCTGGGGATATTACAGTGAATAAGGAAGATGTTTTTCTTTCCTTCATCAAACTTAAAGTCACCCTAAAGTTCTCAATGCTATAATGACATCTATTTCTTTGTGGGAAATAATGAGAGTTGTTCTGGAAAGCACTGAACTCTGACTCTGCTCTACAATTAGAATTTCTAGGCAGCAGTGAAATCACAATGAGAAATAATTTCACCTGCACCGTAGCGTTGTTCCGCTCGCGCAGAAGAACAGATAATATTACGAGTGTTTTACATGCAGGATGCAGCTTCTCTGGGAAAACACAGCCCCAGACTGTGTTAATTTCTCTCATACCTATCTCTTTTTCTGCCACTTTTTTTTCTAACTGTGCTTGGATATATATTTTTTTTAATTGGGCCAGTAATATGAAGATCCACGTTTAAACCTAAAGGATTAATCAGAAGAACAACTTGTTGATATGAAAACATTCATTGTATTGCTTTTTAAAGCAGCAAAAAGACATTTTTAAACAAACAAAGTGCTCAATATTAGGGAATACTGAAATGAAAATAATAGGAATATCAGAAAGTAAAATGTGCTGGTGAGCATTATGTTCTCACACGGGAACATGAAGTAACATAACTGAGGCAAGCAGAATACAAACACTATGAACATATGCAATGACAATACGATCTTCCATTTCATATCTACTATATATCCATTCATTGACTGAAATCAAGCAGGAGTAAGGAAAGAATTACAGTAAATGTTAGCATCTTTTTCTTAGCAACTTTAGTAATTAACAAAAACAAAACTCGAAGATCTTCTACTAAAAACAAAGAAAGCGTTGAACTGAAAACAAAGTTATATTTTACATTTTAAGAGAATCATACTTTATTTTCTCTTCCTGGTCCATTATGTATTGATAAAGAATTTTAAAAGGGTATGGTACCTAATTTCTTAAATGAGTAACACTTCTCCCAAAATCCACATTTGGGTTTTTTAGAAAGACAGTTACATAAAGAGAAAACTAGAGTAACTCTACATTTATTTGGAGGTTAGGCTTACATCAACCTCACCCATGTGGTTTTAAAAAATAAAAATAAACATAAATAAAGAACTCTGGGAGGTGGGGGTACCCCTTCACAATTAACCTGAGAGAGGCATGAGCCACCCTGAAATCCACAGCAGCCATCATGTGTAAAGTAAGAGAGCAGATTAGAAATCGTTTGAAAGCAAGAGGTGCAGAGAGCAGAAAGCAGGAAAAAACACAATCTAAAAAGCAGACTCAGAAAGCTGGGGGGTGTGGCAGTTTGGGATCATTTAATGCAGGTCAGAGTTCTACTGAGTTCCACTCATCCCCCAACCCCAAGAGAATTGAGTAGCAGGCTATTATTACTAATAATATTCATAATGATGATCCTGTAATAAACCATCAAGAAGATGCTGTTTTCTGTTTAAGGACATATGGCTATAGGTATGTAATGTTATAGAAAGATTTCCATAAAAATACCTTTTATTTCAATGACTAAAACTTCAGTATCTGGATAACTGAGCTACACAGAATACTGTATTTCTCTTAATGCCAGATAAAGTGAATCTTAGACATCACTTTAGAACAGTCTTTTGCTGACCATTAGGCTATTCCTTTTATTTCTTCTCTTTTCATGCCAATAAATGGACCGATTTGGCCATTTTCCTGTGGTTTCAAAAACAACAACAACCTTGTGTCAAATGGTCCCTGGAGTCTGTATAAGACTTTTGGGGCAAATTTCTTAGGACATGGTTTTTATTCATTGCGTCCATTTTTAAGACAACTTTTTGGCTAAACTCTTATTAACAAATAAAGCAAAGTATCACCTTCTCATTCTCTGCTCTTCAAAAATTAAATAGCTCTGTATGGTGACAAGGTGACAAGACCTCTAACTTGAGGGCAGTCACCATGATTTTACTGTGTTACAACTTGGTTGTTAAGGGCCCTGGGTTTGGAGCTAGACTGCTTAGGTTTAAATTCCTGTTACTAACTAGTCTGATGATGCTGGGTAAGTTACTTAACCTCTGTAATCCTTAGTTTCTATCTCTAAAATATGAGCCCTAAGTAGAAGGGCTGTTGGAATTTGAAGTGCTTAGCTTAGTGCCCACACACAGTAAGTACTCAATAATTACAAGCTGTTATTACCCACTGATTTGTTTCTATGGCCAGGAGACCTAGAACATGATTGAATCTTTCCTTACCAATTCCAGGAGAATATGAAAAGAAAACTGACACTAGCAGAAGGCGTACTGTGAGCCAGGCCTCAAAAGAGGTGCTTTTTTGAATTGATGTCATGACACCCTTAGAAAGCACTTGGGAAGCTGAGATTACTCCTGATTGTGAGCACCAGTTCATTTGCTAAGTGCTGTGTGGCAGGAACTGTGGCATGGAGGCTGCATACACACATATAATAGGTGCCCAGTGCTTTCCAGAGGGTTCAGGATTCACCCCCAGGCAGCATCCTGGCCACCCTTTCTTCCCTGTCAGTGCCCACCGCTCCCTGCCCTTACTTCTGAGGCCATGTGCCCCTGTTGCCCAGCTGATTCTTACCCTCTTTTTCTTACTTCTCTTCCCTCCATGCACTTTTCTTTTGTGTGTATTGTTGTTCGTTTGTTTCCTGTCACCAGCTCTTCATTTTTAGGCCTTTGAACAAAAAAGTTGGTCTTTTAAAGAAACTGAGAACCAGTCAATGTATTTATTTCCTTTCCTTCCTCCCCCTCCCTCCCTCCCCTCCCTCC
>NW_006292604.1:2344427-2350263 GCF_000327345.1 Myotis davidii | reverse complement strand
CTTTCTTTCTTTCTCTCTCTCTCTCTCTCTCTCTCTCTCTCTCTCTCTCTCTCTCTCTCTCTTCTTTCTTTCTTTTCACAACAAACTGAACCTTCATTGGGCAGCAGGTGTTAAGTCCTAGAGTGTGGGAATTTCCCCGTGCCTGGGCCCCGGTGGGCAGTTAAAGGGATTTGATGACAGAACTTATGACGTGTACTTTTGGACCTTTGACTTTTCAGGTCGTGTTTACATGTGACTGAGATGTCAGGGGTGATGTTTTTACCTCCGTAGAGGCAGTGGAATATGTGTTTCTAAGCTCATTTTGAACATGGGTTTCCCCCAGAATTCTAAAGGTCTAGAGAGCTAGATTCAGGATAAGCAATAGATTAGTATAAGTATAGTTGTGATTTATTTACATCTTGTCATTCAGACAGCTGATTAGTTAACCCAGCAACTTCTTTAAAAAGTTTTAAAAACAAACAAACAAACAAATAAACAAAAGCCTTAGAAAACTGTCCCCAGGGAGCTGTGTAGCTAAGGGACAAAAAAATTTATCTCTGCTCTGGGATCTTCATTTCAGATTAGTATTGGTGGTTTATCAAATATATGAAGTCTGCTTAAACCAATTCATTCCATCGTAATATACCCATAGAATTGCAGCAAACAGGAAACAAGTAGAGTTTTTGATGATCTGAGTTGTGAACATGCCACCCCTGTTACTTTGAACCACTTCATTTTAACAAATAAATGAGATATTTGGGGAGAGGAATAGTGTTGGTAAGAATAACAAATTCTTGAGTGAGAAGGGCCTTTAGAGCCATGTGTTCTGACCTAAATAATCCAGGAATTCCTTCCACAGAATCCCTGACAGATGGTCATACACTTGTGTTTTGAATACTTTGTAGTGTCAGGAAATATGTTATTTCAAGAGGCAGTGTATTTCATTGTTGGACAGCTCAAGAGTTAAAAAGTTATATTTTTTATACATTCAGACAAAATTTTAATTCTTACAACTTTCACCCACTGATCCTGAAATATTTATTAAATATACTATACAGTTGGATTTAGCACAGGGTGACTAAAAAGCTGTCAAATGTTTGTTGAACCTAACGCTGCCTCGCTGTTTGGTGCTGTGGAGGACACTTAAGGTTCTCAGCCGGTCCCTGTCTGTGGGGAGCTCACAGATGATTGAGGAGACAAGCTAACACATTCCAAATGAACTGACAAGGGGTGATCAGAGAACTGAAGATTGCCCCATATTATCACAGGTATGGAAGTCTTAAGGGAAGAAGGTAGGGAGAGGGAATGAGCCTTGAAATATGAGTATGGTTTTGCCAGGTGTGAAAACAGGGGTGGGCATAGGGTTTTAAGCAAATAATAAAGAGACCACTATCCTAATAGATTATAGTAATGGAAGTTAAGTTCAGTAAGAAGGATATGGAGGAACTTGAAAACTCTGAAGTCTTTAAATTAATTAATCACATCCTTCATTACTGTTTTCAAATCATAAAAGTAATACATGCTTATAATAAAGATGCAAGCAATACAGGAACGTGGTTATTAAAAAGTGAAAAAGCAACAATTTACCTTTTCACCCCCCTCACCATTCCCTAGACCTAACCACAGTTTTAGCCACTGATGATATTCTAGGCGTCCCCAAACTATGGCCCATGAGCCAGAATGGGCCCACTATCTGTTTTTGGCTGGCCCATGGGCTAAGAATGATTTTTACGTATTTAAATGGTTGAAAAGAAATAAAAAGAATAAGGTTTCATTAGATATAAAATTCAAATTTGAGTGTCCATAAATAAAGTTTTGAATCTTGTCAATAAAAATTTTATAGAATTTCATTTTCTCTCTTGTTACATAAATATCTATATAAAAGCCTCAATTTTTCCTTTTGCTCCCCCCCTCCAAGCCTACAATATTTATTAAGTGGCTCTTTAGAAAAGATTTGCTGGCCCTTGGTGATTCATTCAAAAAACTGTTGTGTAGATATACACAAACATACATGTTTATGTTGTGGGATTTTGTTGTTGTTATTGTGTTTATAAAAAGAGGGATTGTCTGAACAAAGTTATGGCAAAGTTCTTTAGATCTGAAACTACTAAATAAGAGCCACCATTGGTTGTGAGGATAAACTGTGTGTAGAAGCCAGACAGTCCTGAGTGGAAAACCCAGGATCTGGAAATATGGCCCCTGTCACCGTCCAGGGGTAAAGCGCTGTGCTCCCAGCCTGGGTTACCTGCATGCAGATGGGAGTGGGAGCCGGTGTGAGACTTACCAAAGAAACAGTCCAAGGGGCCTGGTGAGTCACTGAAGGAGGTGAGGTGAGGAACACAGGGGCCCCCACTTCCAGGTCGGTGTTGGAAGACATGATGGATATTGGAAGGGACTGTTTGGAGAGCAAGTGTCGGCCTTGCTGAATTTGGAGGTTCTATCCAGCTCCATGAGGAGTACCAGTCAGTGCCGACAGCTCATATTTGTCTGAGGGCTGCGTAACCCCTCACCGTGCATTCGCATCTTGTGTGGTTGATTTAATAAAATCCAACTTTCACATTTTGAATGAGGTAAGTTCTATGTTCCTCTTTTCTGTTACATACAACTCATGGCATCCACCCATACGGTTAATGCTGGATATTAGGGCTTCGTGGTAAAACAGTATCTGGGAAAGAAATGAATCAAATTTATCATCATTCACCTTCCTTATTAAGGGAAAAGAGTAGATTTAAGAATGTTTGGAGGGAAGGAGCCTCTCACTATCTAGAACATGTGGGGTTTTTGATGGACACGTGAGGCTGCCATTTCCACCCATGGAACAGATGTCTACACGCGGGCCCTGTGATTCATGGCACCGTCACAGTGCTTGACTTTGCACACACAACACGAGTCTGTGTCCTCTTGTGTTCTGCCAGTGTGCAATTCTGTGAAAAGGAGGCAAAGTTTCAGTGTTACGCTGTCCATTAGACCACGTGGCTGGCTACCCCTTAGCAGCTCCACCTTGTGGATTGTGTCTTGGTGGTGAGCCCGGGCGGCTCCTTTTCTGAGTATCCTCTCGGCGCTCATTTCAGTGTTAACATGTAAGAGAGTCAGGGAGCCACAGGTGGGGAATTTTAGCCTTTCCTTTGACTTACGTTTGAACCATGTCTGGGTTTTCCATAGATTTTACTCAAGCCTTCTACATACCAATTCTTTCCCTTTACCCTTTTTGTGAAAGCAGCAGGTAAATGAGATCACAAAACTAGGAACTTTAAGGAGAAATGTAACCAGAATACCCCCACAACTCCGAGACACAGCACAGATTAACACCAGGCATGCGGCATCCCTGTGAGGTAGAGGCCGCAGTGATTCAGAGGTTGCCTGGTGCCAGTGGGCCGGTGGCCAAGCCACGGGCTTGAAATCAGGAAGCCTGGTTCTTACTTCAGCCCGCCACTGGCTCGCTCTGTGCTGTTGCAAGCTGCACAGCTCCTCTGTCTTCCAGTTAGGAAACGAGAACCTCACAATTTAACATCCAACTATTCCAAGTGGGATGCTTGGGAATTAAAAGCAAAAATATTTTCAAAGCACTTTGAGCATTCTCAACGAAGAGTGACATTTGAATTTTCAGTTCCGCTCAATGTGTACCTATCTCGGTGAAGATTCACTAGATATTCTTTGCCAAAACGAATCAAGCTGTACCTCCCGACCCATTACTTTTAGAATCACCTAGACTTCCTTCTCCTGGAACCTTTACTGTGGTTTTAAATATAGTGCCTACTTTGGGGGCACAGAGAGAAAATCATGGATTCTGTTAGTGACATTGTTTCTTATCCTTAATGGAGAAAAGAGTAATAGACTTACTGATATTTTTCATCATTAACACATAGGCCTGCTTCTATGCTTTCAGAAAAGTATAACCTGGACTTTCATAATTAAATGGGGTTTTTATTCCTCAGTGGGAGGGTATTTCTGGGACTGGGCTAAACACGTAGAGTAAAACAAATATGGATTCATTAACATGCTATTACAAAAGCGGAGCAGTTCCTATATACCTGTACTGTACGAGTGCTTCACTGTCCTATTTTTGTCTGTAGAGGAAAAATTGAGCAGATATTGGACAAAGTTTTATTTTTCCCAGGATAATTTAATCAGCTATCAAAGAGGATGGTTAATAAAGTAATTTCACCTTAGTAGTGATTCTAAAGGAGCTGTGGGCTCTTATCAAACTATGTTTTCCCACCCCAGTGACTTGTGTATAATCACTGTCCTCCAAGCAAGTCTCTGTGGAGGGCTGAAGACCGCTGGCCTCGTGGGAGGACCGAGGGACAGGTTCTGAGGCCAGCCAGCGAGGGAGGGGCTGACCGTTTCCTCACTCAGGTGTGAGCCCACAGTAGTGAGAATTGTGTTCAGTGGAGCAAATGGCTGCCTTTGTAGGTGATTCCAGGTTGTACAGCCGTGCCCCGAGCAGTAGGTGTCACTGTAGTCAGTGGCTTTTCCTGCTCAGAGCCCAAGGGGTTAATTGGGTCTGGTTTAGTTGGGCTGATGGAGGCCCAGCTGTGCCCCCCAGGGTGTTGTCTTGGTCTCTAGGGCCCCAGTTGATCTTAGGAAAGGCCCCAGTCCATACTGAAAGGCACCGTTTTCCTGTAGGAAGGGAAGAAAGATACTTTCCCTTCTATATTTTAGAGTTTAAGGCTGGGTTGAGCTGGGGTGGATCAGTAGGTCAGATAACCCTTCCAAAATTTGGTGGGGTACCTAGGACAGAAGCCCTGTTATATGCAGGCGCTAAGAGCTTTCAGAACTTCTATCAGCATCCCTCTCGGAAATTTCCCTTTACCACAAAGGAGGCAAAGAAAAAGCATCTCTTTCTAGCAGAGATGTACTTTTGCCACTTTCTACTCCAGAGAAGCTAAAATGGAATTTAGAAATAACTACTGTGTTGGCTAATTAAAAAAACAACACACCAACAACCTGTGGTTTCTTGCTTTTTCAAGCACACCCAATTTTACTTCTTCTTGTCTAGTAGCACCCTGGTGTGAAAACAAAATAAAATCTAGGAAACTCACCGTAGAGTTTCAGATTCATCTTCTCTCTTCCTTTTTGCCTAGATAACCCATCTCTCTCCCCACCCACCACCCAGTGTGGTTTCTCCATCAAAAAAATACATGAAGGAAGTATATGTGATATACCTGGATACTCATTAAAAATACCTCCTGTCCAGTCTCTGCACTCCTCGCGCCACCTACCCCCCCCCCAGCCCCCGCCAGTTGGTTGTTGCTAATACCCTGAATAAGCCTTGCTCTTTCTTGTAGATATGGTAAGCTCAGACTGCTCGCACTCGCTCTCGCTCTCGCTCTCTCTCTCTCTCTCTCTCTCTCTCTCTCCCCCCCCCCCCTTCTGTCTCCCTGACTGAGTGGCTCCCTTTTAAACCATCCGCACACTCCTCACTGAGCCAGGTGGCGTTGCTTCCTGTCTCCCCAGCTCGCTGTTGCTAAGTGAGAGGCACCATATCACACATAAAGCTGAACCAATAGCATCCTGACCCCCATAGGCTGGTAAAAGCTGAAGAAAGAGACTCCCACAGTGTTGTCTGCGGCTGACGGGTCCTCCCCCCTCCCTCTCCCCTCCCACCTTTTCTTTTCCAACAGGAAGGGGAGGTGGTGAGGGAGATGGTGGGAGGAAGAGGGAAGAAAGAGAATGGGGGAGGTGAATCCTAATATGCCTTGCTGTACTTGAGATAAATGCCATTTTTTCTTTGTGAAGAAAAGGAATGGTGGCTTCTCTTCAGCAATCAGGGACCAGAGGTGCACTTCTTTCTGCCCCCAAACTGCCTGTGTTGTCACAGCTCAAACTCTGAATAAGACGTCTGCTACCTGCATCA
>NW_006292604.1:2339695-2344305 GCF_000327345.1 Myotis davidii | reverse complement strand
TCCCTCCCCCCCTCTCTCCCTCCATAGCTATGAATCTTTTCATTTTTTTTTAAATCCCCAGTTTTGCAGATCTTGGCACCCCTGTTCTTTCTTCCTCTCACCTCTCCTCTTTCCCATCTCACAGTGTTCTCCCATTCCAGAATGCGTGTTCTTACATGTAAAAATTAGCAAAGGGTATTTCATCTACAGTCCTGTGGCGGTAGTCACCAGAGCATCCTGGGGAATTGGACAAGACAGGAGGAATATTTATAAAGGCCATTAAAGAAATCACCTGTTCAGAATGTCCCCGTCTTTGGCAAGGTCTGTACAAGCACAGAGTGCAATGAAGGGCTGTTCTTAACTGGAAAACGGCCAGTGTAGACACCAGTGGTGCAGTTGAGATTATACAGAGGAAGTGACATTTCTCCTATAATTACCTGGATATTTTGGGCACCATCAAACCCGAGTTACCTACGTAATTATGGCTGATCTGACCTTCGAACAAAACAGATTCCAGTGAAGTTTTCCATGGAAAATGTTTGCTGTCTTTGGTGATGAAAGCAGGGAAGGCACCCACCGTTCTGCAACCACATGAAGTCCAGTTCCAAGCAGACTTTTCTTCGGTTTGATGCCCAGTAGGTTCCCAATAAATTTCTCCTAACCTCTTGGAGATGGCTTTATTATTGGCTGCTCATGTGCCATTAGAAAAAAATAACCTGTGTTTATTTCTCAGTTGAGGGCATTGTGATTCTCTGTAACCTATTCCTAGGTTTCTTGTGTTTTGGTGGAATATCCCTGGTGAAGCTGTCCATTTCCCTCAAGAAATTTTCCTTTTATACTTGAAATGCTATCCTACTCCTGGACCTGAAATCCAGTCCACTTCCTCAGCACCACATAGAAAAGTGACCATTTTTCTCCCATGCCACCTCCCTTTTGCAGCATTTACAGTAATCTTTATCTCTTTTTTTTTCTTTGAACCAACACTAAAATGTTTTCATGAAGTTAAGCCTGCGGTATCGGATTAACCAAAAGGGAATTACCAATGAAAAAACTTACCCGGCGCTGAGTAACTGCAGTGTTTTCTGTTTGTTTTAAGAGCCCGTCTTTTTTTATTATCAGGAAGTAAAAAAAAGACAGTCAGTGCACCAGTTCTCCCAGGCACCATTTTAAAGCTAAACTTTCAGATCTCATGTCACTTACTTTCAGTCCATCCATGTGAACCCAGAACTGTTTGCAGGCAGCTGCATGTTCAGAGCTGAGTGACACCTTTATCTTCCACCGTCGCCCCCCCAACCCCACCCCCACCCCACAACACACACACACACCCCGTTGGGGGGAAGTGTTAATGATAAACTAAGGCTCCAAAAGTGGACAATTGTGTTATAAAAAAAAAAAATACTGACTTGCAGCACCTCCCATAAAACTGACTTGCCCCTGGACTGGTCCCCGGGTGGGTGTTATCAGCTGTTACTCATTCACTGCGTATCTATTTTATGTTCAGCACTGCGCTGAGAGTTTTGAGCTGTTCCGTCGGGCACGGTGACTCCATCTCTGGGTTGCAGCCCTCTCCATTTCCCAAGTTTATTATTCAGATACAGGCCCTGTGCTTGGGCCAAGTAAACCTGCCCTGACCAGCTCTTCCTGCTTCTCACCTTCTGGTTGGTAATTCTCTTCCTTCAAATCCCTGTTGCACCCCCACCTCCGCTGCCCCAGTGTCCTGCCCCAGCCAGCCAGGCACAAACCCCTCTAATTCCCTCAGCACTCTCCCCAGATACGCACTTGTCTGACCTCCTTTCTAGACATTAGTTATGACTTCTCTGCCCCAGGTACTGGACACATCCTGTGTTCTCCCCGCTCTGCCCTTGCTGAAGCTGGGGGGTCCCTCCCAGACTGCTCTCTCCCCCCAAGCTCTCCCTGTGGAGACTGGGCCCCGCAGTCCCTCTCAGGATCGTAGTGAAACTTTGCTGTCAGTCTTGCCCACTGAGCTGCATCTTCCAGCCTAGGAAGCACCAGAGCCTTTCTCCCTGCCTCTTCCTTAGAAACTGCCCGTGTTCTCAGTTGTACTTGCTGTATTCTTGGTCGCGCCAATAGATCGGAGGCGGGCAGTAACACTCCTCATGCCCCACCAGCCTCCCTGAAGAGCCACGTCAAATCTATGATTCCATACAGATGGCATTTGCCCTGCAAACCTAGAGTCAAGACAGTCTCCCAAGTGCCCTTTGGGTCAGTGGCTAACCCTAAACTCCTTTATGAAACTGTATCCTCCCCACTGTATTTTAAGCTTCCCAGGGCCACATGTCTTCCCCATCCTCCTATTTCCTCACGTACCCAACGTCAGTGCCTGGTACCCAATAGGCACTGAAAAATGCCTAATGAATTGCCTCATCACGGAGCCCAGGAAACCTTAAAGATGATGTCTGCAGCTCTCCAGATTTTCAAATATGTGCAGAAAAGAATGGACTTTTATGTGACTATTTTAAGTCAGATCACAATGTCACGGAGTTCGGCTAAACATTATTGTTTACCCATCAGGAGAGGGGAGGTGATGATGCAGCAACAGGTAACCCCCAAATCTTACTAGTTTAACATCACAAACGTGTAATTCTTCCTCGTGTGTGTTGCGGGTTGATGGAGAGAGGACGGACTCTGCTTATCGTAGTCGCCCAGGGAGTCATTGTGACCAGTGGCTATTCAAATGATAGCCGCTATCTCACACCAGAGGCTGTGCTGAAGGAGAGAGGTCCGGAGGGTCTAACACCAGCAATTGAATGTTCCATCCCAGAACCGGCACCTGGGACTGTAGTCACAGTTTATGCACCAGAACTGGCCACAGAATCCCACCTCACCACACAAGGGCCAGGAAGTGCACTTCTGCGTGTGCCTGCAAGGTAGCGACCTGGAGGTATTTGGAGGAGAGCATGAAATAAGTCCCACGTTTTATTGCTCACGCAAAGGCTTTTGGAAGAAGTTTCTGTTTACTACTATGTGTGGCAGCGCGGAGAACATTCACATAATTCCTCTCTCTTTGCATGTAGTATTCTTTTCTTCACCAACCAAGGCAGATTGCTATGCTAAATCCAGGAGACTTGGCCACGGTAATTCAGGGATAAACGGTTCTGTTGTCTCAAAGTATAAAAAAGAGGACTTGCCCATTGTTTACACTTCTTCAGCTGCTCTTGCCAATACTTCAGAGGCTCTTCTGATGGTAAGTTATACCCAAGGCACCTATCCAAGGACTGCCCCCAAATTCGCCTGGAGTGTTGCCCCTGTAAGGGTCATACAAAATCAGTACAAGGTTTTATAAATTTAGCCTAAGAAATTAGCCAGAGTGCTGACAAATATTACATAATAGCTGCATTATTTTTCACAGTAAAACATTGGGAACAGCCTAAATGTCCAACAATGGGGGATTAGCTTTGCTAGTTACGATATGTAGAAAATGGAGTATGCGCCGCCATTCAAATGATATTTTTGAATAATATTTAGTGAGATTGGAAAAAATGTTCGCCACATATTGATTGCTACGTTTTTAAAAAGCCGGCACTCGAACAGAATAAATAGCAGATTCTGCTTTTTAGAAATG
Source organism: Myotis davidii (assembly GCF_000327345.1). Classification (NCBI taxonomy): domain Eukaryota; kingdom Metazoa; phylum Chordata; class Mammalia; order Chiroptera; family Vespertilionidae; genus Myotis; species Myotis davidii. The sequence continues at coordinate 2,340,743 of NW_006292604.1, read as the reverse complement.
GGTTATAACTGAAAAGAAAAATACTAACATAAAATATTCAAGACACTAATGGGAACAGGGCTTGTCTCTTTGTGGTCATATTATGAGTGGTTTCTGTACTTTTTCCTTACATTCTTTTTTTCCAAGTAAGCAGGACTGACTTGTGCATAAGGTGATAATGTGAATACCTCTGGCCTTAGGCATGTTGATTTCAGGAAACCGGGGTGGCATTAGTGCTGTTAGGGGAGGAGATGGAGTAGGAGGCACACCGATGACTCTGTATGGTGGACTGAGCCTGGTGCCAAGACAGAGGTTCAGAAACAGACTTCCTGTGGCTCAGGAGACAGTGTGACGTCAGCTCCCACTTGCCCAGCCATCGGCATTTGACCATTCCTTCTGCTGAGGCGCTGTCTAGATCCTTCTTGGCATTTTGACTTGACATTTCATTGCCGCTGCAAATCCACTAAGCAGGGACATGACACTGGCACTTTGAGGCCCCTGGTAACACTTGGGTTTGTAAAGAGATGCTACATTTGCTGATGTAGCAAAAAACTGGCACGTATTTATTTGGGGCTGATACAAACCCTTGTGAAACAGGGGCCCATTCTGGAAGAACTTGTAACACTCATTCATCCTGTGTTGTGCACTGAGCTATAATGCCATAGCTGTCATCCACTTTCAATGAACAATTGTCATATTGTCAATCCATAGTAACACGGAACAATTTTCATTCCCCATGTTGAAATATCGCCATTGTAATATAATTCAGTTCATATTAACAATGCTTTGATGACAATTCTTTTCCACTCCACCCTTCAGCCCTCCCTCTCTCCTTTTCTTAACCAGAGGGAAATGTATTTTGACAGTATCTCCAGTGTTAACGGTTTTCTGCTTTTAAAACAGTAGGGCCCCATAGCCCTCATTGAATCTGCAGAGAACACACCAATCTATTTTTTTTTTTTTTGCTTTTTATAGAACTATCCTGGGATTTGGTAGTGCCTTCCCTAGAAGAACGAAAAGTATTTTTTACCCATTTGACTTATTATTAAGACCCCCCCCCCCTAGGAAA
>NW_006292604.1:2288624-2339615 GCF_000327345.1 Myotis davidii | reverse complement strand
ATTATTAAGACCCCCCCCCCCCATGGACAATGAACATGCATTATTATTCTTCCCTTTATTTAAGGATCATAATTAGAACTCAACTCTCTTCACTTAAGGGTTTACAGTCTGTTCATTAGAAAAGACTGCTTATGTTTTGAGTATTAATGGTGATGGCAGAAGCTGTTTACATGGAGGAATTAACTACCCTAATGAATTTATATTCACTGATTTTCCCTAGAGGGGAAGTTGCTTCTATGTCTGAGTGAGTCTTCACCAGTTTTCAAGGTACTTTCCTGTCACAATAGGCTATTTTGAGCTGATTGAGAGTGTTATCTTCGTTGGAATTTTCCCAAGAGCTAAATCTAGGCAGGCACACTTGATTTGATTAAAATACACTGTGCATAGGTGCATGAGCTCTCCCAGGGACCGCGCTCCAACTTTAAAATCAAATAAAAGGTATTGTCTGTTGGACGCATTCACTTTTCTCAATTTCTAAATTCTTTGCTGGCCCTCATACTTGCCCCAAAATACGTTGCAGAATGTGGGGAGTTGGTGAGAGTCTGGGGAAGGGAGAAAGTTAGATGTCAAAAACCACCAGAAAGTTTTGTAAGGTCACGGATCCTCCCGACGGCCGCTTGGAAAATGTTAAGGTGTTGCTTTCCCAAGGCCTCTTCCTTGGCATTCTTGTGAACGAAAAATCAGGGCTTCTGAAGGAGTGTATTTCTCAAATATAGGGAAACAAAATTGAAACTGGGCGAGAAAAAGAATTCTGTCTGGAATCTGAGAGTTGAGCAGAGCCTTAGGTAAATGAGGATAGATTTAACAGACGGCATGTCTGCATCCATCAGTGAAGGCTGGAGAAATGAAGAGAGAAAAGGGGTGAGAAGCAGAGGAGAGAGGGAAAAATACGTGCATAAAGTATGCATTTCATATTTAAGTTGCCATATGCCTGGTGCGATCGTGCATGTTGGAACCAATTGCGTAGTTTGTCTCTTTGTCCCCAAAGGTACAGACTTGGGTCCTGTTTTTTCAGACGTGGGTCCCTCCTTGCTTCTGAGCTTTTCAGGGCATTATACCACCCAAGGGTAGACACCTCAGGGATGTGAAGTACAAGACTGTTACTCAACAGCTTGGAACAGGAAGCGGGACCCTGCCACTAACTGAAACTTCACAGTTCATGTAAAGTGTGTGCCCACTTGGGATGCTGCCAGAGCCCAGGCCAGATCTCCCTCCTCCAACAGGAAGCACCGGGGCCCGCAGGAAGCCCCGCAGTCGCTGCTCCCAGGCCTCACTGCCTCTGTGCACGGAACCTGTGCGACTGGGTCAAACAACTGAGACCTCAACCTTAGTTTTGACTTTGCCCCTTTAAAATGGAAGACTAGATCCGGAGGGGAGGGGGGGGGGATGTGTGTGAGGCATGTTTTGTGGACCCGTAGTTGTTCATAAGGCAATTCTTTTTTAAAAATATATATATTTTATTGATTTTTTACAGAGAGGAAGGGAGAGGGATAGAGAGTTAGAAACATCGATGAGAGAGAAACATCGATCAGCTGCCTCCTGCACACCCCCTACTGGGGATGTGCCCGCAACCAAGGTACATGCCCTTGACCAGAATGGAACCTGGGACCTTTCAGTCCGCAAGCCGATACTCTATCCACTGAGCCAAACCGGTTAAGGCCATAAGGCAATTCTTTGTGGTATGGACCAGCTCTGCCAGCAGCCTTTAAAGCCACAAGTTAGGAACAGTGAGCATAACTTTTGTATTCGTGTTTTTCATTCATTCTTCATTTTTCATTCCCTCCCTAATGAAATGGGGGTGTCTTAATAAGTCAAATGGGTAAAAATACTTTCAGTTCTTCTGGGTAAGGCACTCCCTAATCCAAGGATCTGTAATAATAAAAGCATAATATGCTAATTAGACTGGATGTCCTTCTGGACAAAGCAGGGCTGCGAGGGAAGCCTGGGTCCCAGGTGCCAGGGGGAAGCTGGTGCCGGCAGCCGGGGGAAGGAAGGCCTACTCTTGCATGAATTTCATGCATTGGGCCCCTAGTAGTACTATAAAAAGAAAAAAAAAAGTAGATTGAGGGCTATGGGTCCTACTGTTTTAAAAGCAGAAAACTATTAACACTGGAGATATTGTCCAAATACATTTCCCTCTGGAATCGGACAGCTGGGGTTGAAGCCCAGCTCTGCTACTTCCTGGCAGTGTGATTTGGGCACACCAATTACCTCTTATTAGTAAAACATGGATAATAATAATCGCTACTTCCCAGGAGCTCTGTGAGGATGAAATGAGTTAATATGTACTTCCAAACAGCACCTCACACCTAGCAAGACCTTAGTAAAAGTTAGCTCTGTTATGCATTGATCTCATGAACAAGAGACAGCTACCCATATAGTCTTACTCAGATCTCCTCTAGCTAAAGGTCCCTCGTGAAATATCAAGCTCTCTGGAGGATGGAGTTGCCACATTCCCTTTAAATTTTGGAGGTATGGTTTCCCTTTTTATTTATCTTTGTATGAATCATTTTTTAAAGAAAATAAATATCCTCATCTTAAATAGTGCTAGAGGTGAGATTACTCCTCTGACCGTTTGAGGGAGGGGGATGCATTGCCTTCCAGCCCCTCCACTGGGAGTAGCTGCCCCTCCTGCCGTTCCCTGCCTCCCTTTCTCTTCTCTTCCTTCTCGGTCATTATCATCGTCCTACCTCCGCCCTACTCCACAGAGCAAAGGTGCCCACGCTCTTCAAGACTCACTCCCAAAATAGTGTCATTTGCCTCTCGAATCAGGATACCTCAGTATGCATTTGTATAGAAACACGTTCATGTTATTGGACATTAAATAACTTCTGTCTGAAGAAATGATGTCTTGCTTTAAATGTCAGGCATATAAAAGTTTAAAAAATATTCACACTGCACCACACCACACAGTGATTCCATGGCGTCTTCCATGAAAGTTTCATAGAATGCGTTTTAGAGACAAGCAGAATGGATCAAACACTCGCTAAATAGTAATTGAAGTTCTGTTCTTTCAGGGACTTGAGTGGAATTAAATGTATTCCCTTAGATTGTCATAACGTCTCCAGAATAGAAGGAGAGTAATATTTTATGTTTATATAATAGTGGAAGAAGACTATTATTATGCATAAAATATATATTGGAATCCTGTTTAAATCAGTGAAGGGTTCATTTCTGACACTGATTCCCATATTCTGGCAGGATAAGGTCACAATGAAAGACATAAATATAGCAATTGTTCTCTGTGCAAATTAACATTTTCATTTTTCACAAAATGATGATGTGCTTTTGTTAAGCACTTTACCCTGCATATTGTTGATTTTTGGAGGGGGTGAGCTTTGCCGTTTCTAATTTCTGTTGGACATAATATTGGATATTATAACCCTAAGGTTAGGTCCTAGCCGGTTTGGCTCAGTGGCTAGAGTGTTGGCCTGTGGACTGAAGGGTCCTGGGTTCGATTCTGGTCAACCCCTGGCACATGCCGGGGTTGCGGGCTCGATCCCCAGTGTGGGGTGTGCAGGAGGCAGCCAATCAATGATTCTCTCTCATCATTGATGTTTCTATCTCTCTCCCTCTCCCTTCCTCTCTCTGAAATAAATAAAAATATTTAAAAACACACACTAAGATTACGGGAAGGAGGGATGGACAGGTTGATGGGCATCAACCATATACACCTCGCATGGGAGAGAGAGTAGCATTACAGGTGGAAAGAACTCTCAATGCTCTGCCTAGATGTGAGTTTTGTTTATAAATTCTTTATAGAGGCTGCAAACCACACAGGACAAGGACCTCACTCTCAGGAGTTTAGGTACGTTTTGAGGTGTATCTCCTACGTTCAGTGTTTCTTTGTTTCCCTTTTGTCTCCTACCCTGTATCTGTTCACGCATTCAGATGATTGGAGATGCCCTCAACGCTATGGTGGAAGGAGAATGAAAAAGCGTTCCTACCCTCAAAGGTCTTATAAGATCTCTCCTTTCTTCTCCCTCTCCCTCTGTCTTTCTCAAAGGAAACTAGATGTTAGGCAGGGCCCCTCCCATTTTCCTGGATCTTTTCTGCCCTGAACTTTCAGTTCTGGAGTGCATTACCAGTGTGCCCACCTATGTCTGCACTTCCCTGTGCCCTTGTTGAGGGTCCATCAGTGTGTGTGTGTGTGTGTGTGTGTGTTTGTGTGTGTGTGTTTGTGTGTGTGTTTGTGTGTGTGTGTGTGTGTGTGTTTGCCCACCTGCCCCAGCAGTGGCAAAGGAGTTGCCCTTTACCTTCATATGTGTTTCCTTTTTTGGGGGGCGGGGCAGTTGGCAGTGGTGATGGTAGAATATATTCGCTCTTGAAAGGTAAAAGAGGAAACCTCAGAGGCATTTTACGGCAGTGGGATAAGTCCTCCGTAGCAGGGTGGCTCTTGTTTTTGTGTGTGTTACACGGGGACAATCCACGGAGGTGCCCCTTTTGTGAAATTCCTGCCTGGCCTTGTGTTCAGGAAGGACTCCTGAGCAGGAAATGCAGAAATGGGCAGAGTAGGGGAGTCATACAAGTAAATGAGCAGTGACAACACAGCATGACAAGTGCGGTGTGAGGGCTGTGCCTAAAGTGCTGAGGGGCCAACCCGAGCAGATTGGGGAAACCTCTGCAGGGGGTGAAGTCACCTCCAAGGTCAGGGCCTGTGATTCAGTGAGTGCGGATGTTCCCACCAAGGCAAGGCGTGTCGAGTGTTCAGACCACGTGCTTGAGAGAAAAGATCTCCCGTGCAGTCACTTGGGCTGGTGGGCTCCCGGGGGGATAGGCGCAGGTTCCCTAGGGGCAGTCCAGCAGGCAAGTAGGATGTCATGGCCTCATCGCCCAAACTTCCATGAGTAACCATCTCAGCCCCATCTGCCTCACCTTGCTCTCCATTTGGAATTCGCTCTTCTTTCCGTCATCCCCTCAGACTTCTTCCGAAGGAAGCCTGGACTCTTGTTTACTTTCCATTGTCTGCCTCGGTGGTATTCCTGCGCATGTGGAAGTGGCCCGTCGTTGCCGTTGTCATCCCAAGAGCATCTTCCCAGATAACAGCTGTGCTTGTGTGGACCCGTCTCTGTTCTGTGTGCTTTCTGTAGACTAACTCCTTTAATCCTCACCACAATCCTGCAAGGTGGGTGCTATTATTACCCCCATTTTACAGGTGGGGAAACTAAGGTACAAGGAGTGGAGTAGTTGCCCAAGGCCACAGATCTAGTAGGTGGCAGAGTGGCATTACGGATCCAGAGAGTCTGGCTCAGAAATGATTGCTCTACATACACACAGCACCTCCTGAAGGTACCATATGCAGTCACTGTGCGCGGCCCTAGCAAATCAGGGAAGTAAAACACAAGCTCTCTGCCTCCAGTAGGAACAAAAGACGTGAAAATATCAGACCCGTGCAGGGGTTTCTCTATATCGAAGTTTGTTTTCAAGAGCCCTGAATGTTCTTATTTAGATAAATGAGAGCTGCCCCTTGCCAGCACTGTGTGACCTTGGGCAAGTCCTTTTGTTCCCCGCCTTATCGAGGACATGAGGGAGCTGGAGCGAATGATCCTCAAGGTCCCTTCCTGCTCTGAGGTTGTCTGGTTCTGTGTTTCTGCATCCGGCGCTCCGTGGCACTAACAACACGTAGCACTTCTGAGTGCACTTCTCGCTGAGCCTCTTCCTCACCCAGGTGGGATCTCCACAGCCTCCTGTGAGCTGTATTAATCACACAGAGACTGTCATCTTCGCAGACTCGGGTGGAATGGCTAAGGTGCCCTCTGCAGAAGATATCGTGGCTAATGTTCTCATTACTGACTAATTGGCTAAAGAGACTTCTCTCACATTGCATTTAGCCTGATTGATAGTTTTGTATCACCTGATGGGTGGAATGGACAGCCAAACCAATTACCACCACAGAGAGCACCGGTACAGCAGAGCAGTGCCGCCTGAGACAAAGGCCCTTATAGATCACGTCTGGGGAGGGTGCCTGCTGAGAGTTTGTTAGACGAAATGACTTTCTGAAAAGTACAGTTCGACATGTACTTGGAATCCATGTACCTCAGGTCACCCCTAAGCTCACTGGGCCTTGTCTTATTGAAGGAAGGTGTGTTTCTGGTTATGTTTCAAGCATGGGTAGCCTGGGTAACCAGTTAGCTGCGTAACTAATCCAAGTTAGCTTGTGCTGCGTGAAACTGTACATCGGTTGGCTCAGAACTCACGCTGCAGGCCTCCCCTGGGTCACGTCCCACCCAGTCCTTCACTCAGTAGCCCTCATTAGACCTAGGGCATTGCTCAGATCCCTACCTTGCTTATGTTGCTCAGGCTGTTGAGAGGAAATAACATTCAGGGCACTTGCTGAGTCATTTAAATCGAGTCCATCTCTTTTTAGTGAACGTATTACTTTGTTGAAATCTCTGTTGAAAGTGCAAGCCTTATTTTCAGAGAGGAAAGAGAATAATGCATTAGGATTCACCTTAAAGTCCAAGTCAAGGAACTTCTCCATCTCTTCTTAGTCCTTTCTTTTTCTAAAGCAAAGGGTCAGAAGTCATTCATCGCACTTCGCTGTAAACAACCTTGATTTCTGAGATTTCCTGGGAAAGATAAGTGAGTTCTGAGAGCCTTTCCCTGTAATGTATTGAATTGACTAGGAGATGTCAGTGAACCAATGAGATGTCCTCCACTCTGTCCCCCGAGCAGGGCCGCAGTGATCTCAGCGTCGGCTTGGGATTCTTGTGAATTACAAGGCACGTGACAAGAGACTTGTGACCCTCGGTTTGATATAAATTCTCGTGGTTGAAGCACGTTTCAGTCCATGTTGGAAAGGAGAACTGAGGAGCCCAGGGGAACGGCTGTAATCACAGCAGCTACCATGCTGTGCTCCTGGGCGTTGTCCTCTTCAAGTGTTTTCATTGCTTTAAAAAAAACCCAAAATACTCTCTGGAGGTCTGATTGACATACCGAAAGCTATATGTATTTAATGTATGCCACTTGCTGAGTTTGGAGATAAGATTACACCTGCAACACCATCACCACAATCAAGCCCATAAACTTATCTATCACCTCCAAAGTTTCCTTCTTTCCTTCCCCCGCTGCCCCCCCCCAACCAATTATTTGATTTTTTAAAGGATTTCAAAATTATTTTTCCTTGCCCTAGCTGGTGTGGTTCAGTTAGTTGAGTGTTGTCCTGTGCACCAAAAGGTCAGCAGTTTGATTCCTGCTCAGGTCACATGCCCAGGTTGCAGGTTCGTCCCTGGTTGGGGTGTGTGCGGAAGGCAACCATTGATGTTTCTCTCTCTCTCTCTCTCTCTTTCTCCCCCTCTCTCTAAAATCAATAAAAACATATTAAAAACATACATTTTTTTTTCCTTTTGTGGTAAAGCACTTACCATAAGATTGGCTCTCTTGGCAAATTTATCCAAGTATACAGTTCACTATTGTTCATTATCGGCTCTGTGTTGTACAGTATATCTCCAGAACGTATTCATCTTGCAAATTGAAACGTTGTAGCCTTTGACCAATCCCTTCCCATTCTCTCTTCCCCTTGGAGATGTTTTCTACAAGGCACACCAGGAGTTGGATTCTGGAGATTAGCTCTAGAGGACCAACTGCCAGGAAGAGACATGAAAGAAAGCATAATTATTTTGGTAACCTAACAACTTGTAAGTAAATTCTCCTAGGGTGACTATTAGATGGAAAGAAATGGGAAGAAAGGCCTTTCACTTGCAGGGCACAGGAATGCGGGGACATGTGGCCTGTTCTCCCCATCCTCTCCATTCCTTGTGCTCAGGGAGACGCTGGGGGCTGTGCTGAGACCGTGCAGTTGGCAGGAGCCATCAACGGGGTGGAGGTGAAGGTGCTGATCCAGCTCAGCACCCGACTGGAAAGGGTCATTGTGCGGCCCAGCAGTGGCCTGGCAGTTGCAAGAGGGGCAGGTTTTCAATCATTGTCGCCCTTTCATCCTCCGTGTGGTATGTTCCCTGGCGATGCAGATGGAGCTGGTAAATACATAAGTTCCTGCACGTTGGGTGCCTGAGGTCTGTCTCTGTCTTCCTCTCCCCGGCTGCATCCACCTGCCGAAAAGGAATCCAGGAAAGCCACTGAGCGTGCTGTGACGTGGGCCATGGGTGGCCTTTCCCCGGGCCTCCTAGCAGCACAAACTGTGAGAATGGGCCTCAGATGCATTAGAAAAACACATGCACTTCTTATGTAACGAAAACCTTGACTGGCAGGGTGTGTCAGCTCAGTTAACAGCAGAAATACTGTTGACAGAATAAGGCTGTAGTACAGTGACAAGCCATTTAGAAAAGGAATATGTCCTGATCCTTACTTTCCGATACAATCCTTTGCCTTTGGTAGATATGCTCTGTTTCTGCTTTGAGTTCACCTCAATCCATTCTCAGCTAAGCTGTTTGTTCTTCTACGAGCTCCCCAATGAGAAATACAGCAGGGCAAAACTCTAACGGAAAGCACCAGCATGTTCTGGAAGGAATTAAACTATAGCTTTACCCCTCAACCTGAGATGGAGCCACTTAGAGTGAAACTTTATTACCATTTTCCTGGAAAGGCTTTCATATATTTTCTGGAGATAAAGACATGGTTTGTCTCTTAAAAGCTCTGTTTTATTAAGCGATGATTTCAGTAATAACACTATTGTATTGAACAAGGAGGGGAATCTGGGTCCTGTGTTCAGATATCAAATCTGAAAAGGATTGTGTTGATTTCACTAATTTGGGACATGGACATGGACCATCTTTGAGAGTTTAACCTTAGAACTTCCTGCACTCATAGTGTTGGACAACTAATCACATATTTGGCCTGTGTCTGGTAATTACTTTCCAGTGAGTTTGTGAACATGATTCTGCCAACCTCTACCCAAATAGAACCCCACCAGTGCATTATTTGATTTGGTTATATATCGTTAACTGGAATTAGTATACTGGAGTCAGACAAACAGGGAGTTAAAATACAACCAAATAATAGTAATGCCCTCTTTATTACGCCCTCCACATCAGGGTAGCTCTTGTTTCAAATCCTCTAAATCCAAAGCAAAACAAAAATGTGCTCAGTTACTGAATAGTTGAATTTGTAGATATAGGAACATTGGACAAAAAACTTCAACCAACTGTTAAGGGTTTGAAATTTTTGGTAACCTGCTCCATTTCTGTCCAAGCCAAATCGCAATCAAATTATGGCACATCAGTTGGTCCAGTTCTGCACGACCTTCTCCCTTTTCTAAATGCCTACCTTTTGTGCTTGAAAATTAATTACTGCCTTTCATTCACGGTCCTCTTTTCAAGGGCTATGCCATTGCTGTGGGGCATAGAGATGGAGATGATTTTCTTGAGGATTGTTTCTGCCTATCTCTTGGTGCCGTGCTGCTCATAGGATGTGTTCAATAGGTGTTTTTAGGGCTACTGATTATGTGAAATCCATCTGGGAAGAAGAGGTACAGCTGGATCCTTCTTCTTCAAACACCAACTGGTGCTCTGAACACCTGTTGGCAAGCTGATGGCCTTTTCTAGGAAACACACTTTCTTCTGTAACTTTTTGACCAGAAAAAAAAATCAACCAGTGCATGAGAGCAGAAAGGGGCCTAGGAGGGTAAGCAGGCAGTTCCATTCTCTCATTCTTTACAAACAGTGAGCGGTTTTTACAGCAGCAGAAAGGACATAAATTCATCGGAAGAAAATTTGGAATTTATCCAAAGTGCAAAGAAGGAAGAACAAAAGTTGATCCTTTTCCTGGATCTCTAGTAAGTTTTCCTTAGAACACATTTTTAGAAGTGACATTGACAAGTTGAAGAGGTTTCACATGTTAAAAGTCTTTTATAACATATTGCTAAATGCCTTTCAGTAAGGTTGTACCCGTTTACCTACTGGTGCCAGCGGTGTGGGTGTGAGTCTAGTACTCTTATTTTTATGTAATGTGCAATAGAAATAATTCTCAGATAACTAAGAGGTAATATAGTCAAAAGATTTCAAGCCTCCTTAGACTTGGTGAGGAACTGAAAGGAAAAGTGAGATGATTTTAAATACATGGTTTAACTATAATGAACAATCTCAGTTCCTTGAAAAGAAGATAATTCTAAGTCTGAAATTTTCATTCAGATGAAAACCACTCTGCCTTCAGTGTTAAGAGTTTCAACAGATCCCAAGACCAGGTCATCGGCTGCAAAAATAGACCAGAGCAGCCACTTTCCCTTCGGCCTGATTTTTCTCACTAACTCTGATAAAAGAACACTTAACCTTTGATTTTTGTCTTGTCTTTTCTAATGAGCGGGCTGAAGGAAGTTACATCTAGAACCATGTTCAATTCTGCGATTCCAGGACTGCCCATCTCAGTCAATATGGCTACAACTAGAGTGCTGGGAACACTGTCTGGTGGGTGGGGACACTTGCCTGGTGAAGGAGGGAGGTACATCTGAGGCTGTGCTAGAGTTAGGACCCACATTTCAAGATTTTCCGTGGACATTTGTATTTATATAATCCTTGCTATGGCAGGCACTTGGCTGGTCAGCCAGGGTGGGATCTGCAAAATGAGTTCCTTCCGGGAAAGCTTGATGTGAGGGATAGAGCCAGGATGGAAATGGAACCCCGGGAGAATCTGAGCGTTGTGCACAGGGTGGGGAGAACACACTGCTGTCGGGAGAGCAAGGACATCCTTGTGAAGGCAGAAATTTCTCAGGTGCGTCTTGGCAAGTCAAGATGGTAGCAGGAAGTTTCTGACTGAACTAATCTTGTCATTTTCAAAGGACAGTGACTAACCCTATGAAACTTTCAAATTTATGAGTGGAAGTTTCCAAGCCGTTACTACAGGCTTATTATAAAATTTAAGTTAAATTCCATTTCAACAAATGTCATTCATTGAAAGTCTTTGCATAACCAATATTGCGAAGCCTTTGCCAGTGGATTACTTATTTGAATCAAAATTTAATATAGGAAAGTTTCAGTGAAAGAACTGTGGCGGGCTCAGGGGTTTGTTGTCTATCCCCTAATAACCTCACAGTCCCCTCGCAGAGGTCACACACTTCCTTAGAGTTGGAAGCAGTGGGGAACTCTGTTCTCTGAGGTCATGTATAAGAGAAATAATTACATAGTTCATTTTAAAATATTTATTCTTCCTATAATAATAATATATACACAGAATCTCAGCCCTGACCTTCGGAGGAGACCTGAAGGTCCAGTGTTCTGATTAGTTCATATGGACACACTCTGGCTGTATTTAAGGAATAAATATTTAAATCATTGGATGGGAAAGCATTGGGCGGATACCGGAGACATTTTCTTCATGGGTAACCTATTTATGCTTCAGTTTGTCTTAAACGCCCCCATTTGGACATTTTCAAATACAATAGACGGGTGAGAGTGGTCCTAGCTGGTGGCCCTAGGGAAGGAAAGGTGAGGGACAGTCCCACTGGATTATACAGCCGTCTTCTGGTAGATTTGAATCTCCACTGTCGCTGCCCATCGTGATAACAGGAGCTTGAGTTTGTCAGCCGGTATTACGGGCTGAGGCTCTCACCAACCAATGTCATTTCTGAGTTTCTCATTATCAAACACGGGGGCCGCAATCTCTGCCTGACGCTGCAGTGCCCAGAGGTGATAACAATGACGATCTTCATCCCTGGGGTTGACACTGTCTCCTGGGTTTTGAGGCTTGCCCAGTGGCGGGAGTGGGGGTAGCCCCAGGACTCCCTCCTCCCTGAGCACTTGGAGGGCCCTGGTTGGAAGCACACATTTGTCCCCCAGCATCTGGGAGACCAGGATGAGAAGCCCAAAGGGGCAGAGAGTGGAGGGGAAAGCCTCAGAGTTGAAGGGAATGAAGCCCAGGTGAGGTAAAGGAACCTGTGGTTTTTAGGAAATACTGAAGAAAAACAATGTGAGAGAAGGGAAAAGTCATGAGGAGAAAAAGAAAGGGTAGAAGGAGGTGGATGGGGCGAGGGTGATAATGCCTGGGGATAGGGTGCTCCCAGCCAGGCCCTCCTTTTGGCTAACAGTCAGGAAAGCTGGCCTTGTCTTCCTGCGGCCTTTGTCTCCCCGACAGAGACTGGCTTCCCTGGGATGTGTTTGGACAGTGTAGGGGATGCCCCTTGCCAAAGCTGGTGCTCATTGTTCAGTGCCTCTGCATAGTGGTTTATCAATCAACGGTCATAATTTTAAAATAACTTAATCCTTTGTTTCCCACGAAGCTGCCACAAAGTTACTGATGTGGCGTTGCAAGATGAAAAATGCAATTACCCTCAAAATGGGAAGGGAGAGATGGAATGAACTGTGGGCAGGATCAGTGCCAGACTGAAGGAGAAGAAATGAATTATATGGGAAATAAGTCAGGGACCATGTGGATGCAGATACTGGGCTGGGCAGAGAGAAAGATGTGGTGATTATATATATCACTTTATTTTAAAAAATATGTTTTTATTAATTTTAGAGACAGAGGCAGGGAGAGGGAGAGAGAGAAACATCAGTGAGAGAGAAACGTCAATCAGCTGCCTCCTGTACACCCCCTATTGGGGATGGAGCCTGCAACCCCGGGCATGTCCCCTGACTAGGAATCAAACTGGGGACCTCTTGGCACATAGAATGATGCTCAACCAACTGAGCCACACCGGCCAGGGCTATACTTTATTTTATTCATTTTTCCCACTCATAGAAATGCTATATCCACTCCCGAATGAAAAAGTATGAATATGTGAGTAGCTGTCACTCAGATAGAGGAGGAGATATATCCTCCTTATTTTGTTCCCATCATCTTCTTTGTCACACCCAGCTAAGAATCCTCTTTAAAGTACCCACAATAACTTTAATTAAAAATACAGGTTTGGGATAAAAAAAATTAGATTGATTTCTTTGGGATGAATTTTAAAGAACATAATAAATTGACACCTTCACTTATTTCAGTGAAAAGAAAGAAAAACGCACACATTTGCTAGGCTGATGTAAAAATGGCATCCATGTAATAATTATGGGTGTCTTATTCTAGTCTTTAAAAAAGAAGCATATAATTGAGGTGATAGATGTAATATTTGCAAACATTGCAAACTTGCTAATATAGTAATATGCCCTTTTTTCTTTAATTTGTGACTTCTCCGTTGTTAAACTCTTTAGAACAAATCTTTTTCTTAAAAATTTTCTATTTCATAAAATGCATTTCTGTACTCTCATACAGAGTGAAAACTAGTTGGTAATTAATCTAGCCCAATAATTAGCTGTCACAAATTCAGATACCATACAAACAAGAAAGGAATAAAAACAGAAAGAGTGAATATATCTAAATCCAAATATAAGCATGGATACTACCCAAAAAAGAAAGATAAGTTAGTGTTTCTGTTGGTTTGTGGTCTTTGAGGCATCATTGATAAACAAGAGAGACAATTAATTGTCCTAATTGCCATGCCAGTACTGAGGGGGGGAACCATTGCTGGAAATGGCCAAGTGTGCTATTTTGAGGTGGGAAATCACAATAGGAAACAGCTCCCTTGTCCCCAGTGAGAGCAGCCTCCATGCTGTACTGTGTGGAGCAGGGTTTGGTTTTACTGAGAAGATGGCATCTGTCCCACAGGGGCAGGAGCAGGTGTATCTGAGTGGTCTTGGGCGGTTGGCTGGGTCCTGGGGATCTGCAGCACTTCCCAGCCTATAAAATTGGGGCAGGTGCTTCTCTCAGGGTCAGTGCCTTCACCACAAAGACCAGACATCATTGGAAAAAACCAGAAGCAATATGCAAGCGATGATGACAACGGTGCAAAAATAGAAACACACACACACACACACACACACACACACGAAACCTGAGAGTAAATGGAGTGTGTCTGTAGGACTCTCACAAGAGAACATGAATCACCAGAGAGGTTCCAGAGTTACAACCAAGAAGTATTTATGGCGATCAGTGGTGCAAAGGCTAATAATACAAACATAATAAAGAAGAGAAAGGAAGGCAGACCAGAGATAAAGGAGACCTCGCATTAAATGAATAGGGAGATAAGCTTAATGTTTATGCTCAAATGACTGAGCTATTGATGGCAAAGTGGCTGAGCTTCTGAACTGCTTTTTAAAACTGGCTTTTAAGAAGACAAATAAGGATAATTAAACAGTAATGAAGACCTGTTTCATTAAAAGAAGAAGGAGAAAACAAATAAATAGGCAAGATCTTGGATGATGTGTTAACCAGTGTTAATGGAAGTAGTAATGAATTCATCATTTTATGGAAGCTGTCCTTTGGAAATCACGAAGAATAATCAGACAGACAGACACTGGAGTAAAGGATGAATATCCAGTTGTAAATTGTCCTGAGCACTGTTGGCAGAGATGTCACAGATAATCCGAACACAGATTCATTCTAATGTCTTATATTAGCCACCTTTTTCACAATCCTTACCCCAGGAAACTATCATAGTTCCTACTAAGACTCCAAACTTAACTTTCTCTCTTCTGTCTGCCCCATCTATAACCCATTGTTGCTGATGTATAATGAAAATTAACAGTTTAAGAGAGCATTGTCCTATATATTTCACAGAACAAGAGCCCTTAATTCTAAACAGAGCCGAAACCGGTTTGGCTCAGTGGATAGAGCATCGGCCTGCGGACTGAAAGGTCCCAGGTTCAATTCCGGTCAAGGGCATATACCTGGGTTGTGGGCACATCCCCAGTAGATGTGCAGGAGGCAGCTAATCGATGTTTCTCTCTCATCGATGTTTCTAACTCTCTATCTCTCTCCCTTCCTCTCTCTGTAAAAAATCAATAAAATATATTTTTTGTAAAAAAAAAATTCTAAACAGAATTCATTTTAAACCTGTCCCACAGTACCTGCCCATAGTAAGCATTCATAGACTGTTGTTGAATAAATAAGGGAATCAGGAAAACCACATTATTAACCAATAGAACATTTGGGAGGTTAAATCTATGAACATCTATGGAGATATTAGAGCCATGAGCCTCAACAGCATGGATTTATAGCATTGTTTATGTTAGACCAACTGAATTGATTCTTTTGAAAATCTGAAAACTAATGAACAAAAAGAATGCACTGAATGTATTATTATTTCTAAACACACCCAGAAGTTAATGGAACAATTGATACCAGATCTCATGAAATCTAGTTCAGACAAAGAATTCAGATTGACTTGAATGTGTCAGATTGATTGAAAATTGCCTGAAGGACTGAACGTGCAATGATAAGAGGCAACGGATTGAGTCTAGAGGAGGGAGGGAATCTATGTTCAGTGCAGTCTTATTTAACATTTTTATTAATTATCTGGGAGAGAATGCAGACAGTACATTCATTAAACTTGTACAAGAAGCTTAATAGAGGGGTGTTTTCAAGCAGTGGGTGGGGCGGAGGATAATACAATGTGGAGAAAAAGAAAGAGTAGAAGGAGGTGGATGGGGCGAGGGTGATAGTGGTGTTAACAATTTGATTAAAATCAGCTAATGTCCTGGCAGTGTTTACTGTTGGCAGAGCACAGTCCCAGGCACTCTATGGATTAAAAGATGAACCAAAAACTTAGCAGCAGCCCTGTCAGTGTGGCTCAGTGGTTGAGCATTGACCTATGAACCAGGAGGTCACAGTTCGATTCCCTGCCAGGGCACCTGTCTGGGTCGTGGGCTCTTTCCCCAGTGTGGGACATGCAGGAGGCAGCTGATCAATGATTCTCTCTCATCATTGATGTTTCTGTTGCTTTCTCCCTCTCCCTTCCTCTCTGAAATCAATAAAAATATATTTTTTAAAAAAACCAGAAACACACAACAAAACCCTCAGCAGCAGAGGATAAGAGTTCCTTCTTTTTCAGCACCCAGTAGTGTTCCATTGTGCAAATGTACCGCAACTTTTCTATCCACTCATCTACTGATGGGCACTCACTCTTTGCCACAGCATGAATGGATATGCGGAACATTACACTAAGTGAAATAAGCCAGTCAGAGAGAGGCAACTATCACATGATCTCACTCATATGTGGAATCTAATGAACACAATGAATTAACAAGCAAATAGACACAGACTCATAGATTGCGAGCAGGCTGACAGTTGCTGTCGAGTGGGGGGTGCGATGCTGGGTGAGAGGAGGTAGAGGGATAGAGAAAAAAGAAAAAAAAGAGAGAAAAATCTCATGAACACGGACCACAGTATGCTGATTGCTGGTGGGGGGGGGGAGGAGGGTATAGGGGAGATAAATGGTGACGGAAGGAGACTTGACTCGGGGTGGCGAACACACAATACAGTACAGGTGATGCATTGTAGAATGGTGCACCTGAAACCAGTATAATTTTGTTAACCAGTGTCACCCCAATAAATTCAATAAAAAATAAGCCCTGCGCTCTCTTCCTTAAACCCTGCACTCAGTGGTGGGCCCTGCATGTTTGGCCAGGCTTAGTCTACGTAGAAGGAGAACAAGGCTGCATTAAAAAAAACATATTCTGCAGCCCTAGCCAGTTTGGC
Organism: Myotis davidii; assembly: GCF_000327345.1. Lineage (NCBI taxonomy): Eukaryota > Metazoa > Chordata > Mammalia > Chiroptera > Vespertilionidae > Myotis > Myotis davidii. The sequence goes on along the minus strand of NW_006292604.1, from coordinate 2,323,208 downwards.
TCAGTGGATAGAGCGTCGGCCTGAAGACTGAAGGGTCCCAGATTCAATTCCGGTCAAGGGCACATGCTGGGTTGCAGGCTCGATCCCAGTGCGTGCAGGAGGCAGCCTATCAATGATTCTTTCTCATCATTGGTATTTGTATGTTTCTATCTCTCTCTCCTCCCTTCCTCTCTGAAGTCAATTAAAAAAAAATTCAGCAGTAGATATGCCATAACTAACTACCCTGCAAGGGGAAGGGAGGGAGTGCTGCCTTAGAAGTACAAGCTGTGGGAGCAAAGGAGGGATGCCATTCTAAACGGAACAGTGCGGAGTGCAGGTTCACTTGTTACACTGTAAGCTCAGCAACTGGAGCGAGAAACAAGGAAGTGCCTTGCATTAGATCAAGGCAAACACCAAGCACAACCAGGAAGCAGCCAGCCAGGCCGCCATTCCTTTCAGCACACAGTCTGAGCCAGATGGTGGAGTCCAGACATGGGGCTCACCTAGGGCAAGCTCACCTCTCACTGGAACCCTTGCCAGATTACTCTTTTCTCTCGTGTGTTAAGGTACATCACTAAAATAAGGTGCCATTCTTATTTTAGTTTTTTGATTATGCTCTGAGGAGCAATCCTATGGAAACACACATAAGTATATAAGAAAGTAGTGTATATAAAGATGTTCATTGGAGTGTTATTCCTAATATTAAACCAGTGGCAACACCGTGGTTGGTGTCCAGTAGTTGGGGAAAATTTAAGTAAAATTTGCTGTCCCTTCTTGATGGGATATTCTCCATCCATAAAGGGTGTTTGTGAAGAATTAAAACAGGAAAACGTTGATATTTCAATATTAGGTGAGAAAACTAAATGGAAAACTTACCAGCAAGCATGATGAAAAGCAAGAACTAGTGTATTTTTAGAAATACACTCTGGGTTGAGGGAGAAGAGCATGCTAGAAAATGTAGTATTTGTTTACTCTGACCAGTTAATTCGTTCAGGGTTTATTCCTGTCTCTAAAGATTTTCATTTGCCTTTTCATGTTTTGATAAGTCTTGAGTAAAGATACTTAGGGAAAGTATGATGATTTACTATGTGGTCATTTTCTTTGAAAAAACAAACCCCTTTATTTCCTAATTACTGAGGAATACGACAAGCTGTTCTGAAGATGGATGTATATTAAGCACACCTGGAATACCAACTAGAAGTTTGGCTCTTGATCTTATAATCAAGGTATAACCCAGTGGGTAAAGAACCAGGATGTACCCTATAACCACCCTGATAAAGCAGGCGCTCACCACACACACACTATCCAATTAAACCAATTCCTCCTAAAGACTGAGAGCCAATCAGTGAGTGAAGCTATAAATGCCGAGCACAGAGGTGAACAGGGGTACCAGGCTCATTTTATTTCATTTTTCCAGCCATGGCTGAGAGCACTGGCTGAGAAGTACACTTCTAAAGGAGGTTGAAGCGCACACAGCAGAACTAGAGCTGGCAGCTCGTCCTCTAAAACCTGCCTGAGACGATGCCGGCACTGTCTCTCTGTTCCACAGTCACCCTGTGCTCTTCCCTTTTATCTCACTTCCTTTTCCTGGCCCCAGTGTCAGGAGAACTGAACCATGTACCCAGGTGTGTATTTGGCCATTTCTGGACCTTTATTTTTCAAAGTACTTTACTTATCATATGTTTCTTTTCATTAGGATAGAAAAATTCTTCCATATTCCTGATAATATGCTTTATCCTGACTGTCAAACATATGCAGAAGCAGAGAGAACACATCCCTCATACATCATCACCCAGATTCAACAATTATCAAGATTTTGCCATACTTTCTTCATCAAGCCCCTCTTGTTGTCATTATTATTATTATTATGTCAAAGTAAAAATCGCAGACTTCATGCCATTTCACCCTTATTTACTTCGGGAAACATCTCTAAAAATTATGGAAGTAGCTTATATAATCACAATGCTATTATCAGACCCAGCTAAATTAACAATAACTCCTTGGTAGCTTCCAGTACCCAGTGCATAATGAAACTTCCTTGACAACTCAGAAAAGCCTTTTCCAGGTTGGGTTGTGTCGATCAGGGTAGAGACAGAGTCATATGTTATATTGGTTGTTAGGTCCTGGGAGTCTTTTTAGTCTCAGTCTGTGCTATACTCCATTAGCATGTTGAAAAACATTCCTTTTTTTCATTCTTTTTATTGAATTTATTGAGGTGATATTGGTTAACAAAATCATACAAGTTTCAGGTGCTCAGTTTCACAACACATCATCTTATACATTGTGTTGTCTGTTCACCTCCCCAAGTCAAGCCTCCTGTCACCATCACATTTATTACCCCTCCCCCAGCAATCACCACACTGTTGTGTGTCCATGAGTTTTCTCTCTGTTTTTTTTTTCTTTTTTGCTCAATCCCTCCACCAGCATCCCCACAGCCTCCCAACCCTGCCTCTGACCTGACAGCTGTCAGCCTGTTCTCTATCTATGAATCTGTCTCTATTCTGCTTGTTAGTTAATTTTGAAGAACATTCTTTTAATGACTTAGAAAAATAGTCATGGCGCACTCCCAGGGAGGAAGTGAAGTAACAAGGTTGAAGTCAGTTAACTTGGCCCATTTTAATTTCCATGGGAACTTTCCCAGAATGTTTCAAATTGAGCATTTGGGGAGGAGCTCTCACAGCCTCCTTAGATACAGGGAACAGACAGAATGTGTTTCATTGCATTTAACCTGTATCCTCATGATAAGTCAGACCTTCCCCCTTGTTCTGACGGAGGTAGAACCAAGAGGTTAGAAATTTATCTTTCTTTAGTTACACCATGGAGTTCATGTAACTCCATATTATGTCCTTCGATGGATATATTTTTATGCCTTTGGTTCCATTGTTTTCCAAATCTAAGCGAGAGGTAGTGTAGTGTATGATTAAGAACAGAGACGGCTGAATTCAGGTCTCAGCTCTGCCACTGACGAATGGTGTGGGACCTTGGCAAGTCAGTGATCCTCTCTGCACCTCAGTTTCTGCATCTGTAGAATTGGGGTAGTAATCACACCTATCTTATAGTGTTGTTGTCAAGATTGATGCACACACATCGCTTAGAATGTCTGTCACATGCTAGGCACTTACATAAGTAGTTATTGCTGGCATATCATTGCTATGTCCTTGCTATAAAAACAAGAAAGCATAAAGCCCAACCTAAATTTGGAGTTAGAGTATCCTTAGTTTTCTCTAGACTGTTTTAAGGGAGAAAAACCATGTAAGTAAAAGTAAAGGTGAATAATTTTGTGAAACTGTATAAAAAGCCATAGTTTCAATATTAGGAACAGTCCTCTGGATGGTGATCATTTTCCCCCCAAAAGTGTAAATATCAGGATTAACGGCATTTCGACAGAAATCAGCTGAGAACGTAGCCTAAGAATGTAGGCCTAAAGACTCAGTTGTAAGAGTGCGCTTCATTTCTCTGTTTTGGGTGAATAATGTTTATTAAACTTGCATATTTAAATGAAAAAAGCACAAGAAACTATTTTAAAAGCCATGTCTGAATGCCAGCAAATGTTTCAAAGAACAAATGTAAGCTTGTTTTAACAATTCCCTACAAATTCCCTCCTTCTGCATATCCCCCCTAAACAGCCTTTGCAATATTAGTGCTCAGCCTGGGCATAAAGGACCTAATGTGAAGGGTGTAAAAGAGCCCATTGTCTAGGCGGCTCCTGGGTGGTGGGAGGTGCCCGGAGGTGTGGGCTCAGCAGGGGAGAGCTCACTGGACCGGAGTGCCTGCACGGAGCCCCAGCTCCCATGCTGTTGACCATGGCCACTTAAGTAGACAAGTTGAAGATACTCTTGGAACTGTGTGGCTGGACAGAGCCTGTAGCCATCACATGGGCCTGCTCCCTCAGGAAACTGAAGTCCAGGAAAGCTCAGTGACTTATGTCACACAGGAAGGAAAGATGGCAACTCAGTTTGCTCTCCTGCTGGCCTTCATTGTGCACAAAAATGTGAATAGGGATTAAGTTAAAAGGATTATATGGCTAAAAGGTTTGGGAAGCACTGGGTCACATATGTGATACAGGTGTCTTTCCCGAAAGACTTCTCAGAGCCTTCAGTGTCTTAAAAGGGGGACCATCATGCAGCATTTCTCAGATTTATGGGACCATGGAACCCCTTTTTCCTTTGAATATGCTTTGGGTAAAAGCTACCTTGTGCAGTCCTTTACTTAAATAGAGCAGAGGAGACAGGAATTAAGGGAGAAAGCAATGGCATAAGCTCATAATATTTATGATAGCCATCTTGACCTGTATTTGAACTAGGGTTATACATTCTTCTATTGAGTTAGTAGTGGCAGATGAAGACAGGGAGGGAAAGGTAAAAATTGATTAAACTGCTTATTTAGTGGGCAGAGCCAAAAAGAAATGGGCATATTTTATTGTCTGTTCTCAATTCCTTGAATTGTATAAAGAAGAGATGAATTTCTCTGGCCCCATTGCTTCCTCTCTCTGGCCTTCACAAATTTTGCTATTTCTAGAACCAAGTTAATTCATTGTTCTTTGCTAGGCATCTTATTGATCGTCTATGTTATTAATATTCACTTTTGGCTGCCAGATTAGCTCTAATGAACCGTTTACGTTTATTTTTAGCACTCTTGGAAAGTTGGGATGTATTATCCAGACTGCATTCTGCTGTGCAGGAGTTGTACCCACCAGGGATTTGAAGTATCCTTTCCCCTTTGTCCTGTGTCCCCCACTTTAACGTTACCCTGACGGAAATAAAGGTAGAACCCCAACTTATGAACAGGCTGGCTGTTCTAATAGTTTTGGGGGTAACTCCGAATTTATGTTCCTATAAAAAACAATGTTCCTAGGCTAGCCCACTAAAGAAAATTGAATGCATTGTGACTTAAAATGCACATTTACAATAAAAAGAAGCCACTTTATTTCCAACCTCATAAAATATATCTACTAACTTTGTAAACAGGTACCCTCTCTCATGCTCAGACATGTTTGCTGGAATCAGGAACTTATTTTGGGTCCCTCCAGGGATATGGAGACCGTACAGTGTAGGGTTAGACCAAGCACTCTGGCACCAGACTGCCACTTCCCCTGTGTCCTGGCAGGCTATTTCACTTTTCCATGACCAGTTTTCATATCTCTAAAATGGGGATAATAATGGCACATATTTCATAAGGCTTCCAGCACATAGAAAGTGTTTGCTATGATCATGATGATGATGCTGATGATGGAGGTGAATCGATAGGAGCTATGGGTGGAGGACAGGGCTCAGGTCAAACCCAATTAGGTAGAAATATTGGCATCAGTGACACTAGGAAGTAGGTGTGTGTGGAGGGAGTGATTTTAGGAAAGGAAAGAAGGAAGAAGACCCCACCCAATATAGTTGTGACCTGGACTAGCATTAGGAAAAGAGGAATCAGAGAGGAAAGGAAAATTATTGGGTCATTTTTTTCAATGAGAAAAAATATGAGGTAAGAAGTGGAATATTTTGCCTTTTTTTTTTCCATTTTGAGACAAAGTCTAATTCCTTAGCTACTTTGAACCTCAGTTTTCTCATCTTATAAACTGGGAATAATAGTATGAACCTTGCAGGATTGTATGAAGATTAGAATATTGTATCTGAGATGCCTGGTACATGGGATGCTCAGGAAATGGCGGCAATTTTTATTAAAGGTTATGTTGCTAAAGTACTTCCAGCAAATTACTCTTTTCTCCACCCCCTGTTAATCTCTTTTACATAAGTAATCCATGCTCACTTTTGAAAAGCAGAAAATTAAAAAGAGTCAAGTAATTCATCCAAGATCACACAGATACAAGAGGGTTAGGTTTGTAAATCCCCGTGGTCACAGTGTTGTTTTATGTTTTAAGGCTGTACAGACAGAGAAGAAACAGCCTCAGTTCTCCGCACGCCCTGTGTTCTCATCTCTACGGAACTGTACTTTAAAAATGAAAAGCTGGCCCACACCTTTGCTCTCTGTGCATCAGATCTTATCAGGAAGCAGGGCTTCAGCCTCAGTGTGCCTCACTGGCACTTCCCTGCAGCTATCTGAGGATAGAATTTTGCCTTGTCACCTGACCCAAGCCTAAACTCAGGTAAATTTATGACAGTGAGGCAATGTCCACAGAAAAGCTGACCTGAGTAAAAGATTTTTTGCCTCAAAGTCAACTTTTTGTTTATATTTGATGTCAAACCCCTCCTCTTTGCAAATTTTGCAGTTTCACAGTCCAGCAAGCAATTCCTGATGGGCATTTTAATAAAACCCTTCACCCTTCTTTGTGCTCAAGTAAATATTGTCTGCTGTCTTCCATCCCTCAGAAACAGGCTCCCACCCACTCCGACGTCGCTGCTCCATGCAAAGAAACCGAACACGCTAACCCCGAACAAAGAGAGTTCAGTGCCACGGCTTATTTCTTTTCCCTTTATTCTGTAAAATATGTATACACTATTTACTCAATACCAACCTGTTTGAAGCCCTTATAAACAAAGCTGGAAATGTGTGCTTTATATGAAGCTCCTAGGTTAGCAAGTAACTGGCCAAATACACAGGCAAAATCAGCCGTGAGCAAGATTTCACAGCACAATTAGCTCACGTGCCCCTGAAAACGATATTTCAACATAGCTCCTGGTTTCTTCTCTCCTTTCCGTCGTCTCCAAGTCTCCTCCCCACCCCCACCTAGAAAAAGACCAGGCTCCTGTTTGCATTCAGCATTTACATAGGCAGGTCCCTCCTGGAGAATTGTGAGATAGCCCAGGCCTTGTTAATACTTAACACTGAATAAACAGGGCAGGTAATGCCCATTGTTAAGACTTCCCAGTGCCTTACAGCAGCACAGTTGACAGAGGTCAGGAGGGAAAAAGTAGTGCTGCTGTTTGCAGGGGGAAGAACCTTCTGAAATGAGACAGGAGGAGACAAGGACAGGCACACATCCCGTGTCAGTCTCAAGGCTGTTTTCCCGGGAGAACTGCCCGGCTCTCTCAGGACGGGTGTTCAAAGTTTTGCAGTCTCAATACTGAGAAAGATGGAGACTTAGTGATGGACTTTAGTACCAGGAAGTCCTCACTTTATAGTATCCAGGCCTTTGATAATTCTCCAGGAACACGAAGCAGGCAGATTAACCTACCTAAATATTATATTATTGGTAGCCTCTTGTGCCATCTTCACTCGGAACACCTAGCTGCCTGTTGCACACTGAAGCCACATGACCTTGCTGGAAAGGACTTTGCACTTACTTCCAAGAGTAGCTCACGGGGGACACCTGTTAGAGTAGGTGTGGTTCAGGAAAGGAGCTTAAGTTTCTCGATTGTACAACAGTAGGAAGATGAAGCTCTGAAATAGATGGGGGGCATCTCCAGTGAGCTTCCTGGTGCTACCACACTGTTTTCCATAGCGGCTGTATTATCTTGCCTTCCCACCAGCAATGTATGAATGACCCAGTTTCCCCATATCTAGCTGTGTTTTGTAAATTCTTTATATATTCTGGCTATAAGTCTTTGGTCAGGTGGGTAGTTTGCAAATATTTTCTCCTAATCTGCAATTTATTTTTTCATCCTCTTAAGAAAGGCTTTCAAAGGACAAAAGATTTTAGTTTGGATGAAGTCAAATTTATCCGTTTTTCCTTTACTCATAGTGCTTTTAGTATAAACGTTCTGAACTCTTTGCCTAGATCCCAAAGATTTTCTCCTATTTTTTTCTAAGATTTTTTTTAAAATAGTTTCATATTTTATAGTTAAGTCAGACCATTTTGAGTTAAGTTTTGTATAAGGTGTGAGGTTTAGGTCAAGGTTCTTTTATAAATGGTTATGCTTCTATCCTTTTGTTGAAAAGGTTATTTTTCCTCCACTCAATTGCTTTTGCACCTTTGTAAAAAATCATATGAATATATTATGTTGTGTGGATCTATTTCTCAGTCCTCTATTCTGTTCCAATGAGCTAATGTCTATCTCGTTACTAGTACTACAGTTTGTTCTTCTTTTTCAAAGTTGTTTCAGTTATTCTAGTTTCTTTGCATTCTCATTTAATTGTAGAATATTGTTGTCTTTATATACAAAACATTTTGCTTAGATTTTGATAATAATTGCATTAAACTTGTATATTAGTTTGAGGAAATTAATGTTTGCTTTGTTGAGTGTTCCCATCCATGAATTCAGTATGCCTGCCCATTTATGCCTGCCAATTTATTTAAAACTCATTGATTTCATTCATTATGGTTTGTAATTTTCAGCAATAAGTATTGTATTTGTTTTGTTAGATTTACACCTATTTCATTTTCTTAGTGACTATAAATGGGATTATGTTTTTAATTTTGGTGCCCACATTTATTGCTCATATATAGAAATCTATAATAATAAAAGGGTAATATGCTAATTAGACTTGACGCCCTTCCAGACAAAGATGGGGCCGGAGCGAAGCTGCCCAGGTCCCCGGTGCCTGCCGGCAGCCAGAGGGAAGCCTGGGTCCCGGGTGCTGGAGGGAAGCCGGTGCCAGCAGCCGTGGGAAGGAAGGCCTACTCTTGCATGAATTTTCGTGCATGGGGCCTCTAGTATAATTATATTTTTGTGTGTTAATCTTGTGTCTTGCTACCTTGCTGGAACTCACTTACTAGTTCTATGAGGATTTTTTGTTGTTGTTGCTGTAGATTTCTTGGGATATTCTATATAGATAATCATGTCATCTGCAAATAGGAATAGATCCATTCTCATCTTTAATTTCTTTTTCCTGCTTTACTTCCTTGGCTAGTACTTCTAATACTTTGTTGAATCACATTGATGAGAGCATACTTCCTTTCCTTATTCCTGATCTTAGGGGGGGCGGGGGGTGGGGAGGAGAGCATTTTAGTCTTTCAACATTAAATACATAGGTTTTTTTTTTAAAGATGCTCTTTATCAACTTAAGAAGTTTTTCTCTATTGCTAAGAATTAAGAATTTGAAAGAGTAGATAGGTTTGAATATTATAAATCTTACTGGTTATTTTTGTTTAGCTTAAGAAATTATTATAGAACTTATCTTCTTGCGAGTTAAATATATCTTCAAGACTTATGCAAAACAGGGCAACCCAGAATGGTAGATGTCCTTTTTATTGCCATTTCATATGAGATTTTAAATTTCATTTCTTTTTGCTTTTTGTAGTTGACTTTTATTTCTTTATTTTTCTGTTTTGTTTTAAATTCGTCAGTGGACAATAAACTTGCATTATAATTGCTCAATGGAAGTCTTTGAATTCATACTTTAAAATAATATGTTCATAATGAGTATATAAAAATATTTCAAAAAGCTGTCTGAAAATTGGTTTTAGTTGGAATTCCAAATTAATCTTCATTTGATTTGTACTTGCTTACTTTTTACTCAGAATTTTATTTTAGAATATGCAGCTTTATTTTTTTCTATAAAATTAAAGTATGCCAGAACTACTTACTAATATGGGTATTTCTTCAGGGCAGGCTATGAACATAGAATAAATACATCTTCAAGTTATTTTAAAAACAGCAGCAATAAAAAGTTAATTCATACACATTGTGCCCTATTGTAACCCACCATGCCACTCAACAATACAGAATTTCTTGTCATTACATATTTTTCAATATCAGGGGTGGGGAATGTCCGGCCTATGGGCCATATAAGGCCCTTGAAATCATTTGGTCTGGCCCTGCTAAGGCACAGGGATGAGTTACTTAAATGTTTGACCAAATATAGCAGGCTAACTTTTAAGTTGATAATTTTGTATGGCCCGTGAATGATGTTATAAATATCCAAATGGCCCTTGGGAGAGAAAAGGTTCCCCTCCCCTGTCTACTCTCTAAGCACGATGAGGGCAGGTATCATTTCTTTATTGTTTCATACAAATAAGGCACTCAGTAAATATTTATTGAATGAATAATTTCTGATGGCTGTGTAGTATTCCATTGTTTGTAAACATCATTATTCACTTAAGCGGTTCCTTATTGTTGGATATTTAAGCTGTTCTTAGTTTTTGTAATGATAGACAGGTAGATAAGTCTTTGTATTCCCCTCCTGCTTTGATGAGTCATCTCATTTCAAATTATGTCTGCATTAGACTTTTGAACATGCATATATTTTAATCCTTTATAGGCCTTGTCATTTCAATTACTCCACTCTCTGGTTGTTTGGTTGGATATGTATGTCAAGCTGCTTGACAAATGAGCATATGGCTTTACTTTACTGTTCCACGGTGTTGGGAAGTTGGAACAGTGTTCGATGGTGAGCCTTTAGGAGAATTGAGAAAGAGGTTGGCCAGGAAATATTTAAAAGCTATAACTAAAATTTATAACACTAATTTAGCAGAAGATCATGGGAAGGTGGTTCCACATTGTGTAGCTTCTGCAGTGCTACACAGGGACCGGCTTTGCCCATACAAATGAAGGAGAAGCCTCATCACATCCTGAAGTGTTTTTAGAACCTGAAGTGTTGAAGGTGTAGTGGGGTCTGTACGACATCCCTATCCGAGGAGGCAAGTGGCCCAGCATCATTGTTAACATACATTTAATGTCTGTGATGGTGAAGTAAGGATCTCTTTTGGAGACTGTGGAGAGGCACATAGGTACCACAAATAGGCTGCTTGCCCTCAAATGACTTGACCTGGAGGTGGGGAAGTAGGACTGAAGCCCTGTGATGCTATGGCGAGAGCTCAGGCTCTGGAATTAGGTACATCTGGGTTTAAACCATGCTCCTCCGAGATGTATAGCTGTGAGCAAGTTATCTGATTTCAATAAACCCGAGGTTATTCATCTGTAAAATGGAAATGAAGATAATATCTAAGGTTATTTTGAAAAATAAGTGGAAAATGCATATAAGGCTCTAAGAACAGAGCTTGGCATGAGATAGGTATAAATTTTTTCTGAAAGAAAGAAAAATGGCACAAAAGACGGTAAGGCATGTGTCAGAGATAATACAGGATTTCAGAGGACAGAGAGATTACTTATCACTAGTGAAGATTAAGGAAGATGTCACAGAGAAAAAAAAAGTAGTCTTAAAGGACAGTTGGAATTGTGGGTGGCTGAGAAGAAAAGTAAGGAAGGTATTCCAGAGGAAGGAATGACATGCACAAGGAAGAGGTGTGTTCATGGGACTGTAGGTAGACGAGGGGGCAAGGGTGAAGATGGATTGAAATATGTGGGTGCCCCTGGCAAACTAAGCATTTGGCTCTGAATATTTGCTGTATGTTTCTAGTGGGAGAGTAAGGGAAGAATGATTGTTTGTTAGTAAAATCAGTATACCTTTCTTCATGTTTTTCTATGTTCAAAATCAGATGTCCATTGCATGCTTTGAATGTAACATAACATCTTTTTTTAAAATTATTATTATTGCTTAAACTATTACAAAGGGTATGACATATGTCTCCTTTTTTCCCCCCGCCCTTGACAATCCCCTGGCCTCCCCTACCCCCCAGTGTCTTATGTCCATTGGTTTTGCTTATATGCATGCATACAAGTCCTTCGGTTGATCTCTTACCACCCTCTTCTGCCCCCCGCCCAACCCTCCCCGGCCTTCCCGCTGCAGTTTGACAGTCTGTTTGAGGCAGCTCTGCGTCTGTATCTATTTTTGTTCATAAGTTTATAATGGTCTTTATTATCCATGAATGTAACATAACATTTTAGCATATTTATCGTTGTCTTTCATTTTATTTATTTTTTATTTATTTTTATTGTTGAGAGTATTACAGATGCCTCCCATTTCCCCGTTTTCTCCCCTCCACCCGGCTCCCACCGCACCCCATGCCTTCACTTCACTATTGTATGTGTCCATGGGCTATGTATATATGCATATGAGTTTTTTGGTTAACTGCACATAATTGGATGCAGTCATACTCACCATGGATAGAGATAATTTAATTTGCTGCTATGACAACCTATTCTTCTCTCATAGAAATCATGTCCTCCTGTATTTTTTGTTTTTTGTGTGTTTTTTTTTAGAAAACCAGAGAAATGAAGTATAAGATTTTAATTTCAGTAAATCCTTTTTAAAGAAAATATCTTCCTTCAAATCTTCCAATAATATTTCTTTATGTTTCACTGTTGGTTCATAAGCACAGTTATATATGTAGATCTATGTAGGTATCAGTGTCTACTGGATTTCTATATCTATATCTATACCTATATCTATATCATCTATCTATATCTATATCTATATCTATATCTATATCTATATCTATATCTATATCTATATCTATATCTATCTCCAGGGAGTGAGTCAAGACAACAGAGATATTAAGTCACATTGACCTTCTAGGTATGTTTGTCACTATAGTCTATAACAGTCACAATTTCTGTCTTCTTGCAAATACAATATAATAAATTATCATATATCATGGGAACTAAAGCTTAGATTCCAGATACAAAACTTGTTTTTTAAACTAAACCACACTCATTCTTTTTTAAAACAATATATATTTTATTGACTTTTTTTACAGAGAGGAAGGGAGAGGGATAGAAATTTAGAAACGTCAATGAGAGAGAAACATCGATCAGCTTCCTCCTGCACACAGCCCCTACTGGGGATGTGCCCGCAACCAAGGTACATGCCCTTGACCAGAATCGAACCTGGGACCCTTGAGTCTGCAGGCCGTCGCTCTATCCACTGAGCCAAACCGGTCAGGGCCACACTCATTCTTTTATCTCCTTTTTCTCATTAAATTAGCTCCAAAGTAAGAATTTCCTGTCTTCCGTTTTTTAAAAATTCATCTTTACATTGTTGAAAGTATTATAGATTCCCTTTGTTTTTTTCCCATTGACCCCCTCCAAGAATTCCCTGATTTTCAAAACTTTCTGTTTAAGGCCCTTTCCTTTCAAGAAAATGTGTTTGATTGAAGATGTATTAAGTAATAGGTAAGTGGTTAAAACATCTGTAGGCTTTTAAAAAAGATTTATATTACTTCCCTAATATATGTGAAAATTAATTTAGATGTACTAATTCAGAACTTTTGATAATTTAGGCAGGAACAGATTTCCATTATAATTCTCCATGAAAAATGATTTTTCTCCTTTTTCCTTTTTTCCCCCCCAGAGATGGAATGTTTAAGGTGGGGTTGAATAAGAAAATAAATGGTTTATAGCATTTTGGAAAAGCAATTAATATGCTAATTAAAACATATTCTCCACATATACAGAAACTTGCCAATCTACGAATAGACAGAGGTTAGACTTATATAAATAAACAACCTACTTGGAATAAAACTAATGAATACCCTTTCTCTGTTTTGTAAACAAATTAAAGTGTTTAAGGCTATATTTCCTATCTATTGTTTAATATGATCATTATTTCAAATTAGAAATAGCTTCATATTTTTATCAAGTGCACCCCTCTTTCAAAATATTTTGACAATTTTCTTTCAGCTGAATCTAAAGAATTTTTCCTTACATGAGGAGATCTCATGAAGCTGTTGGAGTTATGTGAATATATTCAACAAAATGCATTCAAATAGATATCTTAAAGGCTTATGCTTGGCAACACATATTTTATTGATTTAGTTCTAGTTAGTGATGTGCTGGAAAACAAACAACATATCTAAATAAAAATTCTTAATTCTAATTTTTAAATAGTTCAGACTGATCTTTCTCTTACAAAGAGAATGAATTAAAGAGCAAATATGACTATATTAGCAAAAAGTATATATTTACATGTTCACTTTGAATGAATCCTAACATTGAAAAAACATTTCTGCCATACAGTGCACCTGTATGTGCGCACTCACACCACACACAAACACACATTAGGGGTACAAATGTCTAATCACCCCAGTCAAACACATCTGATTTAAATGTATTCCTTCTGCTGAATGCCAGATATACCATTTAGAATCAGGTGAAATGGGCCTCTTTCAGAACCAGTATCTAAACAGGGACTTCATATTTGTAGCTAGCATTAATGATTTTTTAAAAGTGGAGCATGGTGGAGAATAAAGAACGGAGTTTCTCCCTTTGCTCCTTCATCTCATTTAGTATATACTGTGTCATTTTCATACATGTGAGGGTCAGGTTACCTTTTGCACTGGGAAACAAAGTTTTTAGAGTATGGAAGAATCCTTAAATAAAAGCATTGCCTATTTCCCCACCATCTTAGTTGAAAAGTTTCTCTGGATAAGCAAAAGTTCATTAATTTCCTATACCATCTAGCCATTTGCTCAACATATGGTAAGCCCAGCCTTGGGGTGTATAAATTATGATAGTATGCTAAGAGACATTCTATCTCCAATGAGTTTAGGCTAAACTGATAAAATTCCTGTGATTCTAGCTACCTCCCTGGGTACTTAATACATATTTGTTGAATGAAATAAATGACTAGCTTTTGTGCATAAATTTCTGAGAATAATTTCTTTGACTCCACAAAGGAGAACTTCTTAATGAAATGATGTTTAAAATCTATTATTATTATTATTACTATTATTATTAAATCTTATAGTTGAGTAAGATAAGTGTCTAATGTAAAGATTCTTAAACATTGTTTACCTTGGTTAATTGAAGACAAAAACATTTTATAGGAAAAGATCTCTTGCTCACCAGAATTAAGAGTCTAGGAAAAGGCTGGGAGAACTCATTCTACACTGAACTGGGCGAGGTCTAGGGAGGTGGGTCAGGATCGGGGAAACCGGTGATGGGAGTGCTGAGAGGAGGGCTGTTTGTTCTAAGAAAAGGGTAAGACACCTCGTGCCACAGATGAGGCCTGTGGGAGCCTGGCCGGGGTTGGTTTCTGGTTTGGACCCCTCTGTGTGTCTTCCTGGCAGTTCCCGGTTAGTGACCCCCAAATCTGAGGAACCAAGATGCATATTGCACACTGACAACAGGCACAGAGTGATGCTTTGTCTCCACATCAGCTGTCAGACGTGAGCACAGATGCCTCTGTGTGGACAGGGTGTCAGTACACACTACACAGGATGGGGCAAAAGGAGTGTGCAGTTGTGAGTACGTGAAACACAGTGCACTCTTGTATTACTATTTATTAATCATTGTGTTATTTCCCATATGAAGAACTGTAAACCTCCTCTTGGCCCACTCTGTATTTTGGGGTCCCTGTCATGGGATTATAGTAAGAACTCAAACTCACAGGAATAACTGTCCCATCCAGTCCTAGTTTGAAAGGTATTAACATTTTAAAGAAAGATGACCCTTTTTAATATTCAGATAACTCAAGGTCAAGCCAAATATGCAAATTATAATTTATGAACAATTGCACCTTCTCTTTCCTATCAGGTCAATTGGCAAGCATGTTTGCCATGGTGAAAAAATGTACAGGTGGGTTTATATCCCTGTGAAGAGGAGAAGGCCAATAGAATATCTGTTCTATTGCAATTAATTATCAGGTGTGTGTGTGTGTGTGTGTGTGTAAAGGTTGTTAACAGATAGAGATTCATCTCTTTTTCCCATTCTCATAAATTTTATTTGTTTATTAGAGTGAGACACTTTGAGATTATCTGGCAGATGAACTATGTATATTCAGTATCTGAAAATCAATATAAAGGCAGGCTTTTCACTTGTGAGGAAGAAAAAGAATTAGACTTGTCATTTGCCTTTTCATCTCTTATCTGCCCATACTTTCCCTCCATGATTCCTTCACGGGCCAGTCTCATGAGGGAATGATCAGCAGCCAACTGTGTTCCTAATAAACCTGTTTTGAAAAAAAAAAAATTGTTTGGTCAGAAAATGTTTGGTCCTCACCATGTGATAGGATTCTGAAAGGTCAGCCACCTGTAAACACCACAGGGAAACATTTAAAAACTCCGCTAACTCTGGGACCAGCCTAGGTAAATATCACAAATATTAGTCCTAGGCATCGGAATCTCCTTTTTCAGCAGTGCAGACTCACTTAGCACCCAGCAGTGCCGTTTCTTGTGGATAAAAATTCTCTTGGACAGTGGGGCCCAGTAAGTGACTGAGCTACAGGAGTAATGCCACCTAAAGGGCCGTGTCCCTCCGAAGGCAGGTGTCCCAGAGGCTGCGTTAAAGAGCAGGAAGCAGGCGTGGTGGGGGAAGCCGGTGGCTTCTGCAGGAAGGGGTGGAAAGGCACAGGGTTGAGAACTGGAGGCTGGAGAGACTCACCCTTTCCCGATTTGCTCAGTCAGCACTGATGGAAGTGTGACCAGCCTGGTCTCCGAGGCTGTCCTGGGCCAATGGCTGCAGAGCCTACCTTGATTCTCCTTCTGTTCCAAACAGCGGACTTGAAATGGCTGAGAAGGCAGAAGCAGCAGACACAGGAACTCCTTTTCAATTGTGATTTCCCCCTCTTTTTTTCCAGTGCTCTGAGGCTTTTCCCACCCTGCCCCCAAATGTAATGAAACACAGAGACGTTTTCTATCCCCCCCGCCGCCTCTGCCCCATTTTCCATGTCCTTATTATTATTTTAGCTCCTAGGAAATGGCACTAAGAAGAATCCCAGGAAGTGAAAGCTGTGATGATTATGATTTCTAAGAAAGGCCAGCCCTGTTCCAAGTTTCTTCAGAATTTTTTGCTCTTTTAATGAGTGTAGACAATTTCCCTCAAGTTGATGATAGATTTTTAGCTACTATCATCGTAGTAGGTCATGTCACCATTTAGCACATACCCTTTCCCCCCTAAAATCTTTTAAATCTTACTTTTTTCTCCACAGAGATTAATATTCTCTTTGGTGACAATTTATAAACAAAGCTATTTAAACAAAATGCAGGTAAGAGATCCTTATGTTTTCTTCATGTATCACTTGCCCCAGCGACATGCAGGGACACAGCCCAGGATGTGCAGGCTTCGGAGATTCCTTTTCCAAATGATCACCCACCTCTGTCCTATTTTACCACCAACATTATGAAGCTTTTTGTTTCTTGAGTATAACCCAGTGTATATGCACTGATGTATAGCACCAACTTTAAAGGGTTTGGGGGAGGATTAAGTGAATTCATATATGCAAGCATGGACAATAGTGCCTGGCACAGGGTAAGCTCTATGTAAGTTTTGCTGCTATTATTGCTACCTGTTTTATTGTTTTCATTTGATAGAAGAATATACAGGGTGTCCCAGAAAAATGTATACACATTTAACAGCTGATAGCTCAATTTTGAAAATGAAATGTATTTTCATAAACACTGCCTTTATAATTATTCAAAGTGTGTGTGTATACATTTTTTGGGGGGGAACACCCTAGAGAATGTCCATTTCAATTCACCCCTAGCTATGGTTGGGTACAAAGTTGGCCCTGAAATTGTTCGCCCGTAGAGTTTAACAGAACTACTTCAGTTGAATGAGAAGACAGGCCAACCACATGTTCCTCCCTTTTGCTCCGGGGTCTTGAAATGTCCCCCCATTTACTTCTTGTTCACTGTAATACCAACCAGAGGGGTGAGGGCTACGGGTCCCTCCTCCTTCCGCTCACCTTCTCCATGTGGTCCCCTAAGAATTAGGGAAGAGACAGAAGAGTATTTTTTTTGGTCACCTCATTCGTTCTGATGTGAAAGAGTCAACTTATTCTGTGAAGTCCACTGAAATTTGAAAAGCCTCACATAGCACATGATCGTAAATGACAGGCTGTAAGCAAATGACCACTGAAATTCAAGGTCAAGAGACTGAATAATGAGTGTTTACCCACCGGTCGCTTTAACATTGACCTGTGTGTCCCACAAGATGTCTTGAGGTTGAATTATGTCAAAGCATAATCATCTTGAACACTGTTATGGGAGATGGTTTGAGAGAGAAAGGTTTCCGCAGGTGAGTGGCAAGACTTGCATTCCCTCTTGCAGTGTACAAAACAACTAAACATCACATGCATTTACTGCAGAATTTCACTCGCGGGCTCACATTACAATCTTTTTTGTCAATGGCCATTGAAATGGTGGTATGTCTCCCATGAATGTGATGCTGCTCATTCCCAAAATTCATCTCCAGGACATACGTTTTTTTCCGTTCTCTTTCTAATCTTTTGGGAGAATGGAGGGCAGGAGGAAATCCATTTTCCCAGCTAGGTCTGTATTTTTTCAGAAAAGATGTTTCACTTGTTGTCCGATGGTATTGAGACATTTTTTCCAATCTGTCCTTATTGAAAAGAGCAAACCCTACCCCTGCCACCACCTGGGACCTGGCAGATGAACTATGCCCTTATGGAGTAAGTGCTTTGTTTGTACACCGACGGCGGTTCTGAGAAGACTTGGTCTGGTGGTGATCATGTCTCCAGCATCCTGGTGGCTCTGTTCGTTTTTTCTTTTTCCTGTTTCAGTTTTAGGTCTCTGTGCTGAGTTGATCCTTTCCCCCAATGCTCTCTAGGTTAGGAAAGATTTTACACATGTGAAATCTCCAATCTTTTTCGGTCAAGGATGTCTAGGAGACACGTGTGAATTAAACTGAGCTTGATCTTTTGGGGGCGAGTGGCGAGATGAAATGTTAAAAATTCCACCACTTTGCATAGCTTTTCACTCAAGCTAATACCGTCAGATTAAAAGTCCCTTCTCCCAACCCCATGACGTTTCCTTCCAATCTTTTTGTTTTTTTCCGAACAAGTTCAGATTTGAACTACTATGCTGAACTTCCTTTTTCCTCTTATTTTATTTGATTTCACAAGAAATTCTAAACTCTTACAGAAGAAACCAAAATCATGGTTTGTTCTGTTGATAGTTTAAAATATAGCTGTACCTGGGGAAGGTGGCAATGAAGAGGTGTTCTTTCTTATCTTTAAAAACAAACCTAGTTAAAACGGTATAAATCCTGTTAGCCAGGAAATGACGGTCCCCCCTCAGCGGCAGCTGCTGGGAGCTACTGGTCAGCTGGGGAGACGTGCGAGGGTTTGGGGAGGGGCCGCCGGGCCTCCCGCTGCCCCGTCCTCCGCCCGCATTGTCTCCCAGCCACTTGGTGCTCTTTGTCTGCGGTGGGTGGCTCCTGCCACACGCTCAGAGTCCTGTCACTGAGCCTCATTCAGCTGTTTTCTTTCTTTCTCTCCCCACTCTTCCCTCCGCCCCGGGTCTGTTCCTCTCTCATTGGTTTTATGAGTCGAGTGATTATGGAGAGCAGTTTGGTAAAGTAAACGCTCAAAGGGTACGGTTTCTAATGAGCTTCAAAGAAATGAGATAGGACGCCTCTGGCGTGGACAGGGTGCCTGCCTGTGTGGATTTGGGAGTTCAGTGTTCTGGATGTGACAGTTTCTACTAAAAATACTGGGGCGGCGAGGTGGAGGGGGACCTGGATGGGGAGGTGGTGCCAGCCCTTAGGGGGCCTGTGCTGTTGAGTAGCCTACCCCCTCCCCGCCCCCCACCCAGTATTTGGAGAGAACTGTCAGTGCTTGGGTGCCATTGTTAATAAGAAATGAAAGGCGACAGCAAATGCCTTGTGAATTTCAGTGGCCAGGTAGGACGTTCAGAGAGCCTTCTGAAATAAACACGCTGACCCGCATTCTGTCCTGTGTGAAGCATTAATGTCTTGGTGGGGCTTTGCTCTGAAGAGCCCATTTTCCACCTCCCGCTTCCCCTCTGCCTGCACATTACCTGTAGCTCGCAATGCATTTTAAGTGTTTCTCTTGCCTGAGCTGAGGAGAGCAGCTGTGGGAGAAAGGCTGGGTTAACAAGGCTCTCAAAGCCATTTGTAATTTATACAAAAAACTTCCCTTGAGGGGACTGTGCAGTCCTTCACACCCGGAAATCTTTTGGCTGGGACAGACGTAATTCTAGGAGCCAAGCCCTTGTTGTCCACATGGAAACTGAGCTGCGAGGTGCTTCAAGGTGTTTCCTAGGACACAGAGCTGGTGTGTGGCCACACTGGGACTTGGATCTGATGCTCTTTCAAGAATCCTTCAGGGACACACATTAGGAGCTTGTGCCCTTTGACACATGTCACTGGCAAAATGTTATTATCTCCACTTGAAAATGAGGAGTGACAGAGAAAAAAGAATGTTCACAAAGCTAGTGACCGAGGGCCGTCTTCAGTCCCCCGTCCTGCCATCCCAGAGTTGTTTCTGCTTCTCTTTCCTGCACCGCCCCAACTTACCACCTATCCCTCGCACCAGTTAGCATTTTTTCTCTTTATACCCAAGGTGTGTCCTATATTTCTCTTTCACTGGGTGCTTTTCTCCCATCATATTTGGAATTGTGTCTGAAAACCCCTTCTAGAATTGTCCCCTAGGTGGCCCAGACCTAACTCATGTTCGCCAAGAAGCAGTGTAGTGTCATTTCCAAATTCACCCCAGCCTAGTGTTGCAGGGTAAACACAGAGCAGGCCTGGGGCAGGAGGGCAAGTCCTAGAAATGCCTTCACTCCTATGGATTCCCATGCAAAGTTCCTTCCAACTCCAGAATCCTACATTTTCATAGGAATTGCCAGAGAGGGATTTTATTTTCTTATTCTCATCCAAGGATATTTTTTCCATTGATTTTTAGAGAGAGTGAAAGAGATGGAGGAGGGGGAGAGAGAGAAATAGGGAGACAGAGATAGAGCAACAGAGAGAAACACACATTGATGTGAGAAAGATACCACGACTGGTTGCCTCCACATGCACCCTGACCGGGGCCGGGGCTTGAACCTACAACCGAGATACGTGCCCTTGACTGGAAATCAAACCCGAGACTCTTGGGGCTGCAGGCTGATGCTCTAACCACTGAGCACCATCCAGGGCTACCAGAGAGAGGTTTTGAGGAAAAATGAGTCCACTGCAGCATCAACCCAGTCCAGTGGTATTACTAAAGGCCCAGGCCCTTGGATACCAGTATCTTTAGTCCCACATTGAGCCAGGAGCTTTGTCCTTGCATTGCCGTTCTGCCACCTTGGTGGGAGCTGCTCCAACGGGCTCTGCCAGCGCTCACTCAAGGGACCAGTGATGCTGGTAAAGGAGGACCCTGGGAGTTTTTCAGAACAAGGGATGCTACGCACACAGGTTTCTTTTCTGCCAACTGGCTTGGGTATATATAACAAACAAGTCAAGGGATGTGTGCCGCTGTGTTCGTGTGGGTATTTTGGTTTTCTGTGTTGTGACTTCTGACTTCCCTTCAGAGTCTAGATCCTTAAGGGTAGCAGGGTTAGGCAGTGGGTTGCTTCTTAATGAGTAATCAGTGATAATGACACCAAACCCGGGCCTTCGGATTTTAGGTCTAGTATTTAGAACCTATTGTCTGGTGGAATTTGAAGTCATTATTGTCCTCCGAGTGGTCACGAATGTACCATGAAAATTTGATAGGAAGTTGACAGGATTATTCCTTCCCATTGTGACTTATTAAAAATCATGATTTGTGCCTTCTGCTTCTACTTCTGTATAAGTTTTCCCACTTCAGGCCTCAATTGGAATAATTTTAAACCTATTCCAAATGTATACAATTTACCCTTGAACAACGTCAGGGTTAGGGGTGCCAAGACCCCTCACCCCCACCCCTTTACAGTTGAAAAATCTGCATATAACTTTTTACTTCACAAAATCTTAACTACTGATAGCCTATTGTTGATGAAAAGACTTACCGATAACATAAACAGTTAACACATAGTTTGTATGTTATATGTATTATATTCTGTATTCTTACAGTGAAGTAAGCTAGAGAAAAGAAAATGTAATTAAGAAAATCACAAGGAAGAGAAAATACATTTACAATACTGTTCGTATTTATTGGAAAAATCTGTGTATAGGTGGACCCATGCAAAAGTGCAGTTCAAGCCCATGTTGTTTAAGGGTTAAGTGTATAAGTTAAGCAGAAGAGATTTCAGGTAGAGAAAAAACCAAGTGTTCACCAGAATGATTCTTGTCTTTCCATGTTGCTGTGAAAAGGCATGGTAGTCCAGGTATGAATTTGGGTGTGGTGTTTTTTTAAAGGCTCTCTGCATAGATTGACAGTAAGTTAGACCGAGGATATGATTAAATGCCGGTTAACCTTTGTGAAGCAAATATAGAGTTCATGTTCCAAGTAAGTACATGAGGAAAAACTCAGTATGGTTTTCATAGAATCATCTGGATTACTTGGGAAGCAATGGTGGGTTAGTTAATATAAAACCTTTGAGGTATCAAGGTGTGCCTGTATACAGATGCATAGACAAGTGAGATTATTCCTCTGACGTTTTGTCACCTGCAATTTGGACCCATTTCTTATAAAAAGTGATCCAGGAGAGGGTCGGCTCAACTTTTTAGACACAACTCTGTTATCAACTTCAGAGACTTTAACATGTCCCTTTGTTACTTAGGAAATCTGAGACCTCTTGGGGGCATCTTTTAAGCCCTTGGCTTTCCTTTCACTGGAATTAGAATCCCTGCTCCCTACCTTTCTTAAATTAGTATCATAACAGTTATCAGGACATATAGGATAACATCCCCCCATCAGAAGGCAATTTGGAGCCTTCAAGGTGATTCCATTATAGAGAAGGAGCTCTGAGAATGTGTTTGAACATGCTGAGAACTGATGGTGGCTAAGCACTGCCATTGCAGTTGGAGCAGTAGCTTGTATATGTAACACACATCTATTCCATTCTTGGCCGAAACAGCAGATCAATCTGTGTTTTGTTAGTTTATTTGAGATGTGGTTTTGTGACCATGCATGCATTGCACTTGAGAGAAAAGAAGGCCAAATCTTTTCTTAATTCTTTGCTCTTTTTCCACTTAGGGCACTATTAACAAAGCTGGATCATTGAACCAATCTTTGCCCTCCTCCATACCCCCATTCTTCTTTTTTAGGAAGAAAACTCTGAAGCAGAAGTAGAGCTGGGATAAAGGTTTGGGTACCTGGCCCTATAGTTTGGTATTTATGTAAACAGAGGGAGACTGGGATATGGTGATTACGGGACATGCATTCTGCTCTACTTTCCTGTGTTTGTTTGTTGTGTTTTTTTACCAACTTGTTACACGATCCCAGGTAGATAGGTTTATGCTCCTTTAAGCGGTTGGCCATGATTTTTAACTTGACCAGCTGTGGTGAGTTTTAGTTGATGTTGGCATAGCTCTTTTCATTCCCGGTTGAATCATGCCACTGGAAGTGCTGTGTTGTTTTTTATTCAGAGAGAGAGGAATAGAGGTAATGGATCTCCTACTGCTTTGCTTGCTCTTTTTATCTCATAATTTCAGACATATAGCAATAAAGAGCCATTGAAAGTAATGAACAGTCTTTATTGAGGTAAGTGAAGATGACCATGACAGTTTTAATATATTAATCAAATGGTATTGCTGTTTGACATTAACAACATCTCAATCAGATGCTTGCTTGAGATTAACTGGAAAACCCACTGTGGCTTCCAAGAGGAAAATCATGCTAGAAAGTAAAATGTAGCTATAATTGGATATATTTAGAGGATATATATTTTTTAAATGATTCTTAATTGTATCCTTCATATGGCAATTGGTATAGATGCTTGGTGAAATGTAATGGGAAGAAATATCATAAAAATTGGGGGAAATAAACACATTTCTCCTCAAAATATGTGTGGTAATCTACATCTACAAATTAAGGGCCATTTACTAAGTTTATGCTGTATATTCAGAACTGATATGGTTAAATTTAAGTTTTTAATTTATCAATTGTAGTTTTATTCCACAGTTTCTAGTTGGGCTATATTCACTTGAAAAGATAAGCTTTTTTATCAGACCCACAAAGATCTATATAACATGACACTATCAAAGCCCTAATGGAGCCCGGCCGGTGTGGCTCAGCGGTTGAGTGTCGACCTGTGAACCAGGAGGTCATGATCCGATTCCTGGTCAGGGCACATGCCCGGGTTGTGGGCTTGATCCCCAGTGTGAGGCATGTAGGAGGCAGCTAATCAATGATTCTCTCCTTCTTTTGATGTTTCTATCTCTTACTCTCCCTTCCTCTCTGACATCAATAAACATATACTTTTAAAAACCCTCCCACCCTCTCTCTCTCCCTTCCTCTCTGAAATAAACTTATAATTTAAAAAAATCTATTGGATGGAGTAGAAACAACCTGGAGTGCCAAGTTTCTATGTAGTACCCACAGCATTTAAAAATAAATCCCGGAGCAGGACTTCTGACTATGGCCAACTAAGGAGGTCAACAAGTCCTCTCTTTAAAAAGGCAAACATAAAACGGGACAAAATGAAAGTGGGCATAATAATCTTGGTAGCAGGGGATTGGAGAGGGCTTTTGGCTATGTTATGTCCTACAGTTGCAGGCATGGTTAGGTAACCATATTGCTAGATAAGGCTGCACACATATGCAGCACACAGCAGAGAGCCCAAGCCATCCACACCCTCTTGACGAGTCCTGAGGCTGAGCTCATGCATAGGCAAGATGTGAAAGAGCCCAGTGGAGAGCAAAAGCTGAGACCCATGTGAACATGGCTTGACCTTTGCGTGTACTCCTCTGCCCACAAACAAATTCATCGGCAGAGAATGAAAATTGTACTGGCTTGAGGTGTTTGTTCTTGATCACAGTCTCTGTCAAGCCACTGGCCAACCATTAAGCTATGCACACACAAGGGTGACAACTAGGAAGCCAAGATTAAAAATATGAAAATGAATTTTAAAAAAAAAATCAGAGAGAAGGCATCATAAAAGCAGTATGAGCCCAACTGGTGTGACTCAGTGGTTAAGTGTCAACCTATGAACCAGAAGTTCCTGGTTCGATTCCTGGTTGGTGCACATGCCCTGTTGCAGGCTCAATCCCCAGTGTGGGGTGTGCAGGAGGCAGCTGATCAATGATTCTCTCTCATCGTTGATGTTTCTATCCCTCTCTCCCTCTCCCTTCCTCTCTGAAATCAATAAAAAAATATTTTTTACAAAGCAGTATGAGACATCCCTCAAACTGTGGCAGAGACAGATTTTAGAGAATTAATTCAGGCAAATTATTAAGCAATTATAAAGAAACAGAAACAACAACAACCCTCAGGGGAAAGTATAAGAATCCAGAATTGCTACAATATATCCTTCTTTAACATTCATTTTCAACAAAATGTTATGGGACATTAAAAAGAAGGAGGAATGTGATCCATACTCAAGGAATAAAAGCAGTCAATAGAAACGGAGTTTCACAAATATTGGATTTGCAGGCAAAGACTTCAAAACAGTTCTTATAAATATGTTCAATATTATGTATTAAACAAATGTAAAAAGAATGAAAGGTAGAGAGAAGGCAAATCAGCTATGGACAAGAACTGAAATAAACCATGTTTAAAGTGTTAAAGGAAAGTACAGCAATAATGATTAAACAAATAGAGAATCTCAGTAAAAGATAGTAATTATTATTTTATAATCCTCACTTGAGGATATGTTTAATTGATTTTAGAGACTGGAAGGGGGAGAGAGAGAGAGAGAGAGAGAGAGAGAGAGAGAGAGAGAGAGAGAAAGAGAGAAAGAAGAGACATCAATTGGTTGCCTCCAGTATGCATCCCCATACCTGAAACCTAGGTATGGGCCCTGGTCAGAAATTAAACCAGCAACCTTTTGGTTCACGGACGACACTCCAACCAACTGAGCCACACCGGCAAGGGCAAGATAGAAATATTTTTTAAAACCAGACAATAGTGTGGTGAAGGCCTGGGACGGGGTGCAGGGGTGGGCTAGATGGGGTCAATGGGGGGGAGGGAGGGGACATATGGAATACTTTCAACAATAAATATTTTTTTTTTAAAAAAAAGAAAGAAAATTTAAGCAATGCAAGAATAAATAGAACCAAACAGGAATTTGGGAGTTGGAAAGTACAGTAATTGAAATACAAATTCACTTGAGGGATCCAATACTAGATTCAAGATGATAGAAGAATGAATCAGTGAACTTGATAGGTCAATAGAAATTAAGCAATTTGAAGAACAAAAAAAAAACAAAAGATAGGAGAAAAATGAACTGAGCCTCAGAGATCTGTGGTGCAATATCAAGCATCCCAACATTCATACAATGAAAATCCCAGAATGAGAGGAGAGAAAGAGGCAGAAAAATCTTTGAAGAAAAAAAATAAACACTCCCCAAATTTGATGAAAAGCCTTAATATACACATACAAGAAACACAACGAAACCCAAGTAGAATAAATATCTAGACACATGATAGTCAGATTGTTGAAAGACAAAGACAAAAAGAAAATCTTGAAAGCACATACAGGGAACATTAGCATGATGAATGGCTGACTTCTCATTTGGAAAAAAAAATGGGAGCAAGAAAGCAGTGGAATGACGTATGCAAGTTACTAAAAGAAAAAGGAAAGGATGTCAGCTAAGAGTTAAGCAGCCCATAAAATTATCCTCCAAAAAAAATGAAGGCAAAATGAAGACATCACTGATTTTAAAAAAGAAATTGAGAAAAATCTTTTACTAGCATACCTTCCTTACAGGAATACTTCAAGCTCAAAGAATATGACTCCAGTCTTGGCCAGGTACCTCCGTTGGTTAGGGCATTGTTACAATACACCAAGGTTGCAGGTTTGATCGCTGGTCAGGGCACATACAAGAATCAACTAATAAATGGAATGCTTAAACAAGTGGCATAACAAATTGATGTTTTTCCCTCTCTCTCCTTTCCCTCTCTCTAAAATCAATAAATAAACAATGTTTAAAAAAGTGACTTCAAATAGCTCAAATCCACAAAAAAGAAATGAAGAACACAGAAAATGGTTAATGTGTGGGTTAATATAAATTACTCCATAAATAATATATTTTTCTTATTTTTATAGCATCTTTAAGAGACATAAAATTGTATAAAGCAATAATTATAACACTATACTATTGAAGTTTTTGTACACATGCAAAACATGTAACATATGACAATCAGAATGCAAAGGAGGTGCGAGGGAATCCTATCTAATAAAAGAGAAACATGGTAATTGGTGTACGACTGCCACCCTTCCCATTGGCTAATCAGGGCAATATGCAAATTAATTGCCAGCCAAGATGGCGGCCGGCAGCCAGGCAGCTTGAAACTACCATGAGGCTTGCTTGCTTCAGTGACGGAGGACTCCAACGTTCCCCGCCTCCCGCTGCAGGCCTCTGAGCTGCAACTCTAAGCAACTATGTAACAAATATAGAAGCTAAACAAAACCCCAGAAACCTGCTTGAGCCCGCCGGGCTTCAGCCAGCAGGATCACAACATTGTAAGCAAAGGCCAGAAACCTACTTTCAGCAGAGGAGGCCTAAGTGCGGGAGCCAAGCCTCAAAGCTAGAGCTGGCCCAGAATAACAAAAAAAAGAAAAAGAAAAAAAGAAGCAGTTGGGAGCTTCAGTCCCCCCCAGCCTGAAAACAGCCCTCAGCCCCTCCCCCAGACTGGCCAGGCACCCCAGTGGGGACCCCCACCCTGATCCAGGACACCCTTCAGGGCAAACCAGCCAGCACCCACCCATGCACCAGGCCTCTACCCTATATAGTAAAAGGGTAATATGCCTCCCAGCACCAGGATCAGCGGAGCTGCGAGGCCTCCTGGCACCGGGTTCAGCATGATGGGGCAGTGCCCAAACCCCCTGATCGCCCTGCGGCTCCGTGTGTGACAGGGTGCGGCGCCCCCACCCCCCACTCTGTGTGTAATGGGGTAGAGCCATAACCTCCCCATCAGCCCTGCCCTGAGTGTGAGAGTGGCGGAGCCCCAACCCCCTGATCGGCCCTGCTTTGTGGGTGATAGAGGGCAGCGCCCCAACCCCCTGATGGGCCCTGCTCTGTGCATGACAGGGGGCAGCGCCCCAACTCCCCAATCGGCCCTGCTCTGAGCCCGACCAGGGGCTGCACCTAGGGATTGGGCCTGCCCTCTGCCACCCGGGAGCAGGCCTAAGCCAGCAGGTCGTTATCTCCTGAGGGGTCCCAGACTGCGAGAGGGCACAGGCCGGGCGGAGGGACCCCCCCGTCCCCCCGAGTGCACAAATTTTTGGGTACCGGGCCTCTAGTGGACCTATATTGGAGCAGTTTATATATTTTACTGAATTAAGCTGGTATTACTGTGTAATAGATTGTGGTAAGCGACGGTGATATGTAACTGTGGGACAGCCACTATTTCATGAAGACTGGCACTGAACAAACACGCAGCAGAGCAGGGGCCCCAAATGAGGTTTGGGAAAGGCTCCCCACACTTACAACTCCATGTTTCTTCTGAGAACCCTCACATTGGAAAAGTAGGTGACCTTGAAGGAGAAAAGGCATGCCAGGCCTCAGAAGGAACGGAAGCGGCTTCTATTTTGACATGCTACGAACACAGAGAACCTGCTTTCTTTTTCAGCTTCTCATGACACCGTAAAGAACAGGATGGTAGACAGGGGCCTTCTGGACGCACGATGATGTGGGGCGTGACGCGGCAGCAGTGGAACTCAGTGGTGACTGGCAGTATTCAGAAGCAATAGGCTGGCTGGTGTTTTGCCTTTACCGCGGCCTCTGTTTGCTTCCATGAAACTGCTGACCAGGATACCTCAAATGATGCCAAAATATTTATAAACAGTCATCCCTTTGGGGGGTGGGGGGAGTGAGGGAGATTGTGGCTTACTTAAAAAGAAACCTTAATGTCGGGCAGGTGAGTGGCTAGTTTAACCATCTATCTTTTTAACTGGAAGGGAGAGAAGCCTGCTTTCCGAGATCTAAAGGTTTCACCATGCCTGCCTCCGGAATCACTTCTCACACAGCCGTAAGCCTTTCACACTGGCAGGTTGGCAGCCCCCGGGTTGATAGTGCAGAAGTGCTAAGTGTGTTTGATTGGTATCATTACTGGTCTCTAGTAATTGATTACTGTCCGTGGTGAAATATTCGGGGCAAGCACACGGCCAATAGCAATCGCTTAATCCATCATGGCTGTTTGTTCCTCATCTCCCGAGACCTATCAGCCACATGCTATCCGACCCACCAGGCAAATTGCTGATGCCTGCTTTGTGTGTACAATTGACTGCGTATTTACTGCATTTCCTGTGTTAACCAAAACCACTAGCTTTAGTGAACAGGGAAACACAGGGGAGGTTCTTGCTTTGCAATGTCAAGTTCACTCTCTGGTTAATCTCTTTGGCCTCCTTTTCATGGCGATTTGTGATGCATCAGCATTGGTTTTTGTTGCTTTAAAAAAACACACACACAAAGTCGAATGGCATAGTGGTTGTATTAGGAATATTAATTGTGAGACTTGAGATAGGTTGATTGGAATAAGATCCTGGAGGGTTGTTTGTAATGCAGATTTTTTAGAAACAAGACGAGGGAGAATAATGAATAACAACCAGAACTAATCAGTTTTGTGCATGTATGCGTGTGTGTGTTTAATCCAGTGATAATGACGAAAAGTAGTTATAAAAAGAAGTAGAAATTCAGTGGCTACACCACTTTCCTGGCTTCCTTCCAAGATGTTTTATCCGTGGATCTTGGCAAATAAGCCTGTCCCTGATGTACACTGAGGAACTTTGATACTCAACGGGAGGAAATACAGTCAAAGGAGGAGGGGGGGTCAGCTGGGAGGAGAATAAACAAATGACTGTTACATGTGATAGCGCTCTGATGACAAGTGGTAATACTGCCTGTGACCAAAATCTGAAAAAGCACAGCTTGAGCTCAGCAGTCCATGGGGGGAAAGGAAAAAGAGGAGAGCCACGAGTGGTGGCAAGCGCATGCTGGCCTGCCCCTCTGCTCCTTCTGCTGCTGCAGTTGGTAGAGCGGGAAGAAGCAACTTGCTAGGTGCTGTTAGGTCCACCCCCGAACTCAGGAAGCCAGTGGGAATGAAACTGAGAAGAGCATGAGGAGGCGTCACCTTGCGGACAGCAAAGAGATCTTGTCTATGTCCATAGCCACTCTTGAAGAGTTTGTAATCCAAACTTTATAGAAAATGATTGTTGTAAGAGGAGATCTTTGTTGCCTCTGTTAGAGTTTTTTGAACACTCCTTAGTAGCACACATGGGAATCCAGCTGATTCCACACAGGCGAGGTCCAACAGGGGTATGTGTGCCCCGGCCCTGGGTGAGGCTTTCGGTGAGTGTCTTCTCTACCCTACATGGTGGTTTCTGGAGAAAACAAAATCTTAGTCCTCATACATATGCATTCCTCACTGGGGCCTGTTAGCTAAATGACATAGACAGATGCTTTCAGTGATTCCCAAGTTAGTTGAGCATGTTTCACTGTTGACCACAGTCCATTGTAGGTCAAATAAATAGACTAAGAGCACTAAAAGCACTCACCTTTTAGGGTGCACTATGAGACTTCAATTATTGCAGAGCATTGGCTCATCCTTCCGCCTTCTATCTAACATGGGGGTACTTTATGACTTGAGGAACTTCGGGATTTGGTATTTCCCTCACCAGAGCTCTGTTCCCTTCTCTGGAGTCTGGTGTTATGGTCACCTTCTCACTTTCCGTCACTCACATTGAGAACTAAAATAACAGTCACTAAGTGATCCAGCCATATTGCTGGAAACTGCATTGGCTCATCCTTCCGCCTTCTATCTAACATGGGGGTACTTTATGACTTGAGGAACTTCGGGATTTGGTATTTCCCTCACCAGAGCTCTGTTCCCTTCTCTGGAGTCTGGTGTTATGGTCACCTTCTCACTTTCCGTCACTCACATTGAGAACTAAAATAACAGTCACTAAGTGATCCAGCCATATTGCTGGAAACTTCCAGACCCGTGGTCGGCAAACTGTGGCTCGCGAGCCACATGTGGCTCTTTGGCCCCTTGAATGTGGCTCTTCCTAAGCCTTAGGAGTACCCTAATTAAGTTAATAACAATGTATCTACCTATATAGTTTAAGTTTAAAAAATTTGGCTATCAAAAGAAATTTCAATCGGCGCCCTCTCCCAATCTGGGACCCCTTGGGTAGGGTCTTTAGGCCTGGCTGGCGATCAGGGCCTATCAGGGCTTTCCTTCCCCCAGCTGCTGGAAGCTGGCTCTGCCCCCGCCACTGCCACTGCTTGCCATCTGTGCGGCGCTGCCCCCCATCCCCTGCCACTGGTCGCCTTCCTCTGCGGGAGACAGGCATGGGGTGCGATCGCTGGGCTGCTCTGGGCCTCCCTCTGCAGGGTGATCATGGGGCAATGGCAGGGCCCCTCCCAACCAATTGCATCGCAGCCACCTTGGCTGGTCTGGCGCCAGTGCGTGACATAGCATGGTCATCCGGAAGGTCATCCAGACGGTTGTTCTGCTGGTCGGTCCTTCAGTCAATTTGCATATTACCCTTGTATTATTATTTATTGGTGTTTAAGCTGGTCTGAAAGGCTACATCCTATTTTGATGGCATTCTGTAAAAAGCAAAACTAAAGAGACAGTAAACAGAAAAGTAAGCGGAAGGGATGGGAGGATTAAATAGGGGATTTTTTCAGGGTAATGAAACTCTTCTATATGATACTGTGCTGATGCATACATGACATTGCATTTGTCAAAACCTATTGAGCTTTACAGTACAAAGAGTGAGCTTTAATGCGTGCAAATTTAAAAATGTCTTTAGGACGTCAGAGGATCCAGAATAGAATACAGATTGTGACAAAAGAATACAACTACTACAATTATATGGAACTAGGGGTCCAGTGCACGAATTCATGTGCCTTGAGAGGAATTGTGGGCCACGAGGTTATGGTGGGCAGAGGAGTGGGTCATGGCCCATCCTCCACATCCCCGCCTAGCCCCTCCTGCCGCAGTGTCTGGTCCCCTGTCTACTGGCAGCCCCGCTCCCGCCTCTGCCACTCCCATGTGCTGCCGGCACAGGCCCTGCTCGCACCTGCTGACAGTGCGAAGCGATTGGGGCCAGTGCCAGCAGCAGGTGTGAGCGGGACTGGCACCATCAGCAGGTGCAAGCAGCAGCTGCTGCCCTGATAACCCCTCAGGAGCAGGGGGAGATGGAGAAGCCCTTGGGGGCAATTGGGGCCGGCGCCGGGTGCCGGCAGCGGGTGCGAGCAGGGCTGGCGCCAGCAGCAGGTGCAAGTGCCAGGCAGGACCACAGTGTGCTGGAGCAAAGGATTTTTAGTAACCACCAGAGGCTCGCCCCGATGACAGCAACTGGCACCCCGCCTTGGTCTGGCGCCCCCGCTCACCTGCCCCCCCATCCCACCATAGCCAATGCCTGCCATATTCCACACTCTGTGGCCTGCTGCTGACGCTCGCCATGTTCTGGGTGCACCCCCCTGGTCAGCGCACGTCATAGCTACTGGTTATTCTGTTATTCTGCTGTTCGGTCTATTTGCATATTAGGGTTTTATATATATAGATAACTTTACTGAAGGGAGTGAGGGATAAAGGTGCTGACCTACATAACTTTAGAAATGAATGGAGGCTGCAAAACTCCAGTAAACGGAGCTGTACATTAGCACTACATCCTAATTGATGTGTTTTTTCATAGGAAGGTACCTATTAACAGATGAACATGTCTGAAGCAACTATAATGTACATTGGAATTGAACAATTAAGTAAATGAACGGTGGATTGTGGGAGGGAGGTTTCTCACTGTTGGGGGGGTGGGGTTTACAGTGACATAAGAAGGAAAGAATGACCTGTGTAGGAATAGGTTAGAGTTGGAGACACCAATATGAAGTTGTATTTAGCATGTATAGATACATTTGGACTCAAATAGAAGTATTTACAGATGTGTATACCTAGAAACATAGATTTGTACTGACATTGTTTGGCTCTGCCAGTTGAGGGGACCTAGAAAGGACACCCCAGCAACAGTGAACACACCTAGTGCCCAGATCTTGTTTTCTATACCAGTTTTCAGTGAACAGAGCCGGGGCCTCTTGAAGAAATAAATAACTATGACATTTGTAACTGTCAGTTTGCAGCAGTACTGTAGGGCCAGTGCAAGAAACACAAAAGATGAGCCTGGAGACACTTCATGCTAAGAAGTGAAGAAGTGTTGAAATAAAACCCACAGTAGTGGGGCGTGTCAAAGGGAGACAGGAGCCCACTGAAAGAACTCTCACTGGCCATCACTGGAACAAACTGAGAAACGAAATAAGGACAATTAGCACTGGATTATAACCCAAAGTGTAAAACAAATGCCCACGGGCCCATGTTGCTGTAAATAAATGACTGGATAAGGGTTGAAAGGTAAATCTCCCCCACACAAGAATTCCAAGTAATTGATGGAGATACTCCGCCAGCAAAAGGTGGAGTGTAATGTCCCGCTCCTTAAATGTGGTCACATAGCCACACAGTATAGAAAAGGGGGGGGGGACTTTACAGTGAGGAGGCCTGGCAAACACCACCTGGGCTGGGTGCTGGAGGTTCACCCCAGCGGTGATCCCTCATGTTGATGACATGCTCCCTTGATATGAGGTGCTGAGATTGGACTGGTGGCTCTCCTCCCCAAATTCCATGACAACGATATAGCCACAAGGAAAGCCCCAGACAGATCCCAATCAAGAGACACTTATAAGCTGGTCAGGCCTCCCCAAATCGCTGACTAGTTTTCTTCAAGCTGCTTATCAAAACAAGGGAAGTCAGAAACCCTCACAGCCGAGCCTAAGGAGACATGATGATGAAATGTAAGATGGTAACCTGGATGGGATTCTGGAACAGAAAAATGGTCAAAGCCAAGGAAATCGCAATATTGTTAGATAAGGATAATGTGTCAGGAGTGGTTCCTTCGTGACAAATGTACCATGGGAGCTCTGTAGTCTCTTTGCAACTTTTCTATAATTTAAAACTCTGGGCCAAATTCTGTTGTTCCCTCCCTCCCAATCTCAAATTCATGTGTTGCAGTCCCAACCCCTGGTACCTCAGAATAGAACCATATTTGGAGATAAGGTCATTAAGGGGTGATTAACTTAAAATGAGGTCATTAGGGTGGGGCCCTCATTCAAAAGGAGGCGACATCAGGGATACCTGTGCACAAAGGGGACACAGGGTCACATGCAAAGATAGCAAGAGAGTGGCCGTCTTTAAGCCAAGGAGAGAGGCCGCAGAAGGACCCAGCCCTGCCGCCTGCACCTTGCTCTTGGACATGTAGCCTCCAAAACTAAGACAAGAAATGTTGGTTTTCTAAGCCCCCCAGTCTGTGGCATTTTGTTACAGCAGCCCTAGTAAACTAGCATGCATCTAAAAATAAGAGGTTATTTAAAAGCAACACTGACCTTCTTTCTATTCCTAATACAGGACCTTTGCCTGTATTTCTTCTCGTCATTCAGATCTCAGCTCAAGGTCACTGGCAGAAGAGCCTTTTTTGACCACACCATTCTCTCTTTATCACACCACTCTATTTTACTTCCCTACGTGGGGCTTACCACTAACGGTTATTATTCTCGTCTGTTTACGCACATACGGCTGTCTTCCTGCAATAGAATGTGAGTTCCTTGAGCAGAAGAAGCTTGGCTGTCTTGTTCACTGCTGGATCCCCATCACCAAGTACCAGGCCCAGTGCTGGCTATGTGGAGACACTCAGTCAATATCTATTGAGTAGTTAATGACCCCCCTGGAGTCTGGGGACTCTAGATTTGGACTATGCATTCACTTCTATTATTAAACAAAAAACACCATTCCAAGTCTTCCTGAATCACTGGGATCTAGAGCAGTGGTTCTCAACCTTCCTAATGCCGCGACCCTTTAATATAGTTCCTCATGTTGTGGTGACTCCCAATTTCATTGTTACAAATTGAGCATAATTAAAGCATAGTGATTAACCACAAAAACAATATGTAATTATATATGTGTTTTCCGATGGTCTTAGGCGACCCCTGTGAAAAAGTTGTTCGACCCCCAAAGGGGTCACGACCCATAGGTTGAGAACTGCTGATCTAGAGGGTGGGAAGACTCTAAAGCATGTGGCCCAAGGCGTTTGATTTTTCATGTTCTCTCATCTGAG
>NW_006292604.1:2271903-2288574 GCF_000327345.1 Myotis davidii | reverse complement strand
GGAATGGGAGAGGGGATGTTCACTCAGCCAGAGGCCTCCACCGAGCCTCGGAGCCTGGGACAAAATCATGTTGAAATAAGGCTGTGGTTCCAGCCAAAGGAGGTGTGCATGTGGGCAGGAGAGAGGGAGTCAGTGTGGAGGGAGGCAGGATGGAGTGTGGCATCTGATTCCAAGGGTAGACACAGTCTCTGTTATCTCTGAGGTTAGAGATTGGAAAGCCAAAGAGGCCCTTCATGATGAAGTTAGGGGTCCCTCCAGCCCCAGATGAAGAGGCTGGTAGGGATTAGAGCAGTGATGGTGAACCTTTTGAGCTCAGTGTGTCAGAATTTTGAAAAACCCTAACTTAACTCTAGTGCTGTGTCACATATAGAAATTTTTTGATATTTGCAACCATAGTAAAGCAAAGATATTTTTGATATTTATTTTATATATTTAAATGCCACTTAACAAAGAAAAATCAACCAAAAAAATGAGTTCACGTGTCACCTCTGACACGCGTGTCATAGGTTCGCCGTCACTGGACTAGAGCCTCCAGATAGCTAGCTGGGGTTTAAGGCTGGGTTCATGCACTGCAGGAAAATGAATGGGTGGGGAGCAATATGCCAGAAGCTCTGTGGCAGACTAGCCAGGCGGGTAGTAGGATAGTCCAGGGATATAGCTCAATGCTCAGTCAGGCCCTGAGCTGGCCATACCCACCTGTGCCCCGTGTGGGACAGTGGGATAGTTCCAGACCCCACTTACTAATGGTACAGCTTCAGGAAACCACTGATCCAGCTGTTAGTGGCTGGGCCTGGCTAGAGCTAAGGGCACAGGTGGACAGCACAGTGTGGGCAGTGTGGAAGGGACTCGGCAGACAGGGAGGTGGAGGCGGTGGTCTCTGTGGAGGGGAGGGTTGGTGAGCTCTGCCTTGAGGCACCAAATGTGAGAAGGTGTGTTTAAGTAGCCCGATGAAGGAGCTTTGAGGATGGTCTATGAGTCAGGCTAATCTAGACTCATTTATATCAGTTTGAAGAAAAAGGCAGCTTGGATTAAGATGTTTTAAAATTTTATTTCCCGGGTCAGTGGTCTTCAATCATCCTAATCCTTAGTTCGTTTAACTTTAAAATGGAAGTAAGAATACCTACTTTACGGGGTTGTTGAAAGGTTTAGAGACAATACAGGAATAATGCCTGACCCAGGGCCAGATATGTCCATGATGCTTAATAAACAGCAGCTGGTATTAGGATCTACTCATACCACACAGGAAGGTTTGTGGCCTTCGTTCTGGTCGGTTTTTCTAAATATGACAACTCATAAAGCCCTTTGAAAGTGAAAGGGGAATGTGTACTTGTTTCAGTGCCATCTGGAAATGGAGAAGTGACAGATCTGCTTCCTGCTCCACCGCCGCTTCTGCAGGGACAGGCCAGGTGGTGGCAGCTGGACAGGGTTTGCTGACCCACATGGTCCCGGGGAGGGATGTTGTCCATGGGAGGGCCAGCGGAGCCACCCCGAGCAGATCAGGCATACAGAGCCAGAAAGTGACCCCAGGCTCTGTGACAATCCACCAGAGCCCAGGGAGAGAGAGAATGTGGCAAATGCCCAGTGCATTGTGGGTTCTCTTCTTTCATGTGATGTGGTCTGTGCTGGGAAGCCATGGGAAGCATCTGGAGGATGTGGTGATGGTGCAACTGCCCCTTGTCCAGCAGGAGAAGGAGCAGGGAGGCCATCCTGTGCCACTCGTTTATAAAGCATCTCTAGATCTTCGTTTTTTGGTAGGACTTTCCCTTCAGAGAGAAATGACACTTGAGATGCACTTGCCACCTGTTCAAGCTGTTCCCTGCTCACTTTAAGAGGACCCTTTGCCTGGGGGTTGTGGCTCAGTTGGTTGCACATCGACCTATGAACTAAAAGGTCTTCGGTTGGATTCCAGGTCAGGGCACATGCCTGGGGTTTTGGGCTCAATCTCTGGTAGAGGGGGCATGCAGGAGGCAGCCAATCCATGTTTCTCTCTATATATACCTCTCCCTTCCTCTCTCTCGAATCAATAAAACCTTTTTTTTTTTTAGAGAGGACCCCTTGAGGGGTTTGGCTCAGGCTAGCTGGGCCTTGGAGAGCTCTGCAGCCAGAGTTGGTGCTGAATTCTCCTCTTTGCCTGAGGGCTCGCCACCCCCAAGCACAGAGAGCCTGCGTGCCTGCGTCTCCTTCTTGGCTCATTCCCTCTGAGGAGGAAGTCCAGAGGTAGACTTTGGCCCAAGGACATCTTTGTGATCTCCTTGGCTCCAATGTCCACGTCTGAATCAAGTAGCAGGAGCACACATCTGAGGGATGAGATGAGTTCTAGTCCCAGCCATAGAACGAACCAGCTGTGAGCGCAGAAGCAAGTCCTGGGACCCCATTCTGCATCCCTCCCGCTCCCAACCCCTACTGGTAAGATGAGAGGATGAGTCGTGATCACCTCTAAGGTAGTCTGTCCCTGATTTTGTGAGTGTGAATTTCCTTGAATTTCTGTGCAGGAACAGAAGAGAGCATAGAACATCCTTTGAATGCCTATCTGGAGATTTAATCTAAATGTTCCTAATTAGCATGACCAATAGGGACAGAATGTCCCAAAGCAGGATCTGACTGCTTTTTAAAACAATGCAAGTTGCAGGCTTTGACTTTTCTACTCCTTCGTCTTATGTGAAGGACACACTTAGACTAGAAAGGTTATTCCTTTATCATAATTTGGTGATCTCTATCAGAGATGATTTAGGGCAGCGTTTCTCGCCTAAGAACTATTGACCTTTTGGATCAGCTAATTCTTTGTGGTGTTTAGTGGCATCCCTGGACTCTATCACTAGATGTGAGTAGCGCCTCCCCTCTCCCCCTCCTCACAGTTGTGACAACTAAGTTGCCTCTAGACATTGCCAAATGTGCCCTGGGGCAAGGGTCACCCCCAGTTGAGAACCACAGGTGTAGGATATGTATTTAAAAGGCAGAAACATAAATATAGAAACAAATCCTATATAATACAAGGGTAATATGCAAATTGACCCTAACCGCAGAGTAACTGGGAATCACTGGTCATTATGACACACACTGACCACCAGGGGGCAGACACTCAATGCAGGAGCTGCCCCCTGGTGGTCAGTGTGCTCCCACAGGGGGAGTTCTGGTCAGCCACAGGCCAGGCTGATGGCTGCCAGTACAGCAGTGGTGGTGGGAGCCTCTCCCGCCTCCTCAGCAGCGCTAAGGATGTCCGACTGCAGCTAGGCCTGCTCCCCGCTGGCAAGTAGACATCCCCCGAGAGCTCTCGGGCTGCCAGAGGGATGTCTGACTGCCAGCTTAGGCCCAATCCCCTGGGGAGCGGGCCTAAGTCAGCAGGTGGACATCCCCCGAGGGGTCCCAGACTGCAGGACGGCACAGGCTAAGCTGAGGAGCCCTCCCGAGTGCACAAATTGTTGTGCACCAGGCCTCTAGTTTAATTATACAAGTGCCCCTGGGGGAGGGAAGTGCTGAATTTCTAAAGAGGTAATAGTAAAATTTGAGCGAGCACAAGTATAGGATTCTTTAAAGCTCATTCCCTCCATACATACCATCCACATATACCCTCTCAACTGCATTGTGGTATCTTTATAGTCAGGAAAGAGGATTTCCACCATTTCTTCTGTTGAAGACATCACACAGGATTCCAAATAAGATTGAATGGCTGAGTGTTAATGCTTCAACAATGTCTTAAGAAACGTGTGGATAAGATGCTAGGCTCACACATGTAGTATTTTCTTGCTGTGACTCCTGCCAAGTTGTAACATCTGCATAGACTGGCAGAGGCTGCGTCACAAACACTCTCTCTTTTCCCATTTCCAATATGTTTAATTACACCGAGGCTGACATTAGAAAGATGGATTGTCTTTTACACTGACGACTGTTTCGGAGGAGGAGGAGACATAATGGGGAGGAGAAGAAATTCCAACAACCGGGAGAACAGGATCTGTCTTTCCCCGTATTCTGTTTCGTGTTCCCAGAGCCCAGGGAGAAATTGTGAAATGGGGGAGGTTTTGCCCTGCCATTCAGGCTGAGCTTGCCTTAAAAGGAAGACCAGGCTATGTGCTCTCCACTTCCTTCTTTTTTAGTTTCCTTTCAGCCCTTCTCAGAAATGTAAGCGGGAAGAAAATTGCAATCCTGTTTAGAAACGACTGGAGTTAAATCTGACGGATACTTGTTTACAAAACTATGCATTGTTTTCTTTTCTGCGCATCTCTAGTTCCTCTTTGTCCTTGAACATCCTCCTGATCCCATGGTGAACACCCTCCCTTCCATCCACGCCTGGATATTGAAGCATGCACAGCCCCTCTGGGTTGTCGCTTGTAACAGCTCTTTGTCTCTTCCCATGGCCTTGTTAGTTCAGGCTTTCATAGCCTCACTTCACTGTAATAACCTGTAGGGGTTCCTCCTTGCAAGTCAACTGCTAGATTCATTGACTTCACATCTTATTATATTCACACATTCATTCACCCAGGCCCATTGTGGGGCCAGACATTGTTCTAGGCTCTGGAAATACAGCAAGGAATAAAGAAGACAAAATCCCTGCCCTCCTGGAGTTTATATTCTTATTTGTGCAGCCAGGTGGGGTCGCAGATGGGCCACACATTTTACAAAATAAATAGATGATATAGTCTGGGAGAATGTGGTAGATGTTATGGAAAGAATAGAGCGGGGAAAGGGAGATAGGGAGAGGTGAGAGAGGTGAGGTGGGGGGAGAAGGAGGAGTTTGTTTGGGAAGAATGGACTGCAATTGTACATGTGGCGGTAGGGAAGGCTTCACTGAGAATGTGACTTTCAAGCAAATACCTGAAGGGATACGAAAAGCATGTGTGAAAGTTGGAAGGGTGTCAGGTGTTTGAGGAGAGGTCTGAGGAGACCAGTGAGGGTGAGAAGTGGGACATAAGGTGAGAGGGTGGGGGTGGGGAGGAGCAGCCTTTATCTAAGAGATGGGAGGCTGCCGGATGGTTCTGGAACAGGGCGATCTGACTTCCAGGTTAAGAGGATCATGTCATCAAGTCACATGTCATTTCCCCTTGACAACAGCTTCTCATGCTCCCTGCCCCTACTCAAGAATTTTCCACTCTGCACTCTGAGTAAAGAATGACCCCACGCCTTTCCAATTCTACCCATCCTTCAAGTGTAAGCTGCAGTTTCTGCTTTTCCAGAAAAACCCTTTTTTGCCAATTCCAAATCTATCCCTGTCTGCTCTGACCGCCTACTGTGTTGATGATTGATAGTGCACACTTGGACTTGATCGTATGCTGTCTTGCACTGTCTTCTAAACAGGTCTCTTGGAGATCATACCAAAAGGTCAGATTTGAGACCTGAAAGGGCCTCAGGAATCATCTATATTGACTCCTTCATCTTATAAATGAGGAAATGGATGCCCAGCAAAGTTTAGGATAGTGTTCAAAGTCACTCAGCTAGTTGTTTAATG
Source organism: Myotis davidii (assembly GCF_000327345.1). NCBI lineage: Eukaryota > Metazoa > Chordata > Mammalia > Chiroptera > Vespertilionidae > Myotis > Myotis davidii. The sequence continues at coordinate 2,283,134 of NW_006292604.1, read as the reverse complement.
TGTAAATAGCCTTTTGTAATAACATTATAAGCCCATTAAGTGATGGTACCATGCTTTATGCTTAATGCTTCTCCAAAGTTTCCTTCGATAGTAGTTCACATAGTACTTATGCAAAACATGCTTATTAAATTCAATTAAATGTAAAAATAAATTGACTTTGGGGTTGATTTATTTGTTTTTAAAGGGCCATTATAGGACCTTAATTCATCAACCGTATCTTGAATTCACAAATATCCTAGGTTCAGAGAGCCATGTGAAATAGTTGTATTTGATTTTAGCTTTAGATTTTAGGGATTTGCTTGTGAATGTGGTTAGATGGGGAATGAAAAATGTTGCCTTTCTAGTAGGTATTTGTTCTGATGAAATGTGCAACAATAATTCTATCATCTCTACATGATACAGCTATTTTTGTTGCTTCAATAAGATTTATCGAATCAATTTGGATTAGAAACAGAATGGTTATTTTTACCATCTTTGTCTAAAAGGGAACAACTCCATCCTCTGAGCTGTTTCTTTGGAGCATTATTGGTTTTGATCACAGATGTGAACGTCCCATGTTCTCAGACATTGAGTGCCTATCAGGACTATTGCAGGAGACCTACCTCAACCTTTGACCCAGAGATGTCCTTGTGAGGCACAGAGTTTAGTTGAAAACATAGGTCCACGTGGGGATGATGCTACGGTCCTCTTCCCAGGGATAAGTGCGCAATGAAATGAAGTGGTTTCTAAGAGTCTGGGGTCCAGAACACAAACTTGTTACACTTAACCTTTAAAATGCAGACCCACCCCAACAACCCAGTAATGATTTTCCAGTGCTTTACCCTTTGCCGCTAAATGGAGCACTGCTTGATTTTGGCCTCTGTATGACCAGAACCACAGACTGCATATGGAAAGTGAATTCCGTCTGCCATTGGTATTCATGCCCAATATCCAGACCAAAGCTCCTGAGGTCTGAGTCACTTATGGAAAATCCTCCTGGCTTTGGAGATCTCTTTTAACGTCTAATATTGGTGACCCGTGGTCTGATGCTATGACTAGAATCAGTTAACTCAGCTGACCATAGCATGATTACAGTAATGAGAAGAAGGAAGATGACATACCTGAATGAGCCAGGGAGCTTGATTTATACACATTTAGCACATTTTTTTACTACTGCTTTTATTTGGTGGCAACTGTTTTTAGTAAATTTGACTTTTGTAGGAGTTGAAAAACATTAAGAGTTACGTTCATTGGCCAAAGTGATTGGCGATCCCATATAGTGATATGATCTTGGGTCAAAAAATAAGAGTGACTGACTATGTAATCATTGCAGCTGTTTTCTGATGAGGCTATAAACTAGTTCTGACAGCCATTTCAAAGTTTAGCACCCAAAACATTTTGAGCAAAGGGTTGGATGTATTTTTGTAATAAAACCCTGGTATTGTCTCCCAGTGTGGCTACTACTATGAAGGACAGCATTTGTGTGTGTTTTTAATATACCCCTGGTATTTGCAGATTTAACATTTTGTGTATTTAAAGGAACCCCAAAGATCTGAGATAGGAGAAAATTGTAGTTTTGCCAAGGTTTAATTACAAATGACTCTGTAAGCTGGATGGTTACAAAAAGAGGAAGTGGTTCACTGGTGGGTGAGCTGAGCCCACTGCAAATTATTCTAGTTGCAAAAGACCATTATAAAGGTCTCTTCCAAGCCTGAATGAGGCCATTTTCATAGAGTGATAGAAGCATAGTGTCTTCCTGAGAAATGGATCCCCATAGAAAGTTAAGTGCTAGTATTGGGGATGGAAGTGAAGAAAATGAAGAACATTACTTTTCTGAACTAGAAAAAATGGAAGTGTTGAGCAGATTAAAGGGAGGTTAGGTCATGGCCATACACAAGTTTACCACATGGAAAATAAAATTTAAAAAATAAGTTCAGAGAATAGTCCAGCTAATGTAAAAGTAACTTCTTAAGAGAGAAATAAGTCATTAGGGGTTGAAGAGATCCCTCACATCAGTCATAATTTATGTTACTATGAAGCACAAGGCAAGTTACATGGTATTGTATTTCTGAATTTGGGAATTCATGAATGTTGAGGGTTTATTATGTAAGTGCTGTTGTGTTAGTTTTGATGCCAACATCGTATATAATCCTATATAATAAAAGGCTAATATGCAAATTGTCCCCTCCCGAGTTCGACCGACCAGGAGTTCGACCGCTTGCTATGACGTGTGCTGACCACCAGGGAATGGTGTGGTACAAAGGAAGGCCCCGGCCAGTGGCTGGCAGCTGTGGAAGGAAGGCCCCAAACAGCCCTGATCGCCAGCCAGGCATAGGGACCCTATCCGTGCACAAATTTTGTGCACTGTGCCTCTAGTCATTAAATATAGTGTACCCGGTGTGTGTCCAAGAATTTGGGGAAAGTTAACATTTGAAATGGAATCTGTTGAACTAGAGACAGAGAAAGGCCTTTCAATACTTTCAGTAGTTTAGATTATGGTCACTGGAATGGTAGTTGATTGAGAGAGGCTGGTGGTGAGTCATACTGCAATACCATTTAGATAGCTCAGAGTACTCAATGGGACGTATAACTAGAGGAGATTGGGTGGGAGCTGGTGGCTGTATGCTCTAAAAAATAGGAAAACTGGGATATGAAGAGATAGCAAAACTATCTCTAAGGTTCTTAAGACATAAATAGATATTCTAAGCCTTTCTTAGCACTAGTATGGCTGCTTCTAGTTAACAGTACAAACCTGAAATGTAGATTTTTACTTTCTCATTCACGATTATGAAAAAATCCCATGTTCTTATCTGACAATAACAGAGTAGAATAACTCAGATATTTGATGGCCTGGTATGTGCAGAAACCCTTCTCAGTCTCTAGAAATATAATGAAAAGACATAGCCCTTGCTCCTAAGGCACTTCTAATAGTGAGAAGACAGACATGAACATGAGTCATGAGACTTCCATGGAAGTTGCTGTCATGAAGATATGTGTCGGGCACAGTTAGAACCTAGCACCTGCGTCGGCCTCAAGATGCTGGGGCTCATCCACTCTAAAATTGACCTCATCATTTGGAGAAAAGAAAATGATCTGAGGCCCTGAGAAATTAAATCACTTTTTTCTTCATCTGCCACCTAAACAACTTGGGCATCGTCCTAACCTCCCTTCTGCTTGCTGATCTCTTGATTCTCTGGTCTGTTCTGAAACCTATTGCTCCGTTTCCCCATTAAAACCTTGCATGGATCTTTATTGCCTGCACAGTAAGTCCAGAGTCCCTTCCGTGGTTTTCAGAGCCACTGTGGACTCTCCTCCCACCACCTTCCCTCAGGACCCACCTCCTCTCTGCCTGTGCGTACTGCCCACAGTTCCTGCTTCCAGCTTTGGCTCATGTTCTTTGTTGCTCAACTTCTTCTCCACCTCTCAGAACCCAACTAATTCATACAAAGCCCAGCTCAACTGCTACCTCGTCTGTGAAGCCTGCCATGATTCTCCCAGTTTTACTTAATTATTGATCCTTTGCATTTCCACAACACCCATTTGCAGATAGTCCCCTTCTACTTGGGTTATGGTTAGTGTTTATAGTTTGGCTCTTTCACTGAAATTTAAGTCCCTGGAAGGCAAGGGCTATATCCTTTATAACACATTGACCTCATAATTAATAAACCCCCATCCAATGCTGCTGAATATTGCCCAAGATCAGATGTTAGTGGCAGATCCAAGTCTAAAAACCTGGTTCTTCTTACCCACCTCAAGATTGTAGGAATTCCAAGACATTACCTAGCCTGTAGCCACTCCATCCTGTTGCCTCACCTTGGAGAGGGTTCTTTGTGAGGCTGTGCTGTGAAATTGCCAGTGTTGTCATGGCTCCAGCATTTATGGTGGCAGCAGGGTGAAGAGGCAGTCAGGATGGATGTGTTTATGTCGAGCATGATTTCCCGACCTGCAATGGGCCCTATGAATATTTGAAGCGGAGTCTGGAAGCCGTTTCCTATGAGGGAAGTTAAGTTGAAATGCAAGAAGTAAAGATTAAGGAATATTAACATAAAATCTCTATTGCGAGTTCTTTCACATAAATATGTTACCATTGGAGGGAGAAGTGGTGTCAAGGAGCTTTTCAAATGTCTACATTTTAATACCCAAATGAAAAGTTTGTTGTAAATTATGAAATATGGTAATTCTTCATGCCTGTAAAGGTCCTTGACAAAAGAATGTGCTGAAAGGAGAGAGAGTGTGTGTGTGTGTGTGTGTGTGTGTGTGTGTGTTCATGTTCATTTTTCCAAGTGTCATTTTCTGATGCAAAAATGTGTGGAGGCCGAAGAGAGTAGGAATAAAGTGAGGAGTGACTGGCTCAGTCTTGGTATTCTAAACCAATCTCTCTCCGATCTGTCTGTCCGTCTACCTCTCATTGGGGGGAGTGTATACAGCCTCTGGTCAACCCAGTATTGCCTGGTACCCGGTATGGGGGTCTGAAAAGGGGGTGGGAAGATTGCAGGTCCTCCGTCCCTTACACTCCGCAAGCCCCATTCTGTGCAGGTCTGGGCCAACCGTTAGCATGGTCCCTGCTGCAGGCTCTCAGAGCATCACCTGTGGTCTCCTATTTACTGGCTGGCTGACCTCGCTCCTTCCACCTCCCACCTCACTGTGGCTGGGCCACCCAGCACCCTTTCCGTGTTTCTCTGACTTGTGTTTGCTGTCCAGTCCAATTTACAGTTACTTGTCTGAAGGCCTCCAGACATGTTTGAGGCCGAGTACTGGCTGGCGTCCCTGGAACAGGAAAATGCTGTGGGAGGAACGAACAGCCTCCCCTGTTCTCCACTCTTCTACAGGGGGGTTTGCTTCCTGTAATCCCACAACCACTGAAGTGCTTGCAAATAAAGGTGTCTAAGCAGTCATCTTGGCTTGAAGGGGTTCCGTCTGAGAAGTGGTGGTCAGAGCCAGGCTATGCACTGTGTGGTGGAGTTTCAAACCCTTCACCTCTCAAGGTGGCAGGTACTTGACCTCTATGGGCCTTAGTGTCTTTGTCTGTAAAATGGGGGTAATAAACCCACTGCATCAGGAATTTGTGAGGATAAAGTAAGTTAACACAGATACAGCACTTAGAATAGTTATCTGGCCCATAAACATTATATAAATATTCAAGCTATCATGACTGTATTCTTACACTCTTGGTTTTGTCTGCTGCTCAAAAGCTCAGTTTATGGTACTGGAAATGGACTTGTCAAGAGGGGTTAGCAGCCTTCTGACCAGAGGAGAAACTGAGGCACGAGATAAAGCAGCCAGCTAATGGAAGTCAGATGGAGCCTACAGTGTTGCAAATAAACCACATGGGCCTCTGTCTACCCTCTACATATTCTTCAGGAAGCACAGGCAACTGAATGTGACTCTAAATCAGACGGAGCCTGGGCTGTGTGTCTGCCTGTCTGATGGGAAAGAGAGATGAATGTAGAAGAAAATACATGAAGAAAATGATAAAAAGTGAGATCTGAATGCCGTGCAGGGCTGGCCAAGAGGCCGGGAGGCTCCTCTCTCCTCTGCCCACGTGTTGGGGAAAAACCATCTCCCAACCTGTGCCAACCAGAATCAGTTCTGCAGACGCTGTGATTTTGCAGTTTGCTTGCATCTGTGTTTTGCTAAAAGCTTGCAGTTTTGGGTGCCCTCAAGAACTCTTCAGACCTGGGAGGGAGACGCTGTCTCTCATTGCCTTCTGCAGGCAGCCCCAGACAGCGGATTTCATTTGGGAAATTGCCTGGGATGAAGAATAGATGTGTGCATGGGTGCATGTGTGTGTGTTTCCCTTCTAAAGAAAACCAACTTGATATTTTTTCACATTGTTTTTAAAGAGGGATGTACTCTAGGTGGCAAAGGAATGGAGTAAGATTACATTTTAATGCCAGCTTGCTTCTTGGTTCCTTTTCCTTCTTGTGTTTCCCAAATGCCACCAACAGGAAGGGCAAAAATGAAGAGACAGAAAGGCGACCTCAGGGAAAGAACTGTACATTTTGTGGGGGCAACTGCTCTCATTGAGCACCTTTTCCATCGCCTTCCTCTCCTTCGCCTCGTACTCAGCCGTGAGGAATTCCCAAAGACCTGTGAGATCCCCAAGAGAGCTCCTTTTCCATCGCTGCTGTGTTGTGTATGTTTGTTTATTTGTGTGTGTGTTTTCCGATAGAGAATATAGGGCTTTTTTGTTTTGTTCTTAACTTAAGCATAATTAAATTTATTTCTAATCATTAAAAATGGTATGAATACTCATTTGTTTACCAGAATGCATGTATGTCTGCATCTTCTATGTCCATGTTCATGTCTATATCTATATCTGTGTATCAAACACAACTTCATTCTGCACATCTCTTTTTAAATGTCTTCATGTAACAGGGCTAGTGCACTTGATTCATGGGGAATCTGTCACAGTCATTCAAGAAGTGAGGTATTGTAAATACGTTTTCTTCATGTGAGTATTTTTGTCACTGTGAAAGCCTGTTAGCTAGTCTTCTGGTTATTGTAAAAATCTTCTCTTACTAACAAAACAAACAAACAAAAAACCAACCTGGGTCCTGGCAGGTAATTCAGTCGGTTAGAGCATCATCCAGATATGCCATGGTTGGGGGTTCGATCAGGGCACATACAAGAAGCAACCAATGAATAAATAAATAAGTGGAACAACACACTGACGTTTCTCTCTCTCTTTCTCTCTCTCTCTCTCGCTCTCGCTCTCGCTCTCAAAATAAGCTGGACCCCAATTTAGTGACATTAATGCTAGCTACCAGTCAGACGTTGCTAGAAACTGATCACCTGCCGGAGTCGCTGCTTAATGCAAAGACGAGCTGGCAGTCAGCAAGCCCTGGTAAGAAACAACCAGATAGTAAAAGGCTTTCCTGTGGCTCACACATCCATCCACAGGCGTGGTGAGCCCAGCCCATTAATAATCCTGTCAAACTAGAGATGAACCTCGTGAATTTAAATGCATCTGGAGAAAGGCAGAAGCAGGGACAGAGTCTGCCTGTCTTACCTTTGATGAGCTGACTGCCACCATTTTTCTAACATGAAAAATCCTTGCGTGCTTCTGGTTGCTAACATCTGGTGAATGGTAGGGGGTATGTGCGGGCCGTGTTCTGCATGTGTTATAACCTAATGCCTTCATCATAAATGGGACGCTCGGTAAAAAAGAATTCTAAGAGTTAAAAAAAAATAGCAAGACTTTAAAACATATATATTTGAAGCATGCATAGGTGCACACAGTACACAATTCAGAAGACACGAAGGTGAGCACGGTGGGGAAAAGCAGGAACACTTGATTCGAAGCAGCATTTTTCGCCTGGTTTGTTTCAAGCAGAATTTTTTCATGTCCACTCTTCTGCCAAAATCGTTTGTGTTTGAGCGGTGGGCGGAATGGTGATGGCGTTTTGTTTGCCTGGTTTTGGCTTTCGCGGGCGGAAAAAGACATGAGTGTAGTCATGATGTGAATGTTTTTCTTCAAGTTAATTGCATTACTTGGCCAGGCATTTTTCACCAATGTCTTCCCTCCCCCCATCCTGTGAGCGTTTGCATTCTTATAAGAACCTCACTGGCAATAAGCAGGTGGGTAAAAGTATGAAGAACTCACTTAAATAAATAAAGATTAAAAGTAGATAGAAGGTGTTAGAAAGAGTTGTATTTGTGAAATATGCAAAAAAAAAAAATACCTACATTAGAACCTTTGTGTTAAAAATGCAATTTTCTCATCCTAGTGTCCTTTTTAATAGAAAATGGTGCTGTTGTTTTTAATTTGAAGCAAGTCATTTTAGATATGGGAGAGGAAGTAAGGATATTAGGTTGCCATCACTCTCTGACTCAGTCGTAGGAAACAATAAAACCACGGTGGGTTTGGCCTTTTTGCGGATGTGCAGTCCACGGAGGCGGACAGCTGGGCCTGCTAGCCCATGGATGGAAGAGGTTGGAATGAGCCCAAGCAAAGGCAGGGGAGTTCACTCTCAGTGTCCTATAGACTTCTGACCCTTCAGCACGTTTGTGTCATTAAAGTCCATAGTGCTGCCCAGGCGACCTGCCTCAATTCCTGGTCAGGGCACATGCCCTGGTTGTGGGCTCCATCCCCAGTAGGGGGCTTGCAGGAGGCAGCTGGTTCGATTCTCGGTTAGGTAACAGGTTTCAGGCTTGATCCCCAGTAGGGGGCAAGCAGGAGGCAGCCGATTAATGTTTCCTTCTCACATAGATGTTTCTCTGCTTCTCTCTCTCTCTCTCTCTCTCTCTCTCTCTCTCTCTCTCTCTCTTCCTTTCCTTTCCTCTCTGAAATCAATAAAAATATATATTTTTTAAAAATCCAAAGGGCTTACTTTATAAGATTTTGTGGTAATTATACAGGTCATGAGATTGTCATTAAAAAAAAAAAAACCTACCAGGGAATTATTTTGGGTGTACATAGACTCACAGGCTTATAGACTTAGTCTCTTCAGTAACAAAGTAAAAACATTTTAAGAAATAAGCTGTCTCGGAATACCACCTCTAGATAATTAGAATGTAATTATGGGAACAACGTGTGTTTTACATCTTTGGAGTCACTTGTTATTGTGCACCAGAGCCAACTTGTACAGCTTTGCGGTCATGCACCTTTCTTCCTGATTCTTTGTTCAGTAAAATCAGATTGATACTTGAAATTGGCCATAGTGGCAGTATTTACACCATAAAAATTGGCAAAAGCTATATACCAAGGCTTCCTCCTCCTCTCTGGAGAGCTGGTTATTAAATATTTACCAGCACACCACTGTATATAAAACCCAAGTTACGTTAATAAAGATATGGTAGAAATCTGAAATAAGTAGAAGAATTATTGTGTTCAAATAAAGTATTAAGGGGAGAGGGGAACTAGTGGAGAACTAGGGATGTGGAATTTGTGGCAGTTATCACAGTACTTCCCATGAGTTGTTCCCAAGAATTATGTTTTTCATTATTCAAAGTAGCTAATGGTCTGGTCCCATCATTTTGGATGGAGTAAAATGGATCATATCTTTGTTAAGTGAATGTGAGCCATATGGCAGGATGACCCTCCATCTTACAACAGTCCCCCTGTGGACCGTAGCTGAGATCCATCTCTTAAAAGGGGAGGTTCTAACAGTTGCATGACATTTTTTTCCTTAACCACAACCTTATTACTAGTTCTAATAGCTAATACTTTACAGATACAAAATGGGAGGTATGAGAAGACATATAATCAAATTAATAAATAACATCACTGCTTCTACCCCTTCCTCGTCATGGCTGGGCACGTTGAATAGGAGCGAAGAGTTACTTCTTAGGATTCTCTGAACTAATGGGCAATCTGACCCATGGTATAACACCATTTAAAACATCAAAATATTTTAAAATTTAGCACAGGGAATTATTGGCCAAGAAGAATAGAAAATGTATATCAGTTTTGTAGACAACTGCTTCATTCAGATGTATTGTCAACCAGGTAGATGAGACGTTGTGTTTCTGCCTCTGGCCCATTGTAATCACTCACCCCATTACTATTTCTTACACCCTTGCTACTCAAAGGATGGGCCAGGGACCAAGAGCTTTGGCCTCCACTAGGAGCATACTACAAACACAGAATCTTGGCTATGGCCATTCTAGACCTATCAAATCAGAACCTATTGTTTCACCAGATCACCAGGCAATTTGTATGAGCACTAAAGATTAAGTACTGCCTCACCTGTTGTCTGACTTCATTCCCATACTGTCCAAAGAACTCTCCCTTCCAGGGATATTGAAAGAAATGGTAGGTTTAAGACATACAGAGAAACAAACTAGAATTTTGGATAGATGGTGGAAGAATAGGTATTATTCTTGGTTATTGTCTTCTTTCCCTTCACCTGGCTCTAGTCTCCAGTACAAAGCTATCTGCAGAAGTAAAAAAGAAGCCCTGTGGTATCCCCAAGGTAGTGAGAGCATTCACCTGAAATCCCCAAAGGGAACTATACTTTCTGAACTACAGTTGAGTTGACTCTTGAAAAAAGTGGGGGTTAGGTTTTAACCCCCCTGCGCAGTCAAAAATCCATGTATAACTTCTGCTTCCCCAGAAACTTAACTACTAATCACTTACTGTTAACTGGTAGCCTTGCCAATAACAATAATACATTCACACATGTTTTGTATGATATATGTATAATATACTATATTCTTACAATAAAGTAAGCTAGAAAAATGTTAAGAAAATCATAAGGTGGCCAAAACCGGTTTGGCTCAGTGGATAGAGCATCGGCCTGCGGACTGAGGGGTCCCAGGTTCGATTCCGGTCAAGGGCATGTACCTGGGTTGCGGGCACATCCCCAGTGGGAGATGTGCAGGAGGCAGCTGATCGATGTTTCACTCTCATCGATGTTTCTAACTCTCTATCTCTCTCCCTTCCTCTCTGTAAAAATTCAGTAAAATATATTTTTAAAAAAAGAAAAGAAAATCATAAGGTGGAAAAAATACATTTACATATTTATTGAAAAAAACCCACGTGTTAAGTGGACCCGCACAGTTCAAACCCCTGTTGATCCAGGGTCAACTGTATTTGTTTCTAAAGCTTGCTTTTACCTATAAGCTGCTAAAATCAAAGTCACACATTAAACAGCATTTCTCTTTCACATCCCTCTTTTTCCCTCTTTCTTACTTTTTTAATTTTTTATTTTAGAACACTTCAAGGTTTACAGAAAAGGTGTGGAGACAGCACAGAGGGTTTCCATAGACCTCAAGCCCATCTTTCTTGGTTTCTGACCAGAGTTGTATTTCTCCTTTTACTAGATTGGCAGCGTTTCCTGGCTAAGGAAGCAAAGTTACAGCACCTAACACAAATAGTATTTGATTAAGGCTAATTACAGTGCTGTCACATAAAAGGGGAGAAAAGAAAGCTGGCTTTTTCAACCAGCAATGAAATAACCCGCTGTCTATCTACTGGCTTAATAGCTTTAATTGCCAGAACATAATCAAGATCTGGTGAATTTGTTTGAACATATCAGCAGGCACCAAATATTTCAATGAGATCAAGTTGTAGAAATAGCTATTCTCTAACTCGAGCTGAAATTGCTCTGACAAAATGAGGGGTTTTTTTGTTTGTTTTTTAATTTTTTATTACAAAGGGTATTACATATGTGTCCATTTCCCCCCCCCAACCCAGACAGTCCCCTAGCCTCCCCCATCCCCCAGTGTCTTATGTCCATTGGTTATGCTTATATGAATGCATACAAGTCCTTTGGTTGCTCTCTTACCCTCCTACCTCCCCACACCCA
>NW_006292604.1:2268793-2271767 GCF_000327345.1 Myotis davidii | reverse complement strand
AGTGTTCCTTTTTCTCCACATCCTCTCCAGCACTTGTCGTTTGTTGATTTGTTGATGATAGCCAGTCTGACAGGTGTGAGATGGTACCTCATTGTTGTTTTGATTTGCATCTCTCGGATGATTAGTGACTTTAAGCACGTTTTCATATGTCTCTTGGCTTTCTGAATGTCCTCTTTTGAAAGGTGTCTATTTAGGTCCATTGCCCAAAATGGGTTTTATAGCCTACAAGACAACACCTGTTAGGAGGAGAGGCCCACTGATAGAATGCTTTGATTTATGAACACTTTGTGGACTAAGAAAGTTATAGGTTTAACATGACCACCTTAGGTGAGTGGTTTGACTCTGTACCTGACTTCTGAGTTTGTATGATGAATCAGGTCAAGGATATATTTACACTTTACTTGGAAACTTATTCTACTTCTTACTTATTGAGAACTTTTTTCTAAAAAAGAAAAAAACAACAACAAAACAAAACAAAAGAAACAAACTGGGCATTTCCTTTAACAGACTTTGTACATTTCAGACCATAAGGCAGAGTCACACATGAAACCAACCATTCTTCCGCATTTTATTGTCTCTAACTCTTAGGAATGTAGAGCCAGAAGTTAAAGGACATATAAGACTCCCCCTTCAGGAAGCCAGAGCAGGAAGTGAATCTGACTAACAGATGAGTTTGAAAAAGGGGCCAGGGTGGGACCTTGCAAGGACAAAGGAGTCTGACTGGTTCCTCCCTCATTTAAATACTCGGTACCTGCTTCAGGATATTCCATATACATATACCCTTGAGCTTTCTGAAAACAGATGCGCAAGTGAAAAGATCCCTTTTTGTGGAATCGAAAGAATAATTCCTTCCCTATTTAGTAATCATTGAATTCCTCAGAGGAATTCATACTCTTTACAAACTTAGCGCCCCATCAAAACAGTCTCAAAAGAAGGTAAATGTAAATGGCATGCTCTCAACTTTCAGAAACAGGAAGGTGAAATTTCAGAGGCAAGAAGTAAGCAGAGCTTACTGGCCTCCACTCACTCCCGCGGAGACCACCGCTTAGGGAGGGTGGTCACTGCTAGCTGGCGGGGCTCATCGGCAGGTGACAGATAGTTTGTCACCCTGCACCCATGCCTGTTGCTGGACTGGACTTAATGGCAGGCACGCTGAGAAGGCTCCATGCGTCCCACAGAACTACATGCTGCATCACTCCTGGGGAACTCGTGGAACGAGCAACGAGGACCTGAGTAAAAGGATTTGGGCTGGGGAGGAGGCTCCCCCATTTCTTTTCCTTGCCCTTTTCCCCAACCAGAATCATTCCAAACTCTTGGCCTCCAGCTTATCCTCACAGGTCCTGACAGGCCGCGGCTCCTGTGAAGCTGTTGAGGGGCTGAAGAAGCTCTTTGCTGCTGGTTTTCAAATGTGCACAAAGCTTAGTATGTCAGAAGGTCCATAGGAAGCAACAGAAAGCTGGGGATTTTGCTTTTCAAGTTCCTGCCGTTAATTTTTTTTCATTTTCACTGCCTCATCTAACTCTTTGAGGCTTAAGAGGCCCAAAGTCAAGTTTGTCCTAATTTTAAACTTGCCTCTGTGCCTGCCCTGTAATTTTCATTCCGCAGCTTAAATTGGGACGTGTCTCCGTAGGTTGGGCTCAGAACATCTTTCTGTGAAGCTTTACCAAACTACATTTAGTAGAGCAGTGGCACTTCAGCATAAAAATCCAGGATTCAGTCTTTGTCAGACCACCATGGGAAGAGCTTTGTCCAATTTAAATTACTTATTGGCTGATTGATTTGAGAGAGATAGGCACGTGGAGAGAGAGAGAAACATCTATTTGTTATTCCATTTATTCATGCATTCATTGGTTGATTCTTATATGTGCCCTGACGGGGATTGAACCTGCAACCTAGGCATATTGGGATGATACTCTAACCAACTGAGCTATTCATCTAAGGCAGAGCTTTGTGCAATTTTAGAAGGTAGTGAGGGAGGAGGGGCAAATACAGCCGATCAATCTCTAAAAACAGATGCATTTTAGCAGATGCACACAGACAAACATAGTTATATCCCTTCTTTGACATGATAAAATTTGAGAAATTTTTATTGAGATTGTCTCATTCAGATTCTTTTTCTCTATATGTGTACTTCCAAGAGTCAAGCTGTGTCTTTTACTATGAAGACCATGTAGCTCCCTCCTTGTCTGTAGGCCTCAGTTGCATATCTTCCTTCCCCTATGTAGGGCTCTTGAAATGACCTAGGACCACCATGATTTTTCTCTTCCTCTGAGCGGAAGCACAGGATGTACTTGGATCTCTGTGGTTCTAACGAAATAATACTCTTTACTTTTCATTTTGGTCGTGCCCACTACAGGCATGGGGTAGGATATACAACATGATCTTAATGAATGTTTTTTCAATTAATTAATGATTATTCATTATAATGCTCTGTGACTCAAGAATTTTCTCACCATTTTATTAATCATGGCTAGTAGCGGCCTTTAAAAGTTCTACTTCCGTTAGAAAAACGGAATATGTATACTTGCTCTGTATAAATCCTCCTCACAAATAAAAGACAGATTTATATTTAGCTAGGAGCATGGAAGAAATCAGCAGTCATAATCCTAGGTAGTTCCTTCTTCAGTAACAATTCTTTCCCAGATTAGTCCATTATATGGTAGGTAACTTGTTCATTTCCTCCAGGACCTAGAGGGCCTAAGACACCTCAATGCCTGCCAGTAGCTGAGGCCGAAAAGGCTCACCTGCTCGTGAAAACCACTACTGGCCTCTTAGTTTTTAACTCCATGATCACAGCCTTTCTTCCTGCCATGGAGCAGTGGCCCATATGGAGATGTCTTACATCCTGCCCAAGGCGTGTCAGGGATTGTGTGTTGTGGAGGCTCTGAGAATAATTTCAGCCTGAGAGCAACCCCACAACCCTGAGTCCCCATGGATGTGGTCTCCAGACAGCTAGGAAAGGTGCATGCTCCGC
>NW_006292604.1:2226921-2268743 GCF_000327345.1 Myotis davidii | reverse complement strand
TCCTGCTGAGCACACCCATCTGTGGTTGGTACAGGTAGATGTTAAGGGCTGTGGAGGCTGAGATTTTATCCTACTTACAAGCTACCCAGCTGTAAGTAAGCTGCCTTTTATTAAAATGCTTTAGTTCTTCTGCTGGAAACACATACCAGTGAAACTCATGTGGTTGGAGAGTGGAGGTGGTCATAGCCCGGTGCCCCAAAGACCAGGCTTAGTCCCCACATGGACTTGTCAGCTCCACCTAGAAAAAAAAAATGCTCTAAAGGCTGCGAATTCCAGCCCTTGCCCAGGATGGCCATCTTACAGAAGTGTGCCACCGGTCCCTGGAGAAATCAACAGGACATTGGATGTGCTGGCATGAAGCCAACACCACTGCAAGGAAAACAATGCAGGCACAGCGCTGCAGATAATTAGTATCATTGGCATTTATGTGAAGGACAATGGAGTGTTATTATCTTCGTGGACCTGATACTGGTAGACTCCCAAAGGGGTGGGTACTTTAGATACACTGAAAAAAATGGAGAGGGAGCTCTGTTGGCTACAGAAGTAACACAATCCAAGACTTGAGTGTGAAGATAGACATTGATTTGGCTCTGGATTTTCCATGAGGTGACTCTCTTGGCATGGCCCCAACGTTGCCAGATCTGGTTTCTTCTGCTCCTCCTCTATGTCCTGCTTAAATGCTACCTCTTCCATGAGCACTCCCAGTCTTCTCCCTGACAGATTGAAGTCTTGTCTTCCCCTGAGTAGGGTTGCCCTCTTTGGCAGTGTAATTTTCTACCGTACATTGTAGCTTTATGTATATACTCTAAGTCTCATCTTTCCTGCTGGACTAGAAAGTCCTAGAGAGTAGAAACTCCGCATATTCATTTATGTATTCTCCACATTGCCTTTGGCACATAAATCACACCCAATACATATGCATTGGAAGAATCAATGAGTGAACAGTGACAGAATACAGACATGGACACAGCCACTCGAGGCTGCCAGTGGAAGTGCCATAGCTAGGCTTTCTCACACACACACCAGGCTCCCAGCAGGTGGAGTGGTCAGAAATACAAAAACAGGAAACAAATGAGGACACTGATCGATGAAGATAGCGTCATTTGACTCCTTCCACTGTGTCCGGTTCTGCTCATAGAATTTTTTCTTTTCTTTTTTTTTTTATCAGGGATGGTATTGTTTGTGGAATTCACTCAGGAAAACTTAGTAATTTTCCAACATAGTTAATATTCAGATACGAAAAATCTCTTACAGTTTAAATGGCGAATAGATGCTAATTTATACATATATACTTATGCTCAGAATGCCTAATTAATGATCTTCTGTGTCAGTCACGGGTATGTTAATGAGCTTCTTCTGCTCCTGTGTCATAATTGCATTGCGCCTCTCTCGCTTCAGGTGGGGAGAACGTCTTAGCTGTGGATTAGCAAATGATGCAAAATAACAACAACAAAACAACTAACAGTTATTTAGTGATTCATAAGTGGAAGTATATGATCATAACAATTTAGATGTAAAGACAGAAAAAAAACGTAGTTGGCTACTTTCATAGTAACTCTCCATTTGCTGAGTTTTTGCTTTTTGTGTGATTGTTTGTTTGTTTTTTAAGGTAAGGTTTGAGTTATATGCATGACTATCTTTCTTTGGTCCAAACACTGGACTCACCATCTTTTTTACTCTGAGGACAAAAGGCTCTGTGATAAAGGGAACTCTGTCGATAGGTGTTATCCTATATCTAAATCTGTTATATTTCTCAGAACCCAGAAGTGTCCCCTTCTACCTCCCAGAGTCTGTCTTTCCACTACCTTTTTAATGTATAAGGGTTTCTTCCCCAAAGCCTTGCATATTTTTCAGCTATAAACCTTCCCACTTTAATCTGGCAGAGTCAGGTTGGATTTGATTCCTAACTTGCCACTTCTTGGCTGTGTTATTTTGGGCAAGTTAATTGACTTCTCTGAGCCTCTATTACTTCAGCTGTAATAGGTAAGAATAGCCATAAGGAAAGCGTTCATGTGTCTGAAGCCCACTACAAGGCATGTGGCGGCAATAAGATCCCCCCGCCTCCCAAACCCCCCATTTTATTTCTCTTTTTCTAGTCTCCCTCATCAATGCAGTGGTTAAGGCCACAGCATCTGGAGCTGGACTGTCTGGATTTGACTCCTGGTTCTGCCATATTCCCGTTGTGTGACCTCAGGCAAGTTCCTCAGCCCCAGATACTGAAATGTCAGTGCTTGGTATTTGCCGAGTGCTCCCAAAAAGTCAGCCGTTATTATGTGACAGCCCAGGCAGCTGGCGGAAATGGCCCTCCGCGCATCGGTCTGTGGGTCAGTGCCATCTGCTCACAGGGTCAGTAAACCCTTCTCCTGGGTTAGACGCAGGGTGCCTTAGCCCTCTGCCTGGGACAGCAGGGGACACAGACTCCTGTCCTGCTTCCAGATCTTGTCTATGTGGAGGCCATCTCTTCCGTCTCTCCTTTCCTCTGTGGAGAAATCTGTCTTCTCTGAGAGGAACGCACGAACCGATTTGTGCTGCCCTCCTGAATGTGCCCTGCTCACTCTCTGTCCTCCATGCGGTTGGACGCTGGAATGTCCGACCGCTCTGTTCCTCCCGTGCTCTCTCTCCTTCTCCCCCTTTAACGGACTGTGGGAGGACTGAGGGCTTTGGGCCAAGCCTTTTTTGGGGGGCCTCTATTTTTCCTTTCTTTTTATGCCAGAGGCAAATAGTTGAGTTTGCTTGCTGGAAGTAGGCTTCTGAAGCCACTCAGCTAGCCCTGACACTTTTAAGATAAATTATTCTGCAAGCAGTATCAGAATTTGACTTCTTCTGATCCTGGTCTATCACTGGAATGTATTGCTTAGCTTTTTAAGCATGACAAAGCAATTAATTCTAGTAACCGACCCCAAATAAGCTGTCAAGTTTAGCCCCTAGACCAGGGGTGGGCAAACTTTTTGACTCCAGGGCCACAATGGGTTCTTAAACTGGACCGGAGGGCCGGAACAAAAGCATGGATGGAGTGTTTGTGTGAACTAATATAAATTCAAAGTAAACATCATTAAATAAAGGGGATTGGCCTTTTTTTTTTTTTTTTTAGTTTTATTCATTTCAAACGGGCCGTATCCGGCCCGCGGGCCGTAGTTGTCCCACGGCTGCCCTAGACTCTCCGACAAACCCACAGCGGCAGTGCTGGGACTTCACATCCAGGTCTGTAATTTACAGATTCCAAAATGCTCTCAGGAAAATGCACCAGGTCCTCACCGACCCCTGAAGGGTAGACTTGCCACAAGTTATTATTCCCATTTTATAGTTAAAAACAAACAGAAGCCCAGGAAGCTGAGATGACTTGTCTCCCAGTTATACAGACCGGAAGTGCAGTGTCCCTGACAGAAACTGAGATTTGAAACCAGTAGCTTTGATTAATCAGAAAAGGAAATATTGTAGGGGGGAGAAGGAGTAGGTGGAGGTGGAAGAGTGTATAGGGGGTATAAATGGTGATGGATAAAAAAAATCAGCCCTGGCTGGTTTGCTCAGTGGTTAGAGCATTGGCCCGCAGACTGAAGGGTCACGGGTTCAATTCCCGTCAAGGGCATGTACTGCGGTTGTAGGCTCAATCCCCGGCCTCGTCGGGGCACATGTGGGAGGCAACCAATAGATGTGTTTCTCTCACATCAATGTTTCCTTCTCTCTGTGTCTCTCCTCTGAAAATCAGTGAGAAACAATAATATCCTTAGGTGAGGATTAACAAGATAAAATAAAATAAAAATATATAAACAGATAATTAAAAATCATAATAAATAAACGGCAATATTATGCTGTAGTAACAAATTGCACCCCAACCCCACCTCTTGTTTCACTGGCTGAACACAGCAAATGTTGTCCCTGCTACATTTCCAACTCAAGTCAGAGGAGAAAGGTCAGGAGGCTCTGCTCCACCTGGTCACTCAGACTGGGCTGACAGCCGCCACCATCTAATGACACTGCCATCTCCACCTGGGACCTCCAGGTTCGCTGCAGCAGCAGGAGACAATGTGGAGAGTGCACACCTGCTCTTTCTCTGCTCGAAGTCCACTGGCCAGACTAGTTGCTGGGCCCCAAACTAACCACGTGGGAGCCAGGGAGGCCTTCCGGTGTGCTCCGAAAGCAAGAGGACCAGCTCTGATGAGACCCGAAGTCTCTTTTGCAGGCTTTTGGGTGGTCCACCGAAAGCACTGTGCCGGACATGGGACCCATTTGGAATTAAGCACACTTCGTAATAAATATTATTTCATTGGTTTGAAAGGAGAGAAAACAAATTTAACTAGCACCGGATGTGTGCGGTAGTTGCCACAAAGAAAAAGAAACAGCTTGTCATCACAATAGGTCATGATGACCTTTCCCTATTTGTTTTAGCTCAGCCTCATTGAGGTATAATTAACCAAGAAAGTATAAGATATTTAAACTGCACATCATGGTGATTTCATATGCAAATACAGTAGGAAAGGATTCCTCCCATCAAGCTATTAATACAGCCATCACTTCACACATTTAACTTTATTTATTGGACCAGATCTTTAAAAAATTGGAATTTTCTCTGAAAAGTAAACAGAAAACTTATGATTTACATTTACTGGTCCTCTCCCTCATCTCCCCAGTCTGCTTTACAGGAACACTTTTAGATTAAAAAAAAAATCTTCTAATTATCCATTAGAAAAATATCAAAGTTAATTCCGAAGCTATTTTAGAAAACTTCCCAAGTCATTCTAAACAAGTTTTATTAACCACTCAGGTTACTTCCCAGGAAATAAGCATCTACATAGTTTAACCTGTGTTTGGATAATTGATGTAGAGAAAAATTGCTATCAGGGACATGAGCAGGTTTGATTCTTGAGTTACATAGACTGCTTGGGTGTGGATGGCCTTCAGTGCAAAAGATTTGAGGACATCCAGATTTAAGGATGGGACCTGTGAGCTGAACATAAACGCTCCAGGTTTATGAGCTGCCAAAGACACTGCTCAAGCAAAGTGAATCTCACGTGCTCCCAGTTCCATGGAGTAACCCGCCGCAGAACCAGCTGCTGCCTGGACATTCTTGTGTCTCAGCTGCCCCCTTCTCCAGCCATGGGACTCACCTGCAGAGATACCCTGTGCCTCCTGCTCGGCCCGTGTATTCTGGGAGCAGCCGTACTTGTCACGGGGGGAGAATCAGATGGATGTGAACTCCCTGCTAAACACATGGTGACACAGCGGACATTCTTACAAGGCTTTCCATGAAACACCAATATGTTTTCCAACGCCTGTCTCTTAAAATTCCGTATTTTTTATGAAGTGAGTTAGAAAACATAAAATAGCAACCCCAAACATACATGCTAACATTAAAGATCATTATAATTGGCATTTGTATGCTATGCTGTCATTTTGCAGGGAGTTCAGCCATGTTCACAGGCAGCCTCTTAGGCTTAGCAGCACTTTGGGTTTCAGAGGTCAGATACGTCATTACCTGTGTCCCAGGTGCCAGGGAGGCCCGTGGGCTGATGAGAACAGGGTTTCCCACGTGTGTCTGGGCGGGCATAAGTCAGCAGACACTTGCTAACAAGATGGTTTTCTAGGCTTCCCCTCAGAATTACGGAATCAAAATCTTCAGGGAAGAGGCCCAGGAATCCTTCTTTTACCAAACACTGTGAGGGACTTGTGATGCCCACACTTAGGAATAACTCAATGCAGCAGAAGGAACAACGCCTCTCAAATTTCAGCCTCCTGTCACCACTGGGAGGGAAGGAACGTCCCTAAGACGGTGAGAAAGTTAACCCCAGGAATTCAAATGCTCTGTGGGAATAGCAGCTACTTCTCCCCATCCCTGGAGTTTTCAGGCAAAGTACAGTTTTATGTATTTTTAAATGTCAACACCTTGTACATTGGTTTTCAAAGAAGGCCCTGGGGACTAATCGTAGTGTCTGTAAGCATTCTCCAGGTGGTCCGAGGGCTGGATTCTTTCAGAATTTGTGTTTTTTAAATGTAACTTTTGACTGGGTAAAAAATGCACCAACTATAAAATTCAAAAGGTTAAACACAGTATATGCTGAAAGAGAAATCTCTTTTCCATCCCTCTCTTCCTGTTTCCCGAGGCAACCACTGTCACCATTTTCTTACGTTTCAGTGACATCCCAAACTATATAAGTGTGTATGTGGGCACGTGCTTTAAAAAACAATGGCACCCATTCCATGTTTAACATCTCTACCATGTTCACCAGCCATGTCATGGTATCTAATTAACCTGATACTTTTCCTCTGATATCACTTATTGATTTTGTGCAGTTAAAATAGCTTTTGTGATAGTGAAACTCTGAAATCCCCAAAGGCTAATCAGTGTAAGTTTATTTCCCTGGTGCAACAGTCCAGTGTGGGCATTGGTTGGACAAGCAACCAGCTCCTTCCATCCTGAAGTTCCTCCCTGGATGAAACCAGCTGGCGGATGGAAGAGAGGGAGCCTGGAGGATCATGGAGCATCTCCCTGGAGGTTTTTATGGGTCAGCCCTGGAAATGGCAGGCATCATGTCTGCCCACATTCTTTTGTTAGGAACTAAGTCATCTCTCCCCATCTAGATACAAGGAGGGCTGGGAAATGTTGTTCTTGACCGGACAACTACTTACCAGTGTCAAATCCACCAAGTCAAGGGGTTCACGCATCCATGGTGGAGAGCTAGCCACTCAGCCATAGTTTTCATCCCCAAATGCACCTGGATCTTCTTTTATGACAGTAGGTGGGCACATGGAAGTACAGTAGGGGATCTGGTAGGAGTTTTTATACCACAGAGGAGGCCTGGGAGGGTTTGAGAACCACTACTTTATATAAGAGGCCACCGATTTTTTTTTTTTTTGCCTATGCTAGTCTCTGAGCCCAGGTCCCAAAACTGCAGGTGTCTTTAGACAGAGAGATCCACTGCCTACCTGATCGCTTTACTTATTTGACCTCTTCCAACTAAATGACTTCCCTATTATCTAACCCAAGTAGAGCCCGTAATAGAAGCATTTCAGAATCCCCAATTCCCAGTCTGCCTATAAAACATTATAGCGATTTTATAATAGCCCTTTCCAAGCTTGAATTCCTCTCTGCTTCTCTCTCTGTGTCTCTCAAAATGTCTCTGTCTGTCTGTCTGTCTGTCTTCCTCAGTTAGACTCAGACTTGCTACCCAGCAATTTTCTGGCATCCTTTTACTTTACAAAACTTCTCCTTTGTTGCTGGAGAAAAAAAAAAAAGAATACAAATAAATCAACAATATAAAGGACTTACAAGTTAACGGTTGGAAAGGGAGAAGTTTGTAAAACTGCCCAAAAGTAGAGGCCTGACCTGCCTCCCTCCCCAGCACCAGCAGCAGCAGGGAGGGAGCCTAGCATTGTAGGGAGACTGGCTCCCTCCTCCACGGCTCTGCATGCGTCAGCCCCCAAAATAGAAACACTGGGAGGCAGCCGGGGTGGCAAGGAAGAGCAGAAGGAGGTGAGCTGCTGCCATTCCCCGCCATCCGGGCCTCTGTGAGCCATCCCGAGGCCTTACGAGTGGGCCTCAGGGAAGCCGGGAGGAGAGAAGCCTAGCGTCGCCCTGACATTTCTGCATCTGTTTTCTCTTCCTCGCTGGTTTGCATGGACTCTGTGGTCACTGTTCTCCATGTCAGCACATTCAAAATTGCTGACTGTAAACAGTGAAGGCGGCATGCCTGCTACTGAAGAAGCCGCAAGGAAAACAGCTTTGGGCCACAGTGTATTTTCTCGGTTGACACAGTCCTGGCTCCCAGCACAGGCTCCTTACAAAGTACAGGGCTTGGCGGTTTGGGTGGGATGGAGAGAGAGAGAGAGAGAGAGAGAGAGAGAGAGAGAGAGAGAGAGAGAGAGGAGGAGGAGGGGAGGAAAGGAGGAGGCTCGGCTTGGTGAGATCTTTTCTTAAGGAAACAAATGTTGGTTTTCTACTGGGTCCTTTCTTCGGGAGCTGGCCTAGAAAAGGAATTCCAACAGCTGAACAGAGAGGATTGCCGGCAAGCGAAATGAGGTTCTAACAACCAACCCCACAGGCAGATGGCAGTTAGGAGCATTAGGACTGAGGTGGCTGTCGGAGATCGTGGGAGGAAGTGGTCGCCGCAGCGCCACTGTAAACCAAATTGCCTCTCCCAGCCCCTCAGGCTGGCCCGGAGCATGGAAAGCCACAGTGGTGGGCTGGCTGGACCCTGCGCTGGGCAACAGCAGGTCTCTGGGGCCCCTCAGGGGACTTCCGTAGGCCAGCGTGTGTGTCTCTGTAGCCTGTCAAACCACAACCATTCACAGAGGGCATGTGGTTTTGAGTCTATGCCATGAAACCAGGGAGAGTGCGTTACATGTTTTCAGAAAGTTTGGTAGGCCCTATATTAGTACATAAAGTAGCCAGCTTCATCTTTTCTTACAAGAACTACAATGAGCCTGGGACATTGATGGATTCAAATCCCCGTCAGGGTACATACCCAGGTTGCTGGTTCCATCCCCATTCAGGTCATGTATGGGAGGCAACCGATCTCTCTCTCTCTCTCTCTCTCTTTCTCTCTCTCTCTCTCTCACTCTCTCTCTCTCTCTCTCCCTTCCTCTCTATCAATCAATAAAAACATCCTTAGGTGGGGATTTAAAAAAAAAGAGAGAGAGAGAGAGAACTACAACCAGAAATCAGAATGGGGACTTGACCTAGTAACATCCATGACTCTTTACTGGGAGTCTCCTGTGTGAAAGGTGATGGGGATGGGGGGTGGAGGGGTTTCTAGGGTGTATTCTCCAAAGACAAAGAACCAATAGGAGAAATGTATGTGTGTGTTCTATATACCAATGGTGTGTGTGTAGAGCAGGCCAGCAGCTGGAATTTCAGTCAATGTTGCCATCTTGGGTCCAAATCTAAAGGCTGGACACTCAGACAGGGTTTCTATGTTGCAGCCTTAAGACAAAATTACTTCTTCAGGAAACCTCAGTCTTTGCTCTTAAGGCCTTAAGTGATTGGATGAGACTCAGCAGGTTAAGGAGGGTAATCTGCTTTGCTCAAAGTTGCTGATATAAAAATCACATCTAAAAAGTACCCTTCATAACAACATCTGGACTTGTGTTTGACCAAGGTACTGTGCTCCATAGCCTGGCCAAGTTGACATGTATCAAACCCCAGCTCTGACACCACCGGCACGTGGTTTAACCTACCTGTGCCTCAGTGTCCTCACTCCTACAATGGGAATGACAGGAATCGTTTCGACCTCCTAGGGCTCTTGTGAGGGTTAAGTGTGTTAACTATGTAAGCTATGGTCTAAAATGATCGCTTCCTGGGAATATGAAGAGATAAAGTGTCAGTAGAGGATTGAGATGGTTGGAAAAAGTTTTAGACATAGATGATACGTTAGAACTTTGAAATAGTTAACTCCATATTTGAGCCCACTTTAGAGTGTTGTCCTTTAGGGCAGTGTTCGCCCTTTCAGACTTCACTGACCTCCAGTGGTCTGCGGACCACCGGTAGGTGACCGCCGCTTTAGGGATTTCCGTTCACACTCCTCTTAGATGAATTGAAACCAAGACAGAGCCTCCCTGAGTTAAACTGCCTTCCGTACTGTCGTTAACAGTGCTGTGGAGAACTTTCAGGGTATTATAATGAGCTAGTATACCTATGCATGGTAAATGTCTTGGAAGCAGTTTCCTGATGAACAAATAGCAGATGTGACAATGACCAGGGCCTAATCGCCCAAGAGGCAGTTAAATATAGTATTTAGTCCTTTTCTAAGCAGCTACTTGAAAGCTGAAGTATTTTCTCTCAATGCCCATCAGTTGTTCTGAACAGCCAGATGAAGTGTAGGGGTCGGGAGAGTAGAAGGCGTGTTTGGGAGTGTGTTTGCCTCCTGCGCATCTAATTTATTGTGTTCAGTTGTGAGTGTTTGTATGTAGGTTTTGATATTTGTCCATGACTTTTTTGGTGTAGAGTGATGCTTTCTTTTGCTCTGAAAATCCTCATGAAAAATGACACTGCAATCTTCTATGTGTCATGCACCCTATTAAATGCGTTCCATGTATGATCACATGTAACTTCAGACTCCTCCAGCGAAGTAGGTGCCATTACTATCCCTACTTCCCACTTGAAGAAACTGAGGCTTAGAGAGGTCAGCTTGCTCTAGGTTCACGCCAGAGAGCTGGACTCAAGGTAGCAGGGGTACAAAAGCTCCAGCACCTCACTGCTACCCCCTCGTGTTCTTGAAGTCCCACAAATTAAAATCAGCCCTACCTCCTGCTAGTGCTGGGAGGTGTTTTGCAAGGTGTGGGTTGAGCTGCTCTTGGGTCTATAATTATTTTATTAAATAGTACTGAGTCCAATCTGGCGAGATGGAAAATTTTCATTTTCGTGCCAGTGTTGTTAGTATTTCACTGAACCCGTGTATGGGTTCCTGCCATGGTTACGTTTCTTCTCTGGAGGCAATCAGGGACAACCCTGTAGGACACTGAGACCTAGGAATTGGATAGCTCTCCATGTCCATTTAGCAAACGTCACTTCCCTGTCTGGAGAGCAAGAAGGAAATGCCATTTAAATAGCAGGTTAGAGCTAGAGGCAGGACAAGGGAGGGATAAGATTTACCAGAGATGTTAAAGTCTCCACTCCCAACAAAAAATTAAAGCAGGACAATTTTCATATCTGCTGTGTACTTATTTTCAGAAAGGGTGATTCTTTTATGCAAAGAAGACACTGCCGTATCAATGACTAAAGTTAAAAAACAATCGGAGAGGTTGTATAGCAGAGGTCCTCAAACTTTTTAAACAGGGGGCCAGTTCACTGTCCCTCAGACCGTTAGAGGGCCAGACTATAGTTTAAAAACAAACTAGTCGACTGATAAGCAACAGGCAGCAGCGGCAAAAACACCCGGCGGGCTGGATAAATGTTTTCGGCGGGCCGCATGTGGCCCGCGGCCGGTAGTTTGAGGGCCCCTGTGGTACAGTGCGGAGAGTCTTCCTCTATATTTAGAATCAAACTTTGTGTTTTTACCGTCAGGATGTGAGCTTAATTATAGTGTGTTGCAAACGTTGCTTTTGTCAAGGGTGTGTGTGTGTGTGTGTGTGTGTGTGTGTGTGTGTGTGTGGCTTACTTTGCCTGGAAAAGTTCAGGTGCTATTTTTTTCTTTGTGAAGCATCAGGAGGAGTTTATGGAAGGTACTTGGAGAAATACAGTATTTCTTGACCCTCAGTGAACCGATAAGCAACTGATGTCAGGAAGCATGTTTTATTGCTCTGTTTTAGCTCTCACCATACTACTTAGTGATATTTATTGAATAAAACCAGGGATGTCAACTGGGTTATTTAGAAGGCTTTCATTTTTTATTTTTACTTAAATAATGCACTAATTCTACTAGAAACATATTTTTTAACCTACTGGAAATAAATGTTTTCTGACATGGAAACTTTAAAAATTCTGTATTTTTTCATTCTGTTATCCTCGGAATTAGTAGTTATGTGTTTGGTATGGTTGTTTCTTGGCTATTCAGGGATTATCTTTGTGTGTGTGTACATATCATGTATGTTTAGCATCGAAAAAATTATTGTATTGAGATTATTCACATTGTCAGGCTCATTACACAGACTGAAAGCACTTGATTCTAGCCTTAAGTCCTTCATATCAACCATGAAAATTGGCTCAAACCCACGTTCCCTGAGTCTGAAAGAATCTGCCTGGATGGTTTGTCTAGAAAATTAATAAACCCCACCTCCCCCTTAAAAGCCCCGTTTAATACAAATCTGACGCATATATTATTATCTTTAGCTTCCAAATATAAGATTTTACCACACCTTTCATGGAAAGTTTTCAATATTATGGATATTGAATGTTTAATTCAAAAGAAATAAAGGTGACATGATTTCCTAAGAAAGATGAAAACATTTACAAGCTCACATTTGGGTGGGGGGGTGTTCACGTGGTTTCCTCGGTATTTTCCGTTCTGATTCCACCATCATACCATTTGGGGCAACTTAACATTTTCTCATTAGAAGATGTCTGGTGCTAAAATAGAATGTAGTTAATCAGGGCTGAGGAGATGTGTGGTGCATACACTTATTAGGGAACAAACCACTGGCTCCTTACAACCGCTATTAATTCCCAGGCAATACTCCGCACTTTTTGTCTGTGTCATACAGCATCTTACTGAAAACCACTGCCTGAGTACATGCCCTGGTATGATGTACATGGATAGGTAGATGAAACTGCACTGGAAAAGTCATGATCTGGAGGAATTCGTATGTTTCCAAAATTTAAATAAAATTTTGATTCAGTCTTATTAGCTGTGGGGGGAAATATGTCTGGAAATTTATTAAATTATCTAGTATCAGGCTGTCTAAATTCAGTGTAACAATTTGTGAAGGTAGTTGAAAGTTAACATGATGATTCGTTATTATCTCATCTTCATGCAATTAAAAATTTGACTTTAAATGATATCTGAAAGACTACAGGGGTGTTGTAAAATATGGGGGTGGACAAAAGTAGGTTTATAGGTCTACTACAAACAAATAATACAAGAATTCATAATAATACAAGAATAAACTGTGTTTCGCATACTCACAACTGTAAACCTACTTTTGCCCACCCTGTATGCTGTCTTGTCTGTGATTGGATTTTGGTAATAAAGATAAATGTGTGGCTGTTAAAAAAAAAAAAAAGAGGAATTGGCATCCAGCAGTCATCAATCCATAAACCAAGTATGAAACTTCATGCTTAAGGATAAATCTTTTTTAAAGTGTATCTTAAAGTTTTAGACCAAGTCACATCCATGTATGGCTGGAAGTCATTTAAACATCTGAATTCATCAGAAGCAAGTGAAATGATAATTCAAATAATCTGCAGGAATACAAAAGGTTATTTACTTTGGAATAATTCAGTCGTCATAAAAAAAAATGAAAATTTAAAAGCAGGGAAGCTCATCTCTCCTTAATAGCCATGCAAAGGAGAAGGAACAAGGGAGGCCTGGGCGTGTGCAGCCGCTAGAGCAGACCTGGATCAGAACTCCGTGGGTGCCTCTACCAGGCCCAGGGGCCGGTGGAGGGACCTTCCTGTTTAAAAGTTTGTCTTTAGGCCTGCGACCTAACCATCTAAGTGCCATGTTGTATTTGAGACTTTTTATAGTAGATAATCCACAGATGGTGGCTCTTTAGCATATGAGATTTGCTATTGTAAGAAGATCTCCCCTGTACATATTCTAAACAAGTAAATCACACACAGTCAGCGTGGACATTGAATCCAGTCTATACACATCTACTCCTGGTCCTAGTTCTTTCTATTTGGGTTTTAGGTCACAGGATACTTGCTTAATCACTTGGATCCAGAGCTGGTCTTTCCTTAGAATTCCAGGAATGCCACAATTAGGCTCATCTCCTTAAGCTCCAAACCATCCTCCTTGCCCATCCCCCATAGCCAACCTCCCACCCCAAGACTTACATTACCTTGGCTTCCCATTCTTCCCTGATACTCAGTTTGTCCCTTCTCTACTTATTGTCTGTATTTTCAAAGCATGGACATTTTATTTTTCCAGCCCCTGGCACTTTGTGACCTCTCTGGAGCAGACCTCCAGGGGCCGTCAATCCTGGGTCCTCTTTATTCTTTTCCTCCATCCCCCCTGGCTTCTCCAATCTGTTCTTTTACCTCCAATGGGCTGTAATGGCTATAAACCTTTTTTTTCCCTCTAACAGAAGAAGCTTTCTACCCTTTACTGTTAAGTGATTGGAGGAGCAAGGTCCTATTCAAAACAACCCATTATTGTAAGTTTACTTTTATTTTGGAAGAATCTTTTTTATTTTTATTTTTTAATTTTATTTTTTATTACAAAGGGTATTACATATGTGTCCATTTTTTTCCCCGTAAGAGATCAACCAAAGGACTTGTATGCATGCATATAAGCATAACCAATGGACATAAGACACTGGGGAATAGGGGAGGCTAGGGGACTGTCTAGGGCGTGGAAGAATCTTTTTATTTAAGTAAAACATCCTTTTTATTTCTTTGTCAGCACTTCATTTCACCTTATAAATAATTTTTTATTTTTATAATTTGGTTAAAAAATTATATGTGTTTCTTTGGAGAAAGAGATCAAACTGCAAATGCATTTACATAAACATTTTACCTTGGCAAAATTTAATATCAGTGATTTTGAGGTATGATGGCTGTTCTTCTAATACAGCAGAGCAGAAAATGTTGCCCAGATTAACCTGTCAAATGGAAAATATTTTGTCTCTTTGTGACTTCATAGATATCTGCTTTATTTAGCTTCAAGGAAAAAAATAACCAAATCGTGATTCAGTTTTCTAATGTAACTGTGCCAACGTGTGTTTCTATGTCATTTATATGTAAAATCTGTACCTTCTTTACATGGGAAAGCTATAAACCTGAGTTGTTTATAATTAATATTAGGAATCTATACAACAGGGGCATACCTTGGTAAGAAAAAAAATAATGAAATTGTATTTTCTTGAAATGAAATTGAAGTCACCTTTCTGATGAGTGATTTAAGTAAGATAGAGTCTATGACAAAGGGGGCCCAGTGACCTCACCCATAGTCATGGAGTGGCTCCCAAAGGAGATGTCAGCTCTGGGTCTTCTGGACAGTGTCATGTCACAGGGAACATCAGTAATCACGAACCCTCCGAGCACAGCATGTTTGCAGCAAGGAGAGGATGGGGAATAGTAAGGGTGAGTGGGCATGGCCCCCTGAAACCCAACGTAGCTGTTCAAGGGTGGGATGAAAGCCCTTGGGGAGTGCTTTCCTTGGTCTTATGCCACTTTGCTTTGGGGCTTAAGGTTTTTAATGCAAAGTAAGAGAGGATTGTGTAGTTCATCCCATTATGTGAAATTATGGGGCATATTAGACAAAACGTCCCAGAGCTTGACCATTTCTCTGTGTCTTGCCCCTAGTGGGGTTCAGCATATAGCAACCCTGTAAACATGCACACAGCACATGCTTACTCATATACCTGACATATGCACACACTAGGGCACAGGCCTTAGTTGACAGTTTCATTAGGATTATTCTTTCTTCCTCAGAATCTTCCCCCAACCACACACAAAAGAAGACTCCAATACCACACCACCTCCAACATCAACAATACAACAAGTGATGATTACCCTTATTTTGTGCCTCAGAATTAAGCTACAGCATGAGAAAAATGGGGAGAAAACTTCTTAACAAACACAATGCTAGCACTGTTGAAAATTTTGTAACTAATACATGGAACTACCTCTGTGAGTTGATAGTTTTGTTTCAAAAACTTACAATAATACATTCTCATGAGTCCTCTGGTTATTTTACAGGATCTACATAATACTGTAGGAAGACCAAAGATTAAACACAAATAGTAACTTAAGCTAGAAAACTACACCCTGAAAAGGATTTTCAAAGATAGCATAAGTATAATGTATTACCAAAGTCTGTAATGCTGGCAGCATATGTTGCCACTAATATACAGCTAAATATAGAAATAGAAAACAAAATAAAAAAGCCAGCATGTCTTCATGGCAACTCAGAGTATTATGTCATCATAATGAAATCCTAGACCAAATCTACAAAGTAGGGGCGGAGAATGTTTAAATTTATGATGGTAATTGAACTAACACAAACATGACATCCAACCCATTCATCAGCATCACTCATGATCTATATTTAACATCGATTACAGGACAATATCATTAATAACAAAGTCTGAGAATTGAGCTACTCCCAAGTTACACAAGTAAATCGCAATGAACAGCAGTTCCCTCGTATTACATCTCTGTGCTGGGGCGTGGCAGAAATGGAGACGGAGCTGCACTGTACTCGTAAAGGGAAGGGTGCTGTGTCAGGCATTGCATCGTGTGTCACGTGATGAGGGTGTAGTAATGCCACCCATGTGCAGGAGCGCAGAAAGCCAGTGAGCTGGGGAGAAGCCAAGCGAATCCCCTCGGCGGCAGCCAGGTTTTGAAGCTGAGTGTAAGAGCTCATTCACGAGGCAGCTAACACTGATTTAGGGAAACAATTTGCTTCATGTCTCCGCCGACTTTCTTTGGCCTGGTCTAAATCACACCGCGTACCGTTTATTGAGTGCGCCCTCTACTCCAGGTGATTTACCCGTGTTCCTGCCCCAGTTTATTCTCATGGAACTGAGGGCTTATCATCCCTTTGTGCAAGTGAGGAGACCAAGGCTCAAGTTAAGCACCTTGCTCAAAGTCACACAGCCCGGGAGTGAGGACGTGCAGATTCCAGTCATCCTCTACTCTAGGTGCCCTGGGGAAATCTTTAGACATTGCTATGGACTGAGTGTTTGTATCCCCTCAAAATTCATGTTGAAACTAAACTCCCAAGGTGATGGTATTAGAAGGTGGGGCCTTTGGGGGATGATCTGGGGATTAGCGCCCTTAGAAAATCAGTTAAGAAAGCTCCCTGGCCCCTTCCACCATGTGAGGCTATTCTAAGAAATCTGCAGCCTAGAAGCGGGCCCTCACTGACCACGCTGGCTCTGAGACCTCGGACTTGCAACCTCCAGGCCTGGCTAAAACTTGTTTATAAGCCAGTGAGTCTTTGGTATTTTGTTATAGCAGCCTGAAGGCACTGAGACCCATATTGTGCAGGTGTGACACAGATTGAGGCGGATGCATATGGAGAAAACAAACTCACCAAATACAAGTGAAGGTAGTTTCGGACAAGTTAAATGAGGCAACCACAAAAGCAGTGTTAGCGGTCGGGCAGTGGAAGGGCAGGGAGGGGAAGGTGTAAGGATGCACCTAAAAAGCAATGCAAAAGAGCTACGGCAGGTTGGGAAAACAGAGCACAAACAAATGGTATGGCACATAGAAGTACATTCCATTTTGACACATAGTTGTGATAGCTTACTATGCAGAAGGATCTCTGCTGGTGCCTGTTTTTAATGTATTAAGAGCTGTCATTTGAGATGTTAACAAAGAATATCACTTGAAAACTAGGTGGAGCTTGGCCAGTAGTGAGGGAGGCTGGGATGGGGATTAGAATGAAAAGGACATTCTGCGCACCGAGGTCAGTAGGCAGAAAGGTTCATGATGGGAATACCAGGGGGTGCCTAGAGGATTGGGTCGAAGGTTGGGAGCCAGGCTGACCAGCTCTTGGAGAACCTGGAACACCATGCCTAGAAGTTTGGACTTGACTCAGTTAGCCACTGGGAGCCAGGGGAGGTGTCTGAGCAACTTGATATCTGGAATTGTGCGTTAGAATGATAACTCTGAAGTCTCTGTCAAGAATGAAGAGAAATATTTACAAAGCTTTTGCAATAATAGTTTATATAGGTAAGGGGGCCTCAAGCAAGTCTCTGGCAGCAAAAAAAAAAAAAAGGAAGACACACATACAAGAGACATCATTGAAGAGGTAGCATCAGCCGAGAGGTGGAGAGTGAAGACTAGCAAGGAATGAGTGAGGTGGGCCTGGGTCTTCTTGAGTTAAGGTACCGCGTGTTCCAGGAGGCTTCATGGAATACAGACCTGAGTTAGAGGCCACTTGTCACAGTGTGCAGGGTGAGGAAGCATTTTTGGTGACAGACCCTTCTTTAGTCCTATATACATCTGATAATCGATGTACTACATGTTGTATGCATTGTGTATGTCCAAAGGTGTTTGCGTTCTGGGTGGGTGCTGTGACTACTATTGGCTGTACAGTAAAATTAGTCTCATTATTTTAATTGCAATATATATATCTTTAAAATATATCTTTTACATACAGATACATTAACATTACTTACTATAAGTATATATTAAATACAGCTTTGATGTGTATAAAATATCTCATATATTTCAAGTCATGGAGGCCACCAAGTAAAGATGGCCTAGGTAACTTGAATTATTCAGTTTTGTTTTAATGTAGAATTTTATCTGGATTTCTTGTGTAACCCTTGAGGCAAAATGAAACTGTGCCAATAATTCACAATGCAGCAGGCTATTAAAATATTTTATCCTCTTTCATAACCATCACCACCCCATTCCCCAACCATATCATGGCTCATCCCCTAAGTACTGTTATTATATATATTATATATGTCATATGGATGGATGGATTAGAACACTGTTATACTTTCTGACTTTCCAGTCTAGAGCTGGCTTGAATGGTGTAAAAAGCCTTACTAACTGATAAGGTTCTGGCTTTTGTTTGCCTCCAACTGGCTTTGTGACCCTGAGCAAATCACTTTATGATTCTAGAGGTGAGTGTTCTTTTCTGTGAACAGATAGAGTTTGACTAGGTGGTCACCAGGGTCTCCCTCACCTGTAAGATACTCTTAGTTGTAAGATACTCCTCCTGGAAGACTTAGCACTCCTATGCCCATCTCTCCCAATCTCTAGTACTGAGCACCTGCCCAGGGACTAAGGGCAGTTCAAAATGTTTGCTATTATACTTTCAGAATATGTCACTGCCTATCCTGTAACACCTCTTGGCCTTGGGGACTACACATAGCTCTTGATGACCATACTCTGTAGGGACCCAAGAGTGCACACACTGGCACGGAAGGCAGGCGAGAGTGGGGAGGAGCACCATGTGTGCGGTATCTGATCCAGCAGAGAACCACTAAAATCAGCGTTTGTCTCCCTAAGAGTCCAGCAGGGGCATCGCAGTGGAGTCTGTACATCTTGATCCTTCTGCTTTGTGAAATGTTGAAGTCTGGGGAAATTGCATGAAGGCAGGAGAGTTGTGATGTAATTTATGAAGGCCGCTCTCCTAAATGCATAAGCAGGAAGCACATCCGTGTGCAGAGGAGTCCAGGAAAAAAAAAGAAACGTGTTAGAAAAGGACCAAGATGGAGAAAAGAAAAGGAAAATGACCAAGAAGCTAAAGCAGTGGCTGGCAAAAAGTTGAGTTCTGCTGGGGTTGCCTTTGAGGTTAAGTAATAAAAATGTCCCTTGATGGAGCATTGTCTGGAGCAGATTTCTGTCATTAACCCATAATTCACTTTAAATGGTCACCGACATGAATCCTGTGCTGTTGTGTTGCTGCAGGTTACATCTATGAATGAGGTTAAGCATAAAATATTTAGTTCTAGGAAACAGGAGTGCAATAATTACATTCCACAAGGGACAAAATCTGATGAAATTAGGTGGATTTAATTCAGTGCTGAAAAGTATCTCCACAAAGCTTTTTGATTGTATCTTTTACAAAATGTAGCTAGCTAGAAATGCTCGTTGGCAAATAGCACAACAGCCTCTCTCTTTCTTTCTTGTTCTCTTTGTTTAAAAACAAAAATTAAGACAAGTGTTTGCTGACTTATTTTTGGATAAGAATGCGATTCAGTTGTCTGACACCTGGTGGAAACCTGATCGTCCCTTGCTTTCATCAAACAATAGAGGAGACCCCTGGCTCCTAAATCAAGCTTCTTGGCTCTTGGGGGAAAATGAGCTTCCAATGTTTTTAATTTTTGAAAAACCCTACTGAAGCCATGGTTTAACAGGACTTCCTTTCAGGGGGGTCACTTTTTAAAATTTTAATATAGTTTTATTGATTTCAGAGAGAAAGGGAGAAGGAGAGAGAGAGAAACATCGATGATGAGAGAGAATCAATGGGCTGCCTCCTGCACATCCCTATTGGGTTTCAAGCCCTCAACCTGGGTATGTGCCCTGACCAGGAATTGAACCGTGACCTCCTGGTTCATAGGTCGACACTCAACCACTGAACCACTCCAGTCGGGGTGAGGGTCACTTTTTAAAACTACTCAAGTGGCATTGTTGGGGGTGGGAGGACAAGTAAAGGGAAGGAGGCGGGAATGAACAAAGATCCCTTTAATTTTTTTCAATTTTTCTTTTAAAACAATAAAAAACAACAACCCACCAAATAAAGAACGAACCTAGGAGAGCTGAAGCATTGAGAATGAATGTTAGATTAAGGACGCACCCGTTTCCTCGGGAAGAAACAGCCCCAGTATCGGAGGTGATAGATTTATGATTTTACCAGAGCAGAGCAGGCCAGGGAATGAGGGCCTATTAGCAAGATATTGCCGAAATCGCTTTTGCTTGCAGAACGGGAAGCTTCCTGAGTATTGTTTGTTGAATATATGTTTATTGCTTAAATCCATTCCACGTATGTTATTTATTTATAACTTTAAAGATAATTTGATATGCAAAACCTCCTCTGCTGAAATGTGGGTATTAATTTCCAAGCATCATTTACTGTACTTATGGCTGATGTATTGTTATGAGTCAGAACTAATAAACTTGTAAGGATTAATAGAATATTGGTCTGAAAAAAAGAAGGCTCTTTCTGGTTGCCATGTAACTGCATCTGCCGGGAAGGCTGGATGACATGAGAAGGCGGCTGGGCTCGGTGTGCTGCGCAGGGCAGCGGGGGAAACAGGAGAGTGGGTGATTAATACCCTCTAATTGAGTGGATATTGGCAGCGGTACGTTGCCCAGGACATGAAGTGGCTGGCAAAGCAGAGATCTGCTCATCGTGGTTATAGTTGCACGGAAGGGCCTGTTCTGTAGATCGGGTCAGGTGACACTAAGGAAACCTGGCTTTGTTGAAACAAACTGGGCACAAGATTCAACAAGCAGAAAATTGCTCTGTGCCTTTGGTTTATTTTCTCTCTGCGGATCAAGAATCCTTGCCCTCCACGTTTGTTACCAAGGGTGGTCAGGGCAAAGAGATTTAGAAAAACAGCAGCAGCCGCCCCCCAGGTTTCCTTGGCATTTCAGGAAGAAAGCCTGGAGTGGAGTTTGTTTTTTCCCTACCTCTGAGGATACATCCTCTTTGGAAGCTGACCTCCCTTAGCTACATCCAGGCTTCTAACTTAGGCGGGGGAGAGAGCCCCGTGGTTCATATTTATCCTTTGATGGAAGTAGACACAGGGGAGTGGAAGAGCACCATGTCGACTTCCTCTCCCTCGTTCAGAGCGTGATAGGGTCTGCCTTCTGGAGAATGACATCACAGCCGAAAACTCGGTTCATGGGTTTTTTTACATGTGAATCTGTATTTCCAGATGAGAGAAGAGAATCTCCATACGTTTTTACCCACCCTCTCATTTTCCAATTTATTCTGCTCCATTTCCTCCCTGCGTTGCCCCCAAGATACACTCTTGCACACACACTGACAGTCATGCACACTCACAGCATATTCCCACTCTCTCTCTCACACCGTCTCTGGGTTCCCCCTCCCCGCTGTGTGAACACTTGTTTTCCAACAGAGCTCCAGGCTGACCTTAGGAAGCAAAGACTGCGCTGGGTTAAGAGCTGCCTGTTACTGTAATCGTGTATTAGACCTGAGGTTTGATTGGCCAAATGGGACTAAGTAGATATTTAGCAGGCAGACGCTGTCCTGACCATGAACATCAGAGGAGGATGACAGACTCCACCACCCGTCGCTGGCGTGGGCCCACCGATGCCGCAGCCACCCTGGGACCTCATTCACTAGCGGCACCTTGCCCTAAGGACCCCAGAAAAAGACCCTTGTGGTCCTGTAGGTGAAAGTACAGACCTATGTAAGCAAATTCACATTTGTACGATGAAAGGCCGTCAGTGTAAACTGTATTATGTGTTGGATGTCTCCCCCTCTCGCCCCCTGCTACAAACACACGCCCCAGAGCCCCGTTCCTTAGCTCCTATTATAGGAAGATGTTTGGGTGTTTTAGTTCATCTCCAGCAGCAAGCTCCAGAGTAAGGAACAGCGACATACTCACTTTAAGGCAAAAGCAAAGGATGCCTGTAGGCTGGGCCTGAGTGGAAAAAAGCCAACAAGGAAATCTCTAGGGGCAAACCACGCCTTCTCAAGGGTCATAGAGCCCATCTGTTATCTGTCCTGTGTGTGTCTGTGTCTGTATCTCTTTCTTGTTTTTTCCTCCCTCCCTCCTTCTATCCTTCCTTACTTTCTCTTTCAACACACCTGTTTCCTCATAATCATTTCTTTGTAACTCAACGCCCAGCCTCCGGTTTCTCTGAGCCCCTGTCTTTCCAGCCCTGCTGCCACTGCGAACTGCATCTGTCTCTCCATATTCCCGTGCATTTCCCAGGGTCGGAAGCGATGGAACAAGCTCATCTCTCAAGCCGGCCTCTCATACAGAGACCAAGGCTTTCCCTGGACCAGGTGCTCATCCCTGGACCCATCAGCTATAACCAAAGGGAGATGGCCTCATTTCCCTTAAAATGGACGCATGGGAGATCAACACTGCTGCTGATAGAGTTTGAAACTACACTGCTGCTGATAGAGTTTGAAACTAGATTAGTTCTATGAGTTTCATGTTATCTTTTCGATCGTCAGGCATGCAAACCTACTTTTAAAGGGACTTTTGGTAGCATTTTTTCTGGGAGGAAAGATTAATAGTTGACTACACTTATTCGAAATTTATGATGATTTAACTTTCCTTGGCCTAGCAAAGATTTGGTTCTAAAATAGTGTCTATTAATATTGAAATAAATGATTTGGAAGGCATATTTAAAACTCTTAGCAAGCTATGTTTCAGCTCCCCTCAAGCACTTCAGAAGCTTGCATTTATAGGTAAACAATCAATATGCTAATTACAAATGTCTTATCTATTTATTTCGGCATTTAACTAACTCCAAGTCCCTGTTAACTAAGCAACATTCTGTTAGCGTTCACTTGAGATATTGTGCAGTCCTGAGATCAATGGCGTTTTAAAAGTATTTTATACAGTAATTTATTCTCCCCACATGATGGACTTCTTTCCATTTCCAGTCAGTTTGAATTAGAGGGAAATATCAAAAAATTCCAAGATATAAAAAAATTAACATAAAAAAACTCTAAACCAGTAAGGAACTAATATGGGGTAAATTAATCAATGAAAATCTGAGCATTGGTACAGGGGGTATATGGGAAATCTCTGTGTCTTTGCTGTAAACCTAAACTGCTTTAAAGTAATAGAGTTTTAATATCTTTTTAAATCAAACAAAAAATCTGAGCATAAGAGACAGTGCCCTGATGAGACAGTAATAACTGAATACATGATATTTTTCTAACATAAATTTGATCAAAGACGGGTAGTTAAAAACACTATTCAAAGGTGTATACAGGAAATCACTTCTAAATCAGGAAATTACTTCTAAAATACTTTCTTCAAATTCTTTTCATATGTCTGTTGACCACCTAAATGTCTTCTTTGAAGAAATGTCTTTTCATGCCCTTTGCCCATTTTTTGATCAAATTGTTTATTTTCTGTTACTGAGTTACATGAATTTCTTATATATTTTAGATGTAATTCGTGAATATGTTCTCCCATTCAGCAAGTTGCATCACATTGAAAGGTATAAACATGTTGAATCACAATATTTTACACCTGAAACTCATATAACTAATATAATACTGTATACCAAATTTAGATTTTAAAAATTCATGGACTCAGTCGGTAAAATGTAAACCTAAGTGACCAACATAACTAATGTAGTATAAACAAATAGTATAAAACTCTAGTGTCAGATTACTCTCCATTTAAACATAAGAAAAAGGGACTTAGAAGAAAAGACAGAGAAGAGGAGCCATGGCCACAAAGGAAGGAGTATATGGTGGGGGAGGGGCAGTCTTTTCTGCTTCAAAGTCTTTGCCTTTACCTCTTCCTTACTACTATGTTTGAGTGCTCATAATTGACCCTTCAATCCTGCAAACTTTGCTTGCCTTAGTTGATAAAGGTATTTATTAATACAACACTTTTGCAATGAGGGAGCTTAATTCCTATGGGTATGGCTGTTTAATAGCTTTACAGATGCTGAGTTCCTTAATGGTGGGGACTGTCCTCTACATCTTTCCACCCTCCACCCACCTTTGTACTAATGAAGGTCAGGTGCATGGTCTTTCTCAACACCTTTGTGAACTCAGTGAATGAAGTCATGTCTACAAACTCTAACAGGAAACGTGTGGTGGTGGTGGAAAGCTCTTATGGTCACAGAACTTTCTTGGTAAACAATATGGACCCCTCCTTCAATGTGACTCTTTTGACTCCCTTGAAGAAGAAAAAATGCCTCTATCTTTCACCAGATTATCTACATTTCTATAGGAAAAAAATGTCTGTTTTAGGAATCATTTTAGAAGCTGTATTCTGTGAGGGTAGGAAGGATACTTTTTCTAAGACAAGGCTTGAAGCCCATTCATCTCTACAACCAGGGAGAAGGATAGTGGATGCTGACCCACCTCCACGTGGTCACCTGGCTGGGGCAAGGCTGGACCTCCAGGCCAGACTTCCTTAGATCCAATGGATCTGCAGTTCCAAAGTTCTTCACAAGCTAATTAATAGAAGAAAATTGTTTGCTCTCTTTTCCTTCACTTCTGTCCTTCCTGTTACCCTTTGGCATAGTTAAGTTGTCTGGTATCTTACAAAATAAATGAATAAATTTAGCTCCTTCCTTTCTTCCTTCAAAAGAACATAATAAACAGAGCCTGTGGCATACCAACAGTTGACTTTTAGTTGCTTCTCAAACATGAAAGCCAGATATTCTCCAGCACGTACAGCCCATGCCTGTGCATTATGTTCTGACTAATAAATGCTGTCATGATTGCATAGATGTGAGTATATTTGAGCTTAAGCTGTTCTCTGTGATAAACTATCGCATCTGAAGAGTGATACAACATTAATAAAGTAGCTGTGATGGTTTCAATCTAATTCCAGTGTTCTAAAACTCCCTGGTGACTGAAGTTGTTATATGGCTCTGTTTTAATGGCCTTATAATCATAATGGATAAAATGTAGGCAGTTTGTAGTTTGGAGGGTGCTAACTATTGAACTGATGAACCCCTTTAGCTTTTTCTTGTCTGGGAAGTTCTTTATATGTTCTTTGATTCTAAATGATAGCTTTGCCAGGTAGAGTAATCTCAGTTGTAGGTCCTCTCTTTTTATCACTTTGAATATTTCGTGTCACTCTCCTCTGGCCTGCAAAATTTCTGTTGAGAAATCAGCTGATAGTCTTATGAGAGCTCCCTTGTAGGTAAATAACTGCTTTTCTCTTGGTGTTTTTAAGAATTTGTCTTTAACCTTTGACATTTTAATTATGATGTGTTTGGTGTGGACCTCTTAGAGTCCATCTTGTTTGGGATTCTGTGCATTCTGGACTTGTATGTCTATTTCCTTCACCATGTTAAGGAAGTATTCTGTCATTTTTTCACGTAGGTTTTCTTTTTATTTCTTTTTTTGGTTATTGTTGACAATACTACAGATGTCTCCCATTTTCTCCTCCATTTACCCCTCTCCAGCCAGCCCCTACCCTCCCCCAGGTCATATAGGTTTTCAGTTTTTTGTTCTTTATCGTCTCCTTCCAGCGCACCCATGATGTGAATGTTGGTATGCTTGAAGTTGTCCCAGTGGTTCCCTATACTATCCTCATTTTCTTTTGGATTCATTTTTCTTTTTGCTATTCTGATTGGGTGTTTTTTGCTTTTGCTTCCTTATCTTCCAAATCTCTGTTATGATCCTCTGCTTCACTGTTGATTTTCTGTAATGTAATCATTTCATTTTATGTATTCTTCATTTCTGCCTGGTTCTTTTTTATGCCTTCTAGTTCCATTTTTATGTTTCCTATCTCTTTGTTGGAGTGCTCACTGAGTTCATCTACTCTTCCTCTGAGTTCAGTGAGCATCCTTATAACCAGGGTTTTGGACTCTGTGCCTAGTAGATTCCTCTGTCTATTTTGTTTAGTTCTTTGTTCTGTTCTCTCATTTGAAACATGCTCCTTTGCCTCCTCATTTTGGCAGCCTCCCTGGGTTTGTTTCTACGTATTAGGAAGAGCTGCCATGTTTCCTGGGTTTGGTAGAACGGCCTTATATAATAGATGTTCTGTAGGGTCCAGTGGCACAGACTCCCTGATCACATAGGCTGGGCACTCCAGGTGTGTCCCCTCCCATGTGGACTATGTACACCCTCCTATTGTAGTTGAGTCGTCATTGCTATTGGCACTCCAGGCTGATGGGTTGTGAGGACTGGCCATGACCACAGAAGTAGCTCTGTTGTGCAGGGGTCCACCTCATGCAGCAGTACAGATTTCAGCATGGTAAATGGGTTTCTGTACATAAATATATTACCTGGTTATGTCTGCTGAGAAAACCAATAAGCTCACTCAGCCCCCATACCTTGTTTCTAAATGTCATCCTATATAATAAAAGCCGAGCGACCGAACAACAGAACTACCAGAATGACAGGTCGACCAGTCCCTATGACACCAGGGGGCAGACGCTCAACGCAGGAGCTGCCCCCTGGTGGTCAGTGTGCTCCCACAGTGCGAGCACCACTTGGCTGACCGGGATGAGTGAAGCTCCTACAGTGGACCGATCCCCGCAGGCCATTCCCCGCCAGTGCACGAATCCATGCACTGGGCCTCTAATTCCCCCAATAAAAGGTACAAAGTTTCCTTGAAGAAGCAATTGATTCCAGGGCTCAGAAAGGGAAAACATGTAATGAGTCTAGAACAGCCGTGGGCAAACTATGGCCGGCGGGCCAGATCCGGCCCGTTTGAAATGAATAAAACTATTGAAAAAAAAAGACCGTACCCTTTTATGTAATGATGTTTACTTTGAATTTATATTAGTTCACACAAACACTCCATCCATGCTTTTGTTCCGGCCCTCCGGTCCAGTTTAAGAACCCATTGTGGCCCTCGAGTCAAAAAGTTTGCCCACCCCTGGTCTAGAACATCTGATAGTGCCAAAAAATAAGGAAATGCTTTAAAAAAGAAAGAAAAAGATAGACAAGAGCTTTTTTTTTCTTTTGAATTATTTCAGCCAATATAGTCAGGGGGTCTTATCAGGCATAGTACCTCACTAGTGCTGGCCAGGAAATTCTAGACTGATTGGTTTAAAATTCCACTCTGGAAAAGACTCTAAAACTACACTTAGGTTAGGTATTACGTCTTTTTTTTTTTTTAAGTCCTCACCTGAGGACACGCTTAGAGAGAGGAAGAGGCATGGGAGAGAAAGAAATTCATGTGAGAGGTGGCCTTCTGTACGCACCCCAACTGGTGATGGAATCTGCAACCCCAAGCCTGTGCCCTGACCAGGAATCGAATCAGCAACCTTTCAGTGCAAAGGACACTGTGTCACTCCACTGGGCGACAAGAGTTTCTTGAAAGAACACAAAAAATGTGGCCAAAGCTGGGACAATTGGGGCAGCAAAATAAAGAATGATAGTATTGAATTGTAACCCATAAATTAACTTAATATCCAGAAGTCCAAACTGATTAAAAAACAAACAAATAGAAGAGAAGGGACAGCTCTTCCTTAAGTAGAATCCAGATAATAAATGTGAGAGGAAAGTGGGAAGCAGAGTCACCATTAGGCAAACCCCACAGTAATAATTGTTTCAGACAAGGTCACCAGATGGATGCTAAAATTAGTGGCAGTGTTTGAGGAGAAGCACGATTTTCCTAGTCTCTGCACATTTCCCCCAAGATACTTATTTACTACAAAGGCAAAGATGGTCACTGCTGCGGAGAAACCAGCAGACACCAGTTTAACCAAGTGATCAAGGGAGACATCACCAGTAATAGACACACGGACATCAGGAACCCCTCCACGGGATGCGCTGAGAAGATCATTTGCGTAGTACTCTTGCTAAAAATGCCTCCCTTCATTCCAGTCATGAAAAAACATTAGACAAAGCCAAACTGAGGGACATTCTACAAAATAACTGTCCAATTCTCTTCAAAAGTGTCAATGCCAAGAAAGTCAAAGAAAGACTAAGGTGATAGTAACTGAATGCACTGTGAGGTCATCTTGGACAGGATCCTCAGAAGAAAAAGGACATTAGTGGAAAAAATGGTGACATTCAAATAAGGTCTGTAGTTTAATTCATAATATTGTGTGAATGTCAATTCCCTGTTCTTGAGAAGTATACCATGCTTATGTACGACATTAACATTAAGGAAAGTGGCAAAAAGGATAAGAAGGGTTTTGTACTACTTTTGTGTCTTTTCTGTAGATAAAAAAAATAGTTCAAAATTTTTAAAAAATGAAAGGGAGGCTTTTATTAATTAATATTGCAACCATCTCTTTAACCAAAGAGGATCCAAACTAACTTTAAAGCAGGTCAGGCAGCCAACTATCCTATGTATTCTTGCTACTCACCATTCCTTTCCATGCCTTACGGCTCTCAATTCCACGTTTCTAGACCAGTGATGGCGAACCTTTTGAGCTCAGCGTGTCAGCATTTTGAAAAACCCTAACTTAATTCTGGTGCCATGTCACATATAGAAATTTTTTGATATTTGCAACCATAGTAAAACAAAGACTTATATTTTTGATATTTATTTTATATATTTAAATGCCATTTAACAAAGAAAAATCAACCCAAAGAAATGAGTTCGTGTGTCACCTCTGACACGTGTGTTATTGGTTCGCCTTCACTGTTCTAGACGAATGGGTCGAACTAACATCCTGGGCGAAAAGCTCTTTCCTTTGGGTCAGAAAAGACATAACATGGCCTCCTCTGTGTGTGGACAGTTTAGTTTTCAAGCTGACCAGGGCTTTATCTGGAATCTCCTCTGAGACTATGATGCAGGCAGCAGCGTTTTTTTCCTTTTCCTGGACCTTCCCGTTGCCCTGGGAAGCGCTTTGAGCAGGACCGGAGGCAGCCTGTTTGTACTAACATTTTATTTTTGAAATG
Organism: Myotis davidii; assembly: GCF_000327345.1. Lineage (NCBI taxonomy): Eukaryota > Metazoa > Chordata > Mammalia > Chiroptera > Vespertilionidae > Myotis > Myotis davidii. The sequence continues at coordinate 2,240,193 of NW_006292604.1, read as the reverse complement.
TTCAAGCATACAGAAAAATAGAGAGAATATAATAAATGTCCTGTCAACGTGGCCTTAACCGGACATGTATCCTTTCCAAGGGCCATCAGTGGTCCCTGTTCTGCATGGTGAGCATGAAGGTGGCAGTACCTAGCTTCTTTCATATTTATTTTTATACTCTTGGTTTGGGAATGATGTCTTGTTTCTTGGCCACTTCATCCATAGGAGCAACCGCTCTATTGCAGAGACCCCAAAAAAGATCCATCCTCTCTCCCACCCCCTTTGCACAGTGCAGATTGAGGTCATTTCTGGGATGCCTCGTGGAAGAGGGACCTCTTTAAATGTTCTGCGTTAAGCGCCCAGATTCAGCTCATGCTTTTACTCTAATCTCCAAATCACTTTTTGCTGTAACAGAAGCTGAAATCACGTTCCGCAGATTCGACTTCTGCGTTACTGGACACTGAACGGCCATGGAGCCAGCGTTCTTCCAGTTGTTCATCCAAGTTTTCCCATCAGTAACTCAGGTGGAGGACGCTCAGGTTTACTCCCAATAAAGGATTTCAGCAATTTTGGGTCATCAGGAAGCATTGATCTAAATGGATGCTGAAATGAGACGAATTAGATGCTCATTTCCGAGGGGAAGAAAGGTTTTTACATCTGCCTCCATGTAGGTTACGGAGTGTGAGGCCACACCTCTTTGAGAGTGCACTGCACGTGAAGTCCGCCAGGGGAGGGACATGCACTTCAGGACACCTGACTTCCATGCGTTTAGCCATCACCTAGCAGTGTTACGTTCAGGTATGACTATATTTCCTGGTGGTGAGAAGGAATGCATTTCTTGATCCAGGATGACAGAATGCAAGATATATACATGGAGAGAAAATGTCTTGTGTTACAAAGTGAAACAAAAAGAGACAACATTTTTATGTAAATAGAATGGAAGGCAAAGATTTCTGAGATGGTTCTTCGCCAACTGGCTGGGGCAAAAGTAGGTTCACCGTTTTTTGTATGGAGAGGAATACATTAATGAATAAATAGTCATACAAAGCTAAACGCTGTGTTTCACGTGCTCACAACCGTAAACTTACTTTTGCTCCACCCTGCATTTTCAGTTAAAATAGCCTCTTGCTGCAATCAAAAGAAGAGGAATACCCCTATGGGATCGCCTCTACTGCCATCGTCTTGGAATTGCTATTAAGAAAATATTATTTCACCACACCTCTCCATCTTTGGAGTAGAATTTATTTTCTGTAATTTTTTTTCAGTTCAGCTGCCATTTCTGGTTGAGAATGACATTATGGGTTCACGGGGATTTTGTGAGTTTCTGTATCTGGGGAGAGAAAAGAGAATAGGTTGAAGAAGTTTGGGGTCAGTATTACTTTTTTTAGTTCATGGTGATATTTCAAACACTAAGAAAAAAAATTAAAATGTGCTGTTTCTGCTGAGTGGAGATGGGAGAGAGTTCGTGCTGAATGGAGAAACAGATATGGCACTTCTCCGGGTGTTAGGCCCTGGACATATAGCATGGCGCTGTCTCAAAGCGGGGTCACAAATGAGTCTCAAAAATGCATTGGTCTGTCCTCTTTTACAAGGTTCTCATCTTTCCTAATAAAGGTAGGTGGTAATCAAATAACTAGCCTTTCTTTTCTAGACAAAGAAGCTAAACAGTAACTTATAACCAATAACCGGTAGCTTATGACTCCATGAGTTATTTTAAAAAAGTTAACTACCCTCTAATAAACTAGGAAAGCATCCAAATATTTTAGGAAAGCTTTTCATCACAAAGGTTTAAAATTTTTAAAAATTGTTTTGGAACTTAAAAGATTATACACACACACACACACACATATGTGATGTGTATATGTAGATAAAACTTAAGTGGAACACTTCATTCCCCCACGTGCAGGACAGCAACACATTGATTATGCTTCTCAGAAGGGCTTTTACCACCGTGCACCCACACACATTTCCAGGCCTGAGATAATGAGGCCATCCCATGAATGTTACATGAGAAAACCAAGGTGAACACGAGAACCAAGCCTCCTATTCGTGGCTGATGTAAAATCAGTGATATTTTATCTGACATCAACAGATATGGGCATCGAAGGTTACTGCCCTCTCAGTCGCCACGACCGTCCCCACTTAGTGACAGAGTGCGGTGCCGGAGTGTGGGCTCGCCGTAGGACAGGGCGCTGCAGCCGTGCGGCCTGCCTGGTGGCCCCCCTGCCTGGAGCCTGGGACAGTGGGAGCGGGTTTTTCTAAGACAGGAGTAATGGGTAACAAGAAGGCAAGTCCAGGCTGCCAGGCCAGGTCCTCTGTTGTTCCCGGGACTCAGTGTGTGATGGACTAGAGGCCCCACAAACATGCTATAGACCAAGTATTCTCAGTCTGCTCATGGTCCGAAACCCTGTCATGGACAGAGCTCACTCCATCTCTCAGCTGTGGGGTGCAGAGGGTCACACAGGCTCAGACCCCCGTAGCACGCTGGCCACACAGCCTTTGAAGGGACAGCTTTATCCTGACACCCAGCAGGTCTCTGGCTCCGTCTCGGCTGGATCCCTGCTGCCAGGAACCTCAGGGAATTCCTGGTGCTCGGATGGCGCCCCGTGAGCACTGGGTGTAGCATTTCTCAGAGCTGCCAGACGCCTGCATTGCTGACTTCTCACTCTTCCTCGGGACAGGAGGACCGTAGTGGGGCAGATTTCTGAATGAAAACCAGAGGAGAGTAACAGAAACCAAAGCCCCGCACTGCTTCATGTCCAGGACTTAAAAAGAGAGGAAAGGATTCACTTTTCCAAAACGTTTGCTTCTTAGCTGAGAAATAAATTTAATCTTGCGTCTAATTCCCCTGGTTTTCCAGCCTCAGCTAAGGCAGAAAAGCAACCCATTGCATTATTGACCGGCCCCATGGGCCTGAGGTTAGGGGCGCACCGTTCCCTCTGCAGGAAGCAGGTGGGCCCTCCTTCTCGCTGCCAGGTTATCCTCTATCATTTTGCTCTCTTTCTGTCACCTTTGATATGGTAATGATTTTTCACAAGAAAAGCCTTTTTTTTTAGTGCTTAAGGAATTAAAGGTGAGTGAGAGGTGGAAGGTGTTAATAAGGATGGCAGTTTGTCATAAAAGAATAAATAAGTACACCCCTCGGAGTGAAAAAAGAAAAGACAGACAGGAAAGGGAGCCGAGTGGGAGGACAGCAGCGTCTCCGGGCAGAGGCGGAAGCGTGTTCCTAACAGGCTGGCTTAAGGCCCTCTTAACGCCGTGTAGCCGCTCTCCCTGCCGTCATTGATTTCCCTCTGCCCTCCGCAGACCCAGCTGCGGCTAAGCCTTGTGTCTTCCACGTGACGCTGAGCCGAATCAGATTTTCCTTTTAGTTGTTCGATCAAATTTCCCTTCCTAGAGCTTAGAAGGCACACTTGGGACCACATAGTAATTGCCTCCCCACACTGAACTGCTGATACCTTTATTGGATTGGCATAGGGTTTCAGAGGACTGTGTTTAACATGCAGTGAGCCGCAGCAATGCAAACAGCTCCAGTGTTTAAACAAGCATCCATTAGGCCCGGAAGCAAGGCGGTGCCAGCCCGCTGGGTGCTCTGTAGCGCTGGCAGCGGGAGGTGAGCAGGGCAGAGCTGGGCGCTGGGCGCTGGAGAGGGCAGGCGCGGAACCGTGTGTCCGCGAAGGAGCAGATTCTCAGACCTGCGGAAGAGGGAGTGCGGGAGGGAGGGAGGCAGAGATGTTGTGGCTGGGGACATGTGCAAAGCTCATTAATATCTCATTATGTTAGAATTGCACTCTCCCCGCAGATCGGCGATAACATGTGCCATGCAGGCGGAAGGGCTCTGGGAAAGCAGTCCCCCCACCACTACATACACACACACACACACACACACACATATACACACACACTTTTTTGCAAGCCCCAGCAAGCTGCAGACGCCTGTTTTGCACTGGGCGAGTGGCGGTGTGGAATTTGCGAGGGGAGGCAGTGAGAAAATCCCAGAGGAGCAATAGTGAGCAGCATTGTAGAGTGAAGTGAGACTGAAAACTAGTTTGTAAATAACAAAGTGCCCAGCTTTCCAGCGTGCCAGCAAGCCACCGAGAGGGTGGAGAGTAGACTGGCAGCCAGGAAAGGGAAATTGTGGGTGTTCAGTATGAGCCCTCCCAGAGCCTGGCTGTAAGGGGCAGGGTGAGGGGTGGTAGAGGGACGAGCTCTAGATGCAGATCCAGGCCACTTGGAGAAATGTGTCTCTTGCCCAATGAGCTTGCCCCGGGCGCCTGCGGGGGGGTCCCTGGGATCAACTGGGGTAACACAAGGTGGAGAGGAGAGAGGGCACAAATGAGGAGCAAAGAGAAAAAAGGACACGGAAGCAGCCAGTGGGATTTGGGAGGACCGCATCCTTGGCCGTTCCCACCTGCCCCGTCTGTGTGATTGAGTGGAGCAAAGGGAAGGGTATACCAGTAAAGCTGATAGAATGAAGGTGGCGTGCAGGCCTCCCTCTCTTCACATCTGATCGGGGTGAGCCCAGACCAGTCCAAGCTTTGCCCCAGGGTTGAATCCTCCCACTGTAGCCCTGGCCCGAGCCTGAGCCCAGACCTCACTCACCCAGGCAGTCACCATGGGCACTGCAGCACTGACATGGCCTCCTGGGAGGAGAAGTTGGAGCCCTGTTCTATAGCAGTTACGCCCTCCCTGCCCTCCTGAGCCCTGCGGGGCTGGAGGAGCAGGTGTTTCTCTCTCCCCGGACAGGCATGGGTCCTCATCCATCAGGGGAAGGTGGGCGGTGGCGCTTTAGCAAATAGTCACATAACAGGAGGTACCAAACGTAGCAGTGTGGCTGGGGTCATTTGAAGGCCCCTAGAAGTAATTCATGTTCCAGTTCTTTGAGAATATCCCAATTCTGCTGTTTTGTCTCCAGGAGTTCTTATTTCTTCCTTGGCATTTTCTTTCTGTGAAGGGCGGACATTCAAGTTCTGGTTCTAGCATCAGTAGAGACACACACACACACGTCCACAGAGATGTCACCCTCTGGATGCTCAGCCAGCCTCCTAGAAGCAGTGAGCAGTGAAGGGGCAGGTGTATTTGGTGAACATCATCTAAAGTGACAAGGCCAGGTTTCAAGTACAGTTTGCGAAGACCTTTATGGTCACACTGTGTTCTGAAACACCATATTCCATAAAAACATGGATTATCCATTAACTTACAGAAAGGCGAAGAAGTTAATGTCCTCATTGGAAGCTGCTTGTGTTCCTTCTGAATAAAAAATAAACGAGGGTCATCGCAGCCATTAGCTTGCTATGTACAACAGGGCTTGTAATGAACACTCACAAATAAATGTATTTGATAATCACAACCAAGTTTCTTTAGGTTAGAAAAACAGTCATGGCATACCAGTCCTGCTGAGAAACACATTTCATGAGGCTTCTGACAGTGTGGCCTCTATAGTAAAAATAGTACAATCCAAGCTCCTGTGTATTAAAGTCTATTATTCTTTTGACTACGCAGCTTTGACAAATCAAGCAAGAGGCTTAAGAACAAAGCTAGGAAAGACTTCAATTGCAATAATTTCATAACCAATTTAAGAAAAATATGCCCTTGTGGGTTACATGTTGACTTTCTCAAGCTTGATCTCATTAAAAAACAAAACCAACAAATGAAGAATTATTAGTCAGGAGCAGCAGACCAGACTTCTAGGGCCTAACTTCTGTGTTTCATGGCAGCCGCCCCCATGGCAGGATGTGCCGCACTCCCCGGGATCTTGCCCTGTCCCTCCGTCCTTCCCGGTGGCATGAGTAGGACCCTCACAGATGTGTGCTCCTCAGGCTGTTGTTTTTCAACATCTCAGCTCTTCCAATTTCTTTCTGGAAAAGAGAGAATGGAAGTGAAATTTCATCCAAACTTCCTGCATAACAACAAAAAAATGATGGCCTCCAAATGGCCTGCTTGAGGAGAGAAGCAGAGAATGGATGATCCGGCAGGATTACAGCTGGAACTCAAATGGGATTCCACTTTCAGTTACAAAGAAAAAGTGGATTCCTCGCTCCTTTCGGGCTTTTGCTGTGAATAAAACTTAAAGAGAAATATCAGAAAGTCAAGGCTGAGATGGGACTTAGAGAGATCTTTCACTCCCTGTCCCACCCCCTTCTTCAGCGAGGACCATATCTAAATCATCCCAGATGGCTGTTCTATTTTTAAAGCTTTCCAGAAAAGGAGTTTCTGCCACCTCCTCAGTAACCCATTCCAGCATCTCCTGTTCCTCACTGCCAGAACATTGTATTTTTCTGGGAGCCCTCAGAGGCAAAAAAGACACACTTTCCTAGATGTAGGGACCTGCTCTTCTTCCTCTCTAGGTTCTTACCCACCGTGCACGTAGGGACACTTGGGAGTATCAGTATGTCTTTCTCTCTTCAGGGAAAAAGATTATTTTCTCAAATCTTTATCTTTAAATTACATGAGTGAGCTTCGTGGGGTTCAATCCAAAATTCTCTTGAGGGCCTACTGTGGGCACAGCCCTGTCCTGGAAGAGGATGAGGCCTCAAGTAAGCCTATTCTTGCTTTCAGTCTAAGAGAATAAGGTCACCCACGACCCCGAGCTGACCGTCTGTCCTGGAGAGAGGTGTTCTTAAGATCACTCGTTCATTCTTTCATTCCAGAAATACTTTCAGACCACCAGCTATGTCTCTGTGCCACACACTGGACACAGACACATTCCTGAACCATACAGACCAGGTCCTTATCGTCAAGGAGCCTACACTCGAACAGGGGAAGAAGCCACTTCCAAACCAAGAATAAGAGGCACGATTATATAAGTCATGATAAGTGGAAGGAAGAAAATAAAACAGTAATGTGATAGGGTATGGAGGGCGGGCAGTGGCTACCTGAGTGAGACAGGGTAGCCAGGGACAGACTTACTGAGTTGATACTTGAGCTGAAACTTGGAGGGAGAGGGGGAGCTAGAGAAGCAGGTTGCACAGAGGACAGAGGTGCAGGTGCAGGTGGAGAGGAGGAAGAGAGCAGGAGGAGAGGCCAGCATGGCGAGAGTGCTGTGGAGACGGGCGGAGGGCAGGAAATGAGCACGGAGACACCAGGTCACCCGGCGCCTTGTGGACCAGGGTTACGAGTTTGACTTTAAGAGAAATAGGAATCCATAGAAGGACTTTAGGTAAAAAGACATGCCCTGATTCATGGTTTTAAACTCTTCCTCTGGATGTTGGTGGAGAATAGATTGGAGAAGAGCACAAACGTCCAGGGAAGAGAGGAGGGTGGGTGAGCCCTGGTGGGAATAGTGGAGACTCAGAAAAGGAGGTCATGGGAGGAGCGTGTGCTGAAAACACAGACACAGCATTCCATGCATAGGTGCACCCCATTTTAAGAAAACAAATACATAAAAATAAAAAGTTAAACAATGTGATTATTCCCTTTATAAAGTCATTTGCCACAAGTTATTAGAAGGGTCTTTGGCTATAAATTTTAATAAGAAATATAAAAGCTTAATTAGACAGACCATGGAATTGGAAGGAATTGGAGAGGTCGTTTTCTCTACCTTCCACCCAGTAAAGAATCCCCTTTACAAATTCTTGACACATGAATGTGCAGCCTTGGCATGAAAACTCAAGGGACAGGAAGCTCATTAGCCTCACCAGACAGCCCTTTCTATTTTGAATCTCTCTAATCATTTTTATTTTTTTATTAAAAATTTTAATATTGACATTATTGCACATGTTCCCCTTTTTAACCCCCCCCCCTCATTGCCTACCTCCCCCCTGCCTCCCCTTCCCTTGGCCTTCACTAAACTATTGCCTGTGTCCATGGCATATGCATATATTAGAGGCCCAATGCATGAAATCCATGCAAGGGGCTTGGCCCTTGCAGCCCCGGCTTTGTCTGGAAGGTCGTCCAGACGGTCGTTCCGCTGTTCGGCCGTCTGGTCTAATTAGCATATTACACTGTTATTATTATAGATGTTCCTTAGCTAATCCCTTCACCTTCTTTATCCAGTTACCCCCGCTCCCCTCCCCTCAGGCACTGGCCAGTCTATTCCATGTATCCATGCTTCTGGTTCCATTTTTTTCATTAGTTTATTTTGTTCATTAGATTCCCCATATTAGTGAGGTCACATGGTATTTGTCCTTCTCTGACTGGCTTATTTCACTTAGCATAATACACTTCAGGTCCATTCATGCTGTTGCAAAGGGTAAGAGCTCCTTTTTTTTTTTTACAGCTGCATAGTATTCCATAGTGTAAATGTGCCACAGCTTTCTTTATCCATTCATCTACTGGTGGGCACTTGGGCTGTTTCCACATCTTAGCTATTGTAAATAACACTGCTATGAACATAGAGATGCATATATTCTTTCTGATTGGTGTTTCTGGATTCTTTGGATATTTTCCCAGAAGTGGGATCACTGTGCCAAAAGGCAGTTCCATTTTTAATTTTTTGAGGAAACTCCATACTTATCTCCACAGTGGCTGCACCAGTCTGCATTCCCACCAGCACTTACAGTGGGTTCCCTTTTCTCCACATTCTCACCAGTAATTGTTGTTTGTTGATTTATCGATGGTAGCCATTCTGACAGGTGTGAGGTGATACCTCATTGTCATTTTGATTTGCATCTCTTGGGTGATTGCGCAGAGGACATCATGATCTTGAGCATCTTTTCATATGTCTATTGCCCATCTGTATGTCCTCTTTGAAGAAGTGTCTATTCAGGGCCTCTGCCTATTTTTAATTGGATTGTTTGTCTTCCTGGTGTCAAGTTGTGTATGTTCTTTATATATTTTGTAAATTAAGAATCTAATCATTTTTAGAAGTCCCTTCTTAGATCTCACCATAACTTCCAACCATTGATCTTAGGCCCATATTCTGGAGCTGTATAGATTAACCCTTTTCCTATATCAGGAACCATCAACCATTTAAAGAGAAGTTGTTGCATTCCTACTCCTCAACTCTTCCCTTTCTCCAGCAAAATGGCCTCAGCGCCTTCACCTGACTCACATAATATGGTTCTGGGACCTCCTCTGCCATGGTCCTGCCCTCTGCCTCACTGCTGCCTGATGAGGATGATGACTCCAGAGTCAAGCCCAGCCTTCCAGGTGACGCCAGTGTAGAACATGCATATGTCTTCCTGGATCTAGAGAACATATGTTCATCAATGCAATCTAGAATTGCAAGAGCATGTGGCTTTGAACTTCAGTGACATCAAAGCTGCTTATAAGACACATTCCACACAGTCATTTGTTACTGGTAAGCTGAAGGAGAGTGGTTCTTCAACTTTTGAAGGATCATGAACCACACTGAGAATCAAATAAAAAGCTAGGACCCTCTTTCCTGAAAAGAAAAGAGAAAGGAGGGGGGGAGACACCTACCCACAAAAGTCTACATACAATTTTTTAGGGTTCTCAGAGATCTAAAAAATCATTTTTTAATGTAAACCTCCCGTTTAAAAAGTCCGCAGTATCCAAATCGTGGAACCATGCTTCTGTCATCTAAAACTATGTATTGGCATTATCTCTTTAACAATATTGTACAGGGGGGTGAAATACACCCACTTGAGAATTCCTACAGGTTACTATGGAATTACTAGTGGGAGAGGGCAGTTACAAAAGTCTTCAAGTGGTATTATTGTTGGATGAATTGTTGATGTTAACTCATTTAGTCCTTAACATCATCTTCTGAACTAGGCAAGCTTAACCCTATCTTATAAGGGAAGTGAAACTTAAAGATAGTAATAAAGAATTAGAAAGACCTGGGTGAAGGCCATGAGGACACAGAGAGAGTGTGCACAACTCCGTCAGTGACCAATAGTTGGTGGCCCTCTGTACTTTTAAGAGCTGAGATGTGTTTACCTAGAGCACAGCATTTCAGATGCTTGTGAGCAGGTCCTGTTTCCTGGAAGATGTGTGCTCCTGTGGGTGCCTTTGTAGTGATGTCTCTGGAAAGTGGTCATCATTATGAGTAGTCATGACCGTGGCTCACATGGGCAGCATGCCATCGCCGACACCATCCTTTGTAGGATCTGACTGGGGCTGGGTTAGTGGCTGATATATATTTATACCTGAGAAACTGAGACAACTGCAGAACGGTAGTGAGAAGGTGTGAGAGCGCTACAGCTGTTCTAGGAAACCCACTTACAGATAGTACTTCCTTCTATGCCTGCAAACACTGTGGAGAAGGAGCAGTTCTGAAGCTTTCTTCCCTCTTTTCTGTCTCCTTTCGGAGCCATGCTCACTTCTGACTAGTTGGGAAATGAGGAACACATTCCAAGCACAAGTGGAGAGGCATGTAACGGAAAAGCACAGGCTTTGGAATGCAAATCTCAACTCCCTCACACTAGCTGCGTGACCTTGGGCAATGTATCTAATCTTCCCAAACCCCCAGTTCCTCATTTGTGTAAGTGATGTTTATTACCTTGCAGGGTTGATTTGGGAATTAAAAGATTGTGGATTTGCCTGGCATATAATGGACATACAACGAAAATTGCTTTGTGCTGATAACTTTGAGGAGAGCCTAAATTACTGGGGCCAGTCTGGGTAACAGTAGATTTGGTCCACAGGACTATCAGCCTGACCCTGGTTTGGATCTGTATCCCTGAGGGACTCCATAGGAATTTCTGCCCTCGTCCCCACCCCTTATCACCACCACCATTTTGCTTCAGATAAGGAAGTCAGAGTGGTCCACCTTGACCCCATCCTCCATGCGAGGTATCATGTCACAGGGACCTTCAAAGTCTCCAGTTTCCCAAGGGCACCAGACCTAGGTTGCCTTTGGCGCGCGCGCACACACACACACACACACACACACACAGCTTTCTGCGATGAAGCAATGTGGGGACTCAGCAGGTAGCAGACCTCGATGGTACTTCGCACAGACAGTTCTGAAAGAATCCTTGGTCCAACAACACTGAAAACAGAACTTTTACTGGGGAGGGCTAATAATGCTCATACAGATTCAACAAGACACTGTTTGAAGGTTAAAGTTTAAACACTGAAATGGGGCCAGCTAACTTCCTCGCTCTGAGTCATCAAATGTAGGCTAGACTTGGTCATCCCCCTTTGCTAGTAAGGAAGCTGGTTTAATTAACTGAAGGAAATTAACTTGGATGGTTTTACAACATGAATCTGTTTCCACAGAGGGGCTGGATTTTCCCTTCCTGTGAGCTGATGGTCATACAGCAGCTAATTCCGAGGCTGTGCTGGCACATTACCCGTTGATGCCAACTGACAAATGTAATATTTTCCTGATCGAACTCGAAAGCCTTTCTCCTTGTTCCTGGAACAACTGAGAACAGTGTAATAAACTATCCAGAATGATTTTGCAACATGGGAGTCGTTTGCATGTCTTTGTAATATGGAAGTCAAACACCTATTCTCAGTAAATATAAGCCCCCCGATTGACTTAAGGTAATTGAATGATTTTAGATTTATTGTGTATCTACTTTTCTCCTCAGCCACCGATTCTAAGCGGGCATAAAATCACATCAGAAAACCTGAGTTTTGATATTTGATTCGAGTTGGCTCATCTGAGTTCAGGCCAAACTGTGTAGAAATTGGGTTATCAATTCCAGACCCGGATCCCTTTGTCTGGGAAACCTCACAGTCTCCAGTGAGCTGCAGGTAATGTCTTTCTTCAGGTGCCAATCTGGGGCAATTCTGAAAAGGACACGGAGAGAAGGATGCTTTTGACTCTGTTCCGGTTTGTTCCATTTCTCTTTTTAACTGATTTGTATACCATGTGTAATTTTCTTTTCCCAATTAGTTTTGCATTTCCCTAATTTAGTTCCAGCTGTTTGTTGTGCTTCGGCGTGGTGCCGTTTGCTTCGGCGTTTTGCTGTGTCCCTTTCTTCCCTGCCCTTAGTTTAAAGGAGGTCTAAGCTCACGGTGTAGCTATATATCTGGAGAGACCTGCCACCTTTACAGGATTTACTGTGGTCATTTTCTTTCTTTTTTTTTTTTCTTCCCACAATATGGTTCTTTGTGCATTAAAATCAAGGTTCCTGGGGCTGGAGGTAGGAGCAGGGCATGGAAGCCTGGCCACATTATAATGAATAATAATAATAACTGTTGTGAGCTCTTCCAGGCAGCCTGTGTCTTATTCATCTCTGTGTCCCCAGCTTCTCGCATGGGGCCTGGTGCACAAATGATGCTCAGTGAGTGTGTGTTGAATGAATGAACTGATTTTTGCAAATCCCTTTACAATTTATAAAGATATTCCACATAGCAACATGGGGTGACTGTTTTCGAGACCTCAACAAAACCATTTCCTCCCTCATTTCATTATGATTGTGAAATTGCTTTGGAATTTTGGAACACGGATACTTTTACTGTATGCCTTTCATGAAAAGCCAAAGTCTAAATGCCTTTTTCTCTCTTTTTTTTTTTTTTTCATTTAATGTGAGGGGCTGAGGAAGGGAGGGAGAGGAGGGAAGAGTTTGGTAACTGGATACATTTCTTGTAAAGAAATTTAAAATTTTCATTACCTCTGGATTATTTTTTCTTCACAACTGCAGCTTAGAGCTCTTTTCCTCCTCTTTTAGTAGGATGTGGGTGACTTTTAACGAAAGCGAGAGGTATGTTTTAAAGGGAGAAGAGCTTAGGCAGCAAAGGACAGTCTTTGTGTTTGTTGTTATCACTTACGTTGTGACTTGGCGGATGCTCAAGGTTGTTCTGCTTAACCAAATAGTCCACATGGCTTCCATGTCAGCCATAGCTGAGCTCCCCTTCCAGGGAACACCAGCCAGACCCTTCTGTTGGGACGGGCTGAAGGATTCTGGCCTTGTCTCACACTGCAGCGATGCAGTGCTGACCCCATGGGCCCCGGGCTCTCATAGCCTCGGCACATCCGCCTCTGGAAGAGACCCACCCAGGGGTCCCTAACCCATCAGCTTTTTTCTCCAGTGGCTTATTCTGTTGGCACTCATCACCTTAATGCTGACTTTTCCCCACAAAGTAGGAAAGTAATTGTGCTACTATTTTCCTGAAACCATTGGCACTTAGGACAAAGATGAACATCAGCAAAAGCAGACAAATTTAGCCATTTTTAAAATGATAGAAGTCTTTGATTTTTACAGGGGAAGCAAGAGTCATACTGAGGAGTCTAATCCAGAAAAAAATAGGGAAGGGCCACATGTGGGTGAAATAAAATTCAGAAGAACTTCCAGGTAATGACAGAGCTAAGGCATGGCTTGCCCGTGTCTACTCCACATGCTCCTTCCCCAAGGTACTGAGAGGTCTTTACCCCTCTTAGTTCTTGAAAACATACTGTTTAGCATATTCATATGCATGTCCCATCTGTGCCTA
>NW_006292604.1:2210313-2226773 GCF_000327345.1 Myotis davidii | reverse complement strand
TTGATAAATACTCATTTTGGCCTTGGTGTGGAATGACCTTGGCTTGTTGCAGATTTATACTCTGCAGGTGTATTAGTTCCTAAGGCTTCCATAACAAAGTACCACAGACTGGGTGGCTTAAAACACCAGACATTGATTGTCTCACAGCCCTAGAGGCTAGAAGTCCAAAATCAAGGTGACACCAAGGCCATGCTCCTCAGACTCTGCATGGAAGCCTTCCTCGCCTCTTCCTGAAGGTTCCCTGGAGTTCTTTGGCATCCTGGGCTTGCACCTGCATGACTCCACTTTCTGCCTCTGTCGTCACTTGGTGTTCTCCCTCGGTGGCTCCATGTCTTCACATGGCCATCTTCTAAGAATGATGTCACTCATGTTGTGTTAGGAGCCCACTCTACTGCTGTATGACCTCATCTTAACTAATTACATCTGCAGTGACTCTACTTCCACATAAAGTCACATTCTGAGGTCCTGGGGGTAAGACTTCAACATGTCTTTTTTGTAGGAATGCAATTCAGTCCCATAACAGTAGCCACACCTTTGCTTCTGAGCCCTAAGAAAGTGTCCCTGTCCCTCTTTTATAATGGACCAACTCTGCAGAACCTTCTTTCACTTCTCTCCTCAACCCTCGGTCTTTCCTCCTCAGCAGTGTTTTTCTCTTGTAGGTGAGGTCCTTGCATTGTCATCAGTGAGAAAATGGAAATTATTGGAGCCAAACCACCTTGTTACACACACACACACACACACACACACACACACACACACACACACACTTCACATCTCAACATATCTCTTTCTCACATTTGTCTTTAGATCATTTTTTTGATGGCTCAGATGTGCCATTATTCATTGTCTCAAAAACAAATATTTCATTGGGAATATATAATGGCACACCCACTATGGGAAACAGTATGGAGGTTCCTCAAAAAACTAAAAATAGAACTACCTTATGATTTAGTTATTCTCCTCCTGGGTATCTACCCAAAGGAATTAAAAGCAAGGTCTCAACAGATTTGCAAACCCACGTTCAAAGCAGCACTATCCACAATAGCCAAGGGATGGAACAATCCAAATGTCCATCAAATGAGTGGCATATATACATATCACAGAATATTATTCAGCCTTAAAAAGGGAGGAGATTCTGGCACATGCTACACCATGGATAACCTTGAGGAGATTATGCTAAATGAATAGTCCAGTAATAGCAAGACAAATACTATATGATTCCACTTATATGACTTACCTATAGTAATTAAATTCATAGAGACAGAAAGTCAAATGCTGGTTGCCAGGGTCTGAGGGGAGGGGGAATAGGAGCTATTTAATGAGTATAGAGTTTCAGTTTTACAAGATGCAGAGCGTTCTAGAGATGGATGGTGGGGATGTGATTGTACTTAAAACCCTTGAACTGTACACTGAAAATAGTTAAGATGGTAAATTTTATCTTATGGGTCTTTTACCACAATTAGACATTTCCAACACAATTTTTCATCTTCCTTTCTTCCTTTCTTCCTTCCTTCCTTCCTTCCTTCCTTCCTTCCTTTTCTAGAGAAACCTTTACTTTATCTCCTGACATTCGAGCTATGATGCCTTTTTCCCCTCCTGATTGTCCATACAAGATTTCTTATACAGAAGAGTCACACCCAGTCTCTCCATTCTTCACTATTTGCTTCTGTTACTGGCCCAAAACCTGGCATTCGTTTGCAGCACAGTTCTAGAGCTTAGTTATCCAATAAAGTAGCCACTAGTGGCATGTAGCTGTTTTAAATTTAATTAAAATTAATAAGATTTAAACTTCAGTTCCTCGGAAGCACTAGCCACATTTCCAGCACTTAGTAGTCACATGCGGCTAGAGGCCCATGTGTTGGACAGTGTACATACAGAACACTTCCATCATCTCCGTGAGTCCCATTGGGCACACAGCACTGTCCTCGAACAAGGATTCTCGAAGTCATGAGAATCACCGTGGAGGCTTGTTAAAACACAGACTCTGGGCCCCACCCTCAGAGTTCAGGAAGTCTGGTGACTGGCTAAAGAGTGTTCATTTCTAACAAGTTCCCAGGTGATACTGATGCTGCTGGGTGCCCGAGAGGACCCCCCCCTTACATCCCCAGTGAATTGCTCTGATACTAATCTAATGGTCTCAGTTCTCATTTCAGAGCTGCAACTGACACTGGGAATCTGACCACAAATTATTCTTCATTTTGTCCTGCTTTCTTGAAAGTGCTTTATTTTGATCTCTCACTGATACTCAGTCTACACCCTCTCTGGGCAATGAGCTGATGCTTCCCAGATTTCTGATAATTGTTGCCGTGAATTTCTTTAAATGATGGTGAGATGCTTGCATGAAAAGCTCCATAGAAATGACAAGTATTGTGTATACCTGTTCATTAGATATTCATGCAGTTAGAGAAGTCACCACTGCAGTAGGCTGAGAGATTTCCTCCTGGCGACCAGCTGTTTTATAGACTTAATCTGCTTAATCCTGTCCATGAGATATAGTAGGGGGTCACACATGAATATGCCCATTTTCAAAGTAAGAATTGAGATACAGCAAAGTTTAAAAGAGTGACCAGTCACAAAACTGGCCATATTTCTTCCAGGAAACGCCAGCTCCAGCGCATGGCTGCCATGCTGAGCCCCTAACTCCCATGCAAATCCCCACTGTTAGAGAACACTCAGCTTCTGGGTTTCAAGCATAAAAAGAAATTGCTAAATGTGATTCAACTTGTACTCTGCATAATGTGTTTCTGTGACACTTCATAGTAATGAGATAATTACCATGGGTACAGTATTAGAGTATACATATTCTGATAAGTTGCAGCTGTAAGAAATCAGTAATGGACATTAATCATTCCATTTCATTCCTTATGAATCTCAGACTAGAAGTTAAGCTGCAGAGTTCCAACAAACCTAAAGGCGAATTTTATAGTCATCATTTCTGCCATTTAGATGAAGACTTTATGAATACAATAGACTCTCCCTAATTTAAACTAATGGGAGCAAACAGCTGCCTGAATTGAGAAAAATCTGAATTGAAGTCTAGTAGTAAATATATACTACATGCAATATATTTAAAAGTAACAACCGCAATTCAGAGTAGGCTATCAAACTGTTAGTAAATAAACATCCTGGGGGAACTACTTTAATTAATATATGAGAAGAATTCATAATACTTGTATCAATTGTTTATTTAAATTTGAGTCTCTTGAGTCCTTGAGTTCTTGAGATCTATTTCTGTCTTAAGTAGGTTGAGAATTCTCTTTATAATCTTTATTATACCTATTCTTTCACATGGTAAGCTCCTTTTTTTGTACATGAGGATAAAATATCAGGTTGGCCCTTAGCCAAGTTACAGCTAAAGGCAAAATTAGCAGGAATTGAATTAACTGGGTTTTACGACACAATAATATAAACAGCGATAGCTAAAAAAAACTTTTTCATGCTTTCAAATTTAGAAATTAGTTACATATTTTTGAAAGATAAGAGAAAACCTCAAATGCCAGTTGGTTTATCTTCCAGCTATATCTATATGCACCTAGAGAGATCATACAACTCTAGGGATTTTAGAAATTATTTCGTCCAGGTAAAAATGGAGGTAGAGAATAGTTGACTAACTTTCACAGTAGGCAAAGCCTGGTCAGGAGAGAAGTCATTTCAGGACTTAGGGCTCCTGACTTTGAGCCTAGGATTAGGCCCACAACTATCGGCCTCTTCTAAGTCAAACATGCAGTAATGAATGCCCAGGAAAGGTGGGCAGCTCCTACTTGTAACCTGGACCAGGCTCTTCATTTACTTCAAGGCCATTTAATCAAAACCATTCATGGTGGAGATGGAGAAGAGCCATGCACCGTTCTATAAGTTAGTCAACTTGGCCAAATTGTAGTCACTGTTAGAATGGAAGCATCACTGTTGTCAGTGTCTGACAAGTGTTATGCATAACAAAGATATTTTCCCATAGACACTTAACAAAATGAAAACGTGTAACAAGCTCTGAATTTCTTTGAAAGAAGGGGTCTTGTGCATCTTTCCCACCCTCCGCACCCTGCTTGGCACCTGACACCATGTAGACCGCCGTAAAGTAATAAATTCTCTTAAACGAACCACGTAGTTTACACAGTTGGGTTTCTGTGTTTTTAAGATACTTGTGATTACAATTTAGGTATGATTTTCCTTCCAAACTCACTAAAACCAAGAAACCTTTGCAGAAGACTGTAATGAACTCTTGCTCTCTGACTTCAAATGAGGATCTTAGTTACTCAGTGACGACCTGCCAAGTCCAGCTGTCCATCTGAGTTAATAGTGCCTTCCAGGGTGGTTTTGAAAGTGAGTCATTGATTTGAATCCAGAGTCCAAATAGAGACTCTGTTAGAGCTGGAACAAGACTGGAGGTCGGGTAGCCCGGCCCCCTCATTTTATAATTGAGGAAACGGGGTCCAGAGAGGTTAAGTAACTGCTGCCCAATCACATCATTAAGTTTGTTTAGTTGCTGTGCTTTAGTGAGATGGGGACAGCGCCACATGCATATTTTTGCTTTTCAAGTTCCTGACATTTTCTGTTGTGTACACTCAGGGTATTTTTAAATACTGATAAGCATGCGAATGCAAACCTTATTTAGTCAAATCCGGCAGGGTGGGCTGTGCTCAGTGAAACCTATTACATTGCCTTGCTTGATGCCTTTATGTTCAGTTCTTTTTTTGATTTACGGTGTTTGATTGGACAAAGGGTAACAACATATTTATTGCAGTAAAAAATCCTCTTTTCTTTTACATAATTAAAAAAGATCCTCTAAAGTCATTTACTTTCACAAATAAGTTTATCTTGAAACTGAGACCAAGGTGAAAAAAATTCTGTCCCAGGGGAGTTTTAGAGAGCCACAACCATGCAAAAATAGGCAGTTACAAGAAAATACTATGCAAACTTAACTATAGCATTATAATGGAAACTGCATAAATAATATCTGGATGGCTAGGTAAGAAAGATAAAACCACTGAAAGACATGCTTCTGACTCTACATTGTTACAGTACATTTACAGTGCTCCACAATTTGAACAGAACATTGGCAAACTCTGAACCTGTTCCTGGCACAGTGATTTATTGCATGGGGCAGGGGCCATGGGGCCCGAGCAGGAAATCCTGACCATCATTCCTTGTGCTTCCTCTGAATTGTGTTACTGCCCTAGACTCTCTGTGTGTCTCTCTGAGGTGGATTATCCCTGTAAAGTAACACATACTAAGCCTCAGGGAACAGTAGTCATTATTCAGAGCCTCCTACATCATGACAGGCTCCTTCTGCCGACTTGGAGTTTTGCTTAGAGTCATCTCCAGCTACACATCTTTGCTGATAGTTAAGGGGTAAGTGTGAAGTGTATTTTTAATTTTGGGTTAAAATTGAGAAACAAACACTTTTAAAAAATATACATTGTTGCCCTGGCTGGTGTGGGTCAGTAGGTTAGAGCCCCATCCTGAGCACCAAAGGGTCACTGGTTTGATTCCCAGTCAGGGCACATACCCAGGTTGCGGGGTGAGTACAGAAGGCAACCAACTGGTGTTTCTCTCTCACATCGATGTTTTTTTTCTCTCTCTCTTTTCTCTCCTCTCCCTCCCCAACCTTCTCCCTCTCTCTTTAGAATCAATGAAAAACGTATCTTTGTGTAAGGATTAACACACAAAAAAATTAAAATTATATATAGTTAAGCTCTGGACCAAGTAGCAATTGTTGAGCTAACTTGCCTCAAGAACAAGTCTGTGTTGTATTGATTTATAAGTCAAGGATGGCTTTAGCTATTTGCTTAGTCAGCCATGCAGGAATGATAGTAGGTCATGTTATGGGCTGAATCGTGTCCTCCCCCAAAATGCCTGTGTTGAAGCCCTAACCCTCAGTACCTCAGACCATGACTATATTTGGAGGTAGGCCTTTTAAGAGGTGGTTAAGTTAAAATGAGGACACTAAGGTGGCCTTAATCCGATCTGACTGGTGTCCTTATGAAAAGAGAAAGTTTGGACACACATGAAGACACCAGGGATGCACCCACACCGAGGAAAAGCCATGTGAGGGCACAGAGAGGAGGTACCATCTGCAAGCCAAGGAGAGAAGCCTCAGGAGAAACCAGACATACAAACACCTTGGTCATGGACTTCCAGCCTCCAGAACTGTGAGAAAATAAATGTCCATTGTTGTTTCAGCCACCCAGACTGTGGTGTTTTGTTATGGCAGCCAGAGCTGGCTAATACAGATCACCTCAAATATCTTACCTTTTGCAACCCATTTCTATCATTATCAAATCAGAAGTTAGCATTGCAAGTGACCATTATGCCTGTCTTGCCTCCCAGAGCCTCTGGATAAATCCAAACTTCTTCACATGGCAGACAAGCCCTTCAGGACCTATATAGCTCTCATTTCTCAGCACTTCCCCCTTGCATTCTGGCTCAAGCCAGGGGCATTTACCTAGAAGCCACACTTTCTTCCTCCTCTGGCATCTTCACCTCAAGGTGAATACTGCAAGTCTCAGCTTACATACAGTCCCTGCAGGAGGCCTTACCTCATCTGGACTGTGGCATTCCTCCCCTTTGTGCTCCCACAGCACAGGCACCCTGTCAGAGCTCACCTGCTGCTTCCCCTCAGCTCTGAAGGCTCTTGAGGTCAGAGACTGAATCTGATTCACTGGTGCATCCTTGGTGCCTCGTATAGAACCCGGCACACAGTTGATGTTCTTTTAGCTGAATCAAAGCATGAACACATTTGTGCAACATAGTCCTTCAAAAGAGTCATTGAGTGCCTCATCTGTGTAAGACACTAAGAGAGGACAGGGATACATTTCAACCAGATTAGTCTTCTTGGGCTGCCATGACAAAGTCACAGACAGGGGAGTACGGTGAGGGGAGGCTTAAACAACAGAAGTGTATCTCCTCACAGTTCTGGAGACTAGAAGGCCAAGATCAAGGTGTCAGCAGGGTTGGTTTCTTCTGAGACTATTGTCCTTGGCTTGCAGATGGCTGTCTTCTCCCTGTGTCTTCACATCGTGTTCCCTCTGTGTGTCTGTGTCCTGATCTCCTCTTCTTATAAGGACACGAGTCAGATTATATTAGGGCCCAACCCCTAATGACCTTATTTTATTTTAATAACTTCTTTGAAGACCCTTTCTCCAAATAAAGTCACAAATAAAGTTACTGGGCGTTAGAGCTTCAACATATGAGTTTGGAGAGGACATGATTAAGCCCACAACATTAGTCGTGAGCACTGGCTTCATCTTTAGCACCTTGAGGTACCCCTGGGGTGGCCATAGACAACCACATTGCTGACTCCTTTGGAAAATTATTTGCCATAAAGGTTCGGTGGTAAACATACATCGTCAGGAAAGGGGCATTTTGGAGTTGATTGTTGTTGTCAGGGGTGGGAGTGCACTATTATATTAGGAATTCCACCCCACCGAGAATAAAGTCCTAGAGGGCTAAAATAATGAAAACATTTCAGAATATATGGTGTTTGCCAACACTAACATCCTCACTGGAAATTTCCGCTCTGAAACGGTCAGTATTTGGTTAACCTTGAGAAATTCTGTGGTCACGTGTCCAGTTCCCACCCAGGATGAAAACATCATCACTGCTCCTGGACTGTCCAGACGGGAGAGCTCTGTGGGACACGGTCAAGTCCTGTCTTCTATGTTCCGGTTGGACAGAGAGGATTTAGCCTTCCTCGCCATAAAAGGCTGGGAAAGGGTCCACCCAGGCTCAGCCTTGGTCACTCCCTGTGCATAATTGAAATCACTGCCCACAGAATTCAGGGTGAGGTTGTAGGGAAGAGGCTGTGTAAGTGACTCTGACTGTTGCTATAACAACAGGACCGTGGTCTAATTTCTTCTGAAAAATGAATTTCAGCTGGTAGGATGGAGCTGAGCAGCTTCTCCCCACAGATTAAAAGCTCTGCGACAGCCTCCCTAGCTCTGCTGTGTGTGGACGGAGTGCGTGGAGCCGGTTCAATCACATCCACGTTCATCTGAATGTGAGAACGTGCCTGTCTGTGGTCATCTTCACCCACCGGTGATTCATCCCGGAGAGGAAAATCCTCTAGTTCTGCTTTCCCCTATTTGTGAACAAAGTTACTGAAGACATTGTAAATATGGCAGTCCCCTTGTTGGTACAAGTCCCTTAGCTTCCAGCTTTGGGGTAAAAGCATGCTAGTGTGGAATGGAGGTCTGGGAATCAGATGCCTTCTAGAAAGATGCTATTCTATGTCCATATCCTATTTGCTCACTCACTAAGATGGTGAGAGAGAGAGAGAGAGAGAGAGAGAGAGAGAGAGGACTTCTTTTCCAGCAGGAAGCCCTTAGCTTTGCTTTATGCAAACTGCAACTCACAAGGAAGAGCAATGTCTGACCTCTGTGAGGGAAGGAGAGGCTTTTTATAGACTAGGCGATCTTATTTCAATACTGTTGTTTGCCAAAGGGAGATAAACACGTGCGGGGATTTTATGCAAAAGCAGTGTCGGGTCTGGGCACTGGGTGCTCTGCCTCCCTGTGCGGGTGCAGGGCTTCCGGGCCATGGAGACACTCCTGGAAGGGGCTGCCAACAGAAATGAGAATGTCTTGTTGAAAATCAGGGACGTTTTGAGTAAACAGTGAAATTAAAATATTCTTGATTCCTACCCAAGGGAGAGAAAAGTCCTCAGCCTCCCTGAAGTGTCTCTCCCTCCCGCCTCCCTCCTCCCAGAAAATAAACAAATCGAAATCTGGAGCTTCGTTCCAACATGCCTGTTCTGTGGCGTGTGCAGTTGGTGTAAGTCTCCAGCTGTGAGCGATGCAGATGAGATGTGATCTTCTCATTTGCCCTCTTCCTCCCTCTGGTTTTTCCCTCTTTCCTCACCCACCCCCTTCACCGTCATTTCTTTACAGCTCTAAATAAAATCCCATTAGGAATCTCAGGTTATAATACAAGGTCGCGCTACAGGCGTGTTTGAATGGATAATGTATGCATGACTTTTAGTAAACGATATCAGGAGATATTCCTGAGGAAATTGTTTCTTCTTCTTAAAAATAAATAGAATGTAATATGTCTGTGTGCTTATGGAGATGAAAAGGCAGAGCAGCTCAGGGTTCAGATGCTGGCGTCTGAGGGCAAGTGCAGAGCTCAGCGGAGCTTTTCCCACGGAGAGCTACCTGGCGCAGGGGGCTGCCACCCGGTGCACGCAGCTGCCGCCTCCTGAAGCGTTCGGGGCTGCAGCTCTCATCACGCCTCAAACACATGCTAAATCTGCACAGTAACATCCTCCCTCGTAGAGGAGCACGCCTTTCTGTGAATCAGGCAGCTCTGACTCAAAGACATGAACACATCCTCCCAGACTGTCACGACGCAGGCGTGGAAAACACTTTTTCAGAATTTCTAAGCAAGGTTTGCTCACGTTTGATCAGGACAGGAGTTGGCAGGCACAGAGCAGCAGAGTGGGTGAGAGCACGGAGTGAGAGGCAAGTGGGACTGAGGAGAGCTCTGCTCTGGGCTCTGGGACACACTCCTGTCCTCGCTGGTTATTGTGAGAATTAATCAAGGTAATACATGGAACGCATTTAGCCTGATGCCTGGTACATGGTAAGTCCTCAGCCAATTAGAATCTTAAATGACATGAATGTCCTGAAATATTTAGTAAGCAGTGAATCAGATCCTCTGATAAAAACTTAGAAGTGCAGCGCTTTCTACTGAACATTTTGTGAGATTTGAAAATCATATAGCCTTGGCATTTGCGGAAATAGCAGTCTCAGTTTTAATGAGTTCATAATTTGCTCAAACACTGATTTAAACTCACTGTACAGAGCTCATGAAAAACTTTACAACTTGAGATATAAAGAGTCCACAGGATTCACATGACCGAAAACACAATTTATTCATTCCGTTCAGAGAAAGCCACAGGCTTGTGTGAACATTTATGTATTTGGAAATATGGAGATTTGAAGAGACCTTGGAAGCCACCAGTTGTAAATGTCAGCAGCCTCAAATGCTCTCCTGATGTTTTAGGATCCATTCTCAGTAGTTATTGTGCGTTTAACTGGTGCTGATTACATGTTTAAAAGTAACTGAAGAATCAAAGCATACCTGAGATTTCAGCCACACCCCAAAAGACTCAAAATGCTTTTAAAGGGGACCTTCCTCTGGTACTCACAGCTGGAGTTGGGTGAGCATCCATGCTCCGACAACCCTGTTGTATATTCCTGAGACTACTTGGGAATAGAGCTTTATATCTGACCCTTAGCAAGGAGGAAAAGGATCATGGTCATTTCTAAGAATAACCTCAGAGTCCTCCAGAATATTCTGAAGGGTCCTGTTCCCCTGGGCTGGGGGCTCAATGGTGCCCCTGCATTTCCTTGGGCCTCTGAAGCTGAGGTTTCAGATGCCCATTAGGAGGAGAGGCCCCTGTTCAGATGATCCTTTTCTTCCTGGGGCATAACAGAATGGAGATTTCTAACTGCTCAAGGCTGACAGACATCCCCTCCAGTGACCCAGATTGTTGCCCACTGACCAGGTTCGGAGAATCTTTGTTCTGGGATGATCAGAAGTAGAGGTTTTAAACTCTTGGCTCTCAGGGAACTAGTGTGTGTGTGTGTGTGTGTGTGTGTGTGTGTGTGTGTGTCCACATGAATTTTAGTGTGTAGTAAAGTTCCTTCCTCTCAGACATAGTGTTAGCAGTGTACAAGGCTGACAAGGGAGACCTCAGGAGCTGTGATAGGTTCCTACATTCTTGTGTGTCGCTCTATCCTTCACATAGATTTCTTTAAGACAAACATATTCAACTTCTGTTGGTCCGTGTCTGACAAGGGTTCACTTTCTGGGGTGGTCTTTGTTCTTGGGAATGAGTCCAACCCTCAGCACTAGCACACAGGCCATGGCACGCCCTCAGTTCATTGCATGAAAATGAAGGCAAGTGTATAACGTGGAAAGGGGAAATGT
Organism: Myotis davidii; assembly: GCF_000327345.1. Taxonomy (NCBI): domain Eukaryota; kingdom Metazoa; phylum Chordata; class Mammalia; order Chiroptera; family Vespertilionidae; genus Myotis; species Myotis davidii. Next base: position 2,215,844 of record NW_006292604.1, on the reverse strand, counting down.
CTAGGACAGGGGTGGGCAACCTTTTTGTGAGTGCGTGCCAAAACCAGCAAAATCTCTGACTCAAAATTCTTCTGCATGCCAACCCTAATTTTTTGAGAACATGTTACGCCTACTTGATATCTCTTAAGGTGTACGTATGTGAAGAACCTTGAAGGAATAATAAAATTCATTCGAGCGACAAAAACACTTTACATCAGGTTTATATTTCATGACCTTTAGAGTTAGGCACGAACTACTACTATCATCCGTCAGGCTACTCCTATTACGAGACTTAACAAAATTCATCACTGAGAACAAAGATTCACAAGCATATATGGATAAAACCAAAACACTGGTCGGATCTAGGAAGGCAGGGAGAGTTAAGGCAGAGGCATAGAAATTGCTCTTCCTTTCTCGTCAATCCATGTCTATGGTCTTTAAGATAATTTGTTATGTAAAATTATTCATTTATCTAAGATGCACCTATACTGAATTTATCTGAAAAATAAGAAAGTCGATATTAAGAAAAAATTGTAAAGGGGAGATTATAAGAGAGGGTTTCGCGTGCCAGCAAAAGTTACTGGCGTGCCATCTTTGGCATGTGTGCCAGGGGTTGCCCACCCCTGGTCTAGGATACTCCCTGCCCAGAGAAACCTAAAATACAAAAAATAAACCTTGTCATGAAAAGTCTTGTAGCCATCCAGCAAGCTTCTGCAGAATCCCAGGTCCTCTGAGGTTGGAAGCATCTCACCCCGAGTGTTGTTCCCTAGCCCTGTCTATGAGCTGTCCCAGAATGTCACTGGTGAACATTTTATATTGACATCGGGTTTGAGTGTGTTCATGTGTGTGTGTGTATTTTAATCAAACCAATAACTTCAGAATGCAATAACTTGAACAGAATTATTAATGTAGTTCAGAATTCCTAAAAACTGAGACCCTGTATCAAATCTGATAAGTGTCTTTAGATACCTGTGCATTTAACCTGTGTCCCAATCTGGACCCCACTTTGGGCTCCGGAATCAGAAACTGTAGAAGTGAGACCAAGAAATCTGCATTTCTCACAGTAGCCCAGGTCACTTAAAGTTGGATAATCAGTGGTCCAGAAAATTGGACCACTTAATAACCCTCAAAAAATCCTTTCTAAGGGCTCTGAAATCTAGGAGACAACTCTGAAAATTCTCTGCACACTATTCATATTCTGCTAATTAAAATATCTAGTGAGTATTCTGGGTCACTCATCGAATGCCTTAACTCAGCAAGTCGAATTTGCCTGTGTGTTCCTGTGCTGGTTATCTGCTGGTGGAGTGAGGAGAGGATAACCATGTGAAAATCGATTCAGTGAGTCATCTTCTGGTTTGACCAGAGCAGATCAAAATGACAAAAATGTTCTTTTTGAGCCTCGAAATTAGTTATAGCATCTGCAAACTGCGATTCCAGTTCATCTTTCAGTATTAGGAAATAGCTGTGTCTCTAATAGTTGGTGAAGGGAGTTCACTCACATTTTTGGTTGGGGGTGGGGTGCTTTGATGGATGAAAACTTGAAGTCTTTGTATGGAAGTTTAAAATTCAATTATGAAAATAGCCAGCATTTTCAGTTCATGTAAGTGTCAAAATGTGTGACCTTAGCAATGTCATGTCAGGTCTCTGGGTTTCAGCCTCAGCCTTCCCTTCCATGATTCTCTTCATATGCTCTCCATTGTTCTCATCACAGTTTCCCTGAATCCTTACTGTCCTCAAAAATATTAAGGAGGGGACAGTCCACAAGCCATTTCCAGCATAAATAAATGTTACGTTTAATCAGGTGCCACTAAAATACTATACGGGCCAACATTTTCAAGTGCCTGCTTTGAGGATCAATGACTTAAGCTCAGTGTGGTTACTTCAGAGATCTTTTTAGGGTTTATCCATTCCTACCATCCCATGAAGGAGAAAGAAAGCAGCTATAGGACAATGTGTATTAGGATGACTTGGGAGCACATGGAGGGTCCCCAAGATCAGGAGTTGTGGGGAGGGACCATCACGAGAGCCTCCACTGAAGGTAATGTAAGCTGACTCATGGAAGACAAAGGAAGTTAGATGAAGAAGTTGGATAAGAGTATAGCATATGCAAAGGCTCAGAAGAAAGAGAATAAACACTGTATGTGCTGAGAGCTGCAGGTAATTAAGTATAACGAAGGTTTAGAGTTGACTGGTGTTGGAGGGCCAGTTGGGGAAAGAAGGTCGGAGGTGATCGCTAAGACAGGAAAGGTAAGCGGGGTCAAGTTGTGGAGGGCCTGTGCACCAGACGTCTGTGATGCTGAAGACATTGGACAGCTCCAAAGAGCTGCGGATGAGCAATGGGCTGGATCAGGCTCACATCTACTCAGAAAAGCACATCCACAACGCAGAGAATGGGTTGGAGGGCAGGCAGGGCTGGCGCAGGGAGACTACTCAGGAGCTGCTGCAAAAAGACAAGAGAAAAGTGATGATCTGAACTAAAGTAGTGTCATCGGGGGTGGAAGATGAGAATTTGAAATTTATTAATGATAAGAACAGACAGTTCTTGAGGTTTAATTGAGTGTGGGTGGTGGGGAGAGGGTGGAATCAAGGGTGGTTCCGGAAAACAGTCTGAGGGAGCATCAGACTGTTCGCATTGGAGTCAGTGCCGCAGAAGAAGGTACGGCTGTGTTTCATGGTCCTGAATGAGGGTGTAGTGTGGGCTGTGGAGTCAGACCAGGGTTACAAGGTAACACCTGTCTCTTAGAATCGTCAGGAGTAGAAGACAAGGAATCTGATGGTTTACCTGATATCTTCCATCCTAAAGTAGTCATTAATAGCAGTGTCATCATCTTTATTCCCAAGCTCTGTGATCATGACCAATTTCATGCAAAATCAGGACAAGGCAATAAGAGGTGTGGGCTTTGGGGAGGGAAAGAAATTGTGTGTGTGTGTGTGTGTGTGTGTGTGTGTGTGTGTGTGTGTTTAACTTACTGGCACTGCTAAAAGTCTAAAGAAAGAAAGAATATCTTTTTGTGGACATACTGACCCCAAAGACCCTGAGAATCTCAGGGAATAGGGTCCCTCTATGTCAGTAGGAGCTGTAATCTTAGCCCTGTTCCTCCTTGTTATAGGTGTCTCCACCCTGCCCATCCCATTCCAAAGCTCTGCCCCTTTCCCTGTAGAGCCAGCAGGACCCGCACATGACCAACCCCAAAGGTTTGCTGTGAAAACTAAATATGGTCCTTTGTGAAAGGGCTGTATAACCCCAAGGGCACAGCTATTCTTGTTACTACTGGTCTGGGTATCATGCCACCCTCGTAAACCATTCTGACCCTCTCAACCTCTCAGTTTCTCTCTCTCTCTCTCTCTCTCTCTCTCTCTCTCTCTCTCTCTCATCTCCCTCATCTCCTACATACACACACCCCACAGTTTCACAGAAACACACACCATTGAGCTACAGCGTGTAGACCAGAGACTGGTGCTGGAGCCAGTGTGAAGCAGGAGTTGTTTCCCTCAGAGTCACTGATAAGTGATGGTGGCCCATAGTGTCACTGGCATGGGGTGAACAGTGTGCTTCAGCTCCTGGCAGCACAGCGTCCTTAATGCGAGAAAACACTTATAATAATAGTAACCCAGGAGCAAGGAAGCTGATGCTCAATAAAAAAGGCCCTGTGATTTTTCCATGGGGGCACAAATCATAGCACTGGAAGGCAGAAGAGCCAGGACTCCCTACGACAAGGCTGTTTGGGGTGAGACTGAGACCTGGGTCCTGGAGAGGTGGGGAAGTCACATGGACATTTCCTCGTGTAGTCAGCCATTCTCTCTCCTGTGCTCAGCCATTCTCTCTCTCTCTCTCTCTCTCTCTCTCTCTCTCTCTCTCTCTCTCTCTCTCTCTCTTAAATTGATTTCAGAATGGAAGAGAGAAGGAGAGAGATAGAAACATCAATGATGAGAGAGAATCATTGGTCAGTTGCCTCCTGCACCCTCCCCCTACTGGGGATTGAGCCCACAACCCAGGCATGTGCCCTTGACCAGAATTGAACCCAGGCCCCGTCAGTCCACAGGCCAATGCTCTATCCACTGAGCCAAGCCAGCTAGGGCTAGTCAGCCATTCTCATGCTCACTGAGCAAAGTGCTCGTGAGTTCCTCAGTCTTCCAAAGCACACTTGGGAAAGGTTCTATCCCTTCCTGCCCACTCTCCTTCTCCTTCCCCGGAGGTGTGAGGAGAGAATCGGACTCTCAGACCACCTTTCCATATAGCAGCGGGTGCTGAGACAGTGGGGATGCTATTTGGGACACAACTAAACAAAATATAAAAGCCACACCATAGCTTCAGTGTCTTCAGCGGTGTCTTTTTTATATTCCTAAACGCTGACACATGAAGTATATGTCAAGATGTGGGTTAAAGGGGCCAGCAGGAGAGAACTTGAGGCCCTCAAGGACAAAGAAATTCTTAGCATTCACTCAGGTTGAATGCTGGAAATCTATTTGATTTGAACCTCAACAACCTGGAGCTGTTTAACAATCTAGGACACGAATGCATTAGCACTTGGACGTGGGCTTGAATTGCAAATTTGATTTTTGTTGTTCACATTTTAAAAGGTTCACCAGATGCTTGGAAAACATTAGGTTTTGCGGGCTAGCGAACAGAAATACTGTCATTCTACCTATCTGTGTCTTAGAGATCCGGAAAGTAATCTCTCCCAGTTACAGTTGTGGCTATTAGTATCAGTGAATTTTAAAAATAATAATAGCTAAGGTTTAATGGGTGCTCACTGGACTCCAGGCACAAAGCTAAGTGCTTTCCATGTTATTTCACTGAAGTTCAGCTTCAGGGTAACTCTATGAGCTACCTATTACTCACCCATTTTGCAGATAAGGAAACCAAGGCTTAGGAGAGATTCCATGTTGTCCAGGATTCATTCATTCAACATGTGTTTATCAAGTGTCTACTGTGAGCTGCTGGGGACTCAGTAGTGAACAACACAGGGAAGTTCCTACCCTCATATAACTCAATATCTAATGGTGGGTATCACAGCTAACAGTTATTAAGTTCCAGAACACAGGTATATGTTTTAACTCTTAAGTGAGGGCCGTGGGTTTGAATCCAGGCATTCTGACTCCAAAGCCTGTGCTCCTGTGTCTGTGTTACTGCCCTTCACGGCTTCACCCAGATAGGCCCGCTCTGCTGGTAAGAGGTGAGACCTGTGATTCCCAACCAGACCTGCCCTTGTCCATGGTCTTGGCCGCCACTGTTCTACTGAGGAACAAACAGAGTGTTTGTCTTTATTTTCTCCATCCTGCCCCATCCACTCTGTGGCCCTACAACAGAATGGTGGGCCCTGACTTTCTAAAGTAAAGTCAGGTTCATCTTTAACCCCTTCCCTGGCAGAAACGTGTGTACACGTTTTCACAAAATGTTCTTTTTTCAGTCGTCGACGAGTATACTCGTCTAAAACTTTACCTTCAAAAACCAGCTACATACGTACCATTCTAAATAATTTCATCTAGAAACTTTCTGAGGAAATACTATTCTTAACCACAAAGATGGGAAGAAAAAATAATTACAAACT
>NW_006292604.1:2208836-2210028 GCF_000327345.1 Myotis davidii | reverse complement strand
TCCTAATTGGTTTTATTTCACATGGGGCTCCTCTGGAGCCTGGTCAGTTCCACATGTGAGTGCCTAGTGCAGGGTCCGTGGGAATCCTGCTCCTTTCTTCCCTGGAGGACTGCCCCTCCTGCCCTCCCCATGCGTTCTGCCTTCCACCCTCGACTCTGTGAAGCTACAAAAACCCAGCTAACCCCATATTTTCTTCCTTTTGTCACCCATTGAATATTTGTCCAGTACTTACTTTTTGCCAAGTGCTTTTACCAGAAATCCTACACACTTACCTTTTCTGGCAGAAAGGAAGGGGGCAGACAGATGAATTAGGTTTATGGCTTATAAATTCATAGAATTAGCAAGACTTTTCTTAATTTGACGTAAATGAGTCCAGTTAAGTAGGCACAACACACTCCAAAGTATGAGATCCCATTCTTGGGGATGCAGACTCTCAAAGCCAGGCATTCCTTATGGCCAATGGGACAGCCTTCCTGCTCTGATCTAAGCTCACCTCTGTTAGCCTCTGTGAACTGCACAACAGAACCATTCGCTCAACTTGCCATTATTTGTTAACCACTGCACTGAACTTGAACACAAGGTGCAGCCCCACCAGACACAGTGATCAAGTCAGCTATAGTCACACCTTCCTGGAGCTCACTAAACAGACACTTACATAATTGCCCCAAAGTATAGTAGGACCTATGATGGGGAAGTAGAGATTGCTTGGAAAGACTTACTCCAGCATATCCAACCTAGTATAGGTGAGTCAAAGAAGACCGTGGGGAATGGATATAAGAGAAGATTTCTTAAAGAAAGTGAAGTCTAAAATACAACCAGAAAGATGAGCAGCTGTTAACCTGGGGAAAGGAGGGTGGAGGGGAAGCAGTATATCCCAAGAAAAGAAAACAAAATGTCCAAAGTCCTGGAAGCAGAGCAAAGCTTGGCATACTTAAGAAACTGAAGTTTCAGGATAATTTATAGAACATGTCCAGAAGGTGATGGGGAGGTGATGCTAAGCTGAGAAGGAAGAAGATGTGCCTGGAATGATGACCAAAAGAGCCAGGTGAAGTAGGTTCAGTTTGGGTTTTAATCTAAAGACAATGGAAATCACTGCAAGGTTATAAGCAAGAAGGGCGATATGTTTTGTCTTGTTTGTTGTTTTTTCTTTTTTGGTTTTGTTGAAAAATGTGGCAGTGCAGTGAATAAAGTG
>NW_006292604.1:2183634-2207762 GCF_000327345.1 Myotis davidii | reverse complement strand
CCTTCTCCTTGCTTCCCTGTGTGACTTCCCCTCCTTCCCTCCCCATGCGTTCTGCCTTCCATCCTCGACTCTGTGAAGCTACAAAAACCCAGCTAACCCCATATTCTCTTCCTTTTGTCACCCATTGAATATTTGTCCAGTACTTACTTTCTGCCAAGTGCTTTTACCAGAAATCCTACACACTTACCTTTTCTGGCAGAAAGGAAGGGGGCAGACAGATGAATTAGGCTTATAAATTCATAGAATTAGCAAGATTTTTCTTAATTTGATGTAAATGAGTCCAGTTAAGTAGGCACAACACACTCCAAAGTATGAGATCCCATTCTTGGGGATGCAGACTCTCAAAGCCAGGCATTCCTTATGGCCAATGGGACAGCCTTCCTGCTCTGATCTAAGCTCACCTCTGTTAGCCTCTGTGAACTGCACAACAGAACCATTCGCTCAACTTGCCATTATTTGTTAACCACTGCAAAAGGACACTTCCTAACAGCTTAGTCATTATCATTGGTATAATAATACAGCCAGTGAGAGCCAGGTTTACTAATGGCTGTGTGTCATCCTCTTCTCTCACTCTCTTCTATTGTATCTAAAGGTGCCAAGTCTGGCCTTCAGTTGCAGTTGACAATTATCTGCAATAAATAATCAAAATGTCCAAAGTCCTGGAAGCAGAGCAAAGCTTGGCATACTTAAGAAACTGAAGTTTCAGGAGAATTTATAGAACATGTCCGGAAGGTGATGGGGAGGTGATGCTAAGCTGAGAAGGAAGAAGATGTGCCTGGAATGATGACCAAAAGAGCCAGGTGAAGTAGGTTCAGTTTGGGTTTTAATCTAAAGACAATGGAAATCACTGCAAGGTTATAAGCAAGAAGGGCGATATGTGTTTTGTTTGTTGTTTTTTCTTTTTTGGTTTTGTTGAAAAATGTGGCGGTGCAGTGAATAAATTGATAGAAAGCAAAGCAATGCATAAAAGAATAGGTGAAAGAGTAAATGGATGGATGAACGAAGCCAAGACGTGGAGATCAGTTAGGAGACTATTGCAATGGTCTAGCAAGAGATAATGGTATCCTGGCCAAGGATAGTAGCAGTGAGGTTGGAGGTGAGTTGGTGTATTAGAGTAATAGTTTGGATGCAGAATCCATAGGACTTGGTGATTGGTGATGTGAGGTGTTTCTGATTTGGGTAACTGGGTAGTACTGAGATAGGAACGTGGGTGAGGACCAGGTTTGAGTAGGAAAAGATAATCAGCTCACTGTTGAGACATGTTGAGTTGTAGATGCCCAAGGAACATCTGGTAAGAAAGCATTGGAGTTAGTGGAGCTCAGCAGAGTAGGGAGGGCTGGGTATGTTGTTACGAGGTCACCAGCCAAGAGAAGTTAGTTGAAGCTGTTGCGATGGGTGAAATCATCTAGGGTAGGGTGTAGAATGGGTAGGGGGGAAAAGCTTAAGAATGAAGAATTCTATCATTTAAGGGAAAGAAAGAAGAATACATAGGGAACTGAGGAAGAGCAGGTGGTGAGACAGGAGGAAATCCAAGAAAGCATGAGAGCATGGAAACCAAAGGAGGCGTGCCCTTAGGCAGGGTGGGCTACTGCGTCACCAGGTGCTGGGAGGTCTTGTAAAATAAGAACTCAGAGGAAGTTTGGGGTTATGTTAACTGTTCATCTTCATTTCTACACTCTTTAGTAAATGTGTTAAATTTTCTCTTCTTAGAGGCTTTTTATTCTTTAAAAATATTGTTTATTTAATTCCTTAATGTTCTCAATGAAGAGATGACAAATTTAAGTAAGTGTTAACATCTTCCTCAAGTATAGTACATTTTGGCCCAAGTGTCACCTTTAGCATTCAGTTGAAAATAGTAATAGATGATTCTCACTCTCCAATCTTTAGTTTGTTTTCTGTCTCTTAGCTTTGTGGGCTCTGCTTCTTAGAAGTTAGTGGACAGCAATACATTTCACCACACTGAAAGAGTAAACTATAAGCTGGAGATTTAATCATTCTCTTTCCTATTTCTTTCCCAGCTCCAGGAGACTGTGAAAAGGAAGTTGGAAGGAGCCCGATCACCACTTAATGGAGACCAGCAGAATGGTGCTTGCGATGGGAGTTTTTCTCCAACCAGCAAGCGAATACGAAAGGACATTCCCACCGGGATGGAAGCCATCAACAGTTTGCCCAACAACATGCCACTGCCTTCAGCTTCTCCTCTGCACCAACTTGACCTGAAGCCTTCTTTGCCCTTGCAAAATAGCGGGACTCACACTCCTGGGCTCCTAGAAGACCTAAGTAAGAATGGCAGACTCCCGGAGATTAAACTGCAGCCTGTTAATGGTTGTAGTGACCTGGAAGATAGCTTCGCCATCTTGCAGAACAAGGACCTCAAACAAGAACCTCTAGACGACCCTACTTGCATAGACACATCAGAAACATCTCTTTCAAATCAGAACAAGCTGTTCTCGGATATTAACCTGAATGACCAGGAGTGGCAAGAATTAATCGATGAACTGGCCAACACGGTTCCTGAGGATGACATACAGGACCTGTTCAATGAAGACTTTGAAGAGAAGAAGGAGCCAGAATTCTCGCAGCCAGCGACAGAGACCCCTCTCTCCCAGGAAAGTGTGAGCGTGAAGAGCGACCCCTCTCACTCTCCTTTTACACATATCTCCATGGGATCTCCCCAGACAAGGCCTTCTTCTTCCGGTCCTCCCTTTTCCACCGTCTCCACGGCCACCAGTTTACCTTCTGTTGCCAACACTCCTGCAGCTCCGAACCCCGCCAGCTCCCCAGCAAACTGTGCGGTCCAGTCCCCGCCAACTCCAAACCCAGCCCACACCCCGGGCCAAGCTCCACCACCTCGGCCTGGCAATGGTTATCTCCTCAATCCGGCAGCAGTGCCGGTAGCTGGCTCGGGGTCAGGCCCGGGGGCTGTGCCCAGCTCCGACATGTCTCCAGCGGAGCAGCTCAAACAGATGGCAGCGCAGCAAGAGCAGAGGGCCAAGCTCATGCAGCAGCAGCAACAGCAGCAGCAGCAGCACCCAAACCAGACTTCCAGCTGGTCCCCGTTGGGGCCTCCATCCAGTCCATACGGCGCAGCGTTCACTGCAGAAAAACCAAATAGCCCCATGATGTACCCCCAAGCCTTTAACAACCAAAACCCCATAGTGCCTCCGATGGCAAACAACCTGCAGAAGACGGCAATGAATAACTACCTCCCGCAGAATCACATGAACATGATCAATCAGCAGCCAAATAACTTGGGTACAAACTCCTTAAACAAACAGCACAACATTCTCTCTTACGGCAACACTAAGCCTTTGACCCATTTCAATGCAGACTTGAGTCAGAGAATGACGCCACCCATGGCCAATCCCAACAAAAGCCCCCTGATGCCCTACATCCAGCAGCAGCCGCAGCAGCAGCAGCAGCCACAGCTCCAGGCTCCCAGGGCGCACCTGAGTGAGGACCAGAAACGCATGCTTCTCATGAAGCAGAAAGGAGTGATGAACCAGCCCCTGGCGTACGCGGCACTGCCGTCCCACGGTCAGGTAGGTGGGAAAGTGATGCCCCCCTTGCGCCGTGCGGTTGTGCATTTCAGACTGTCCACGTGGGATGCTTTGGCACCAGCAGGGTTTAATTGCCTGTGGAAATGCGTCCTACACATCCTCATGGGGTTGTCAGGTTTGGGTTTGGGGTTTTTTTCCTTCCTTTTCTCTAAGAGATGGAAAGGTTAGCCCGATTAACTTGCCTGTAGTTGAATACCTGGGAACAAAGAAGTTTGATTCCCAGTGGCAGATAAGAAGTGAAAAATTACATAAGGTCCTCACTCTGAGGGAGGCAGTGCTGTAGCGGTCCCAGGGCCAGAGCTGGCCTCCTTATCTCCCAGGTCTTTCGGTCCTACACTCGGCCTTGAGAAGGCCAGAGCCTTTGGGGATCTCTGCAACGCTTTGATGAAGCCCTCAACAGCCTTTGCCTAGCTTTTGGAGTTGTGAATCCTGGTCATTTGGGTTCTTGATGTTCAAATCTGAGAGAGTTTACTGTATTTTCAGTGACCTGCAGGATAGATTTTTGTAGGATTTGTCACTGAACTAAGGCAATTAGAAGCTGCTTCAAGCTCGTGACTTGAGAGTGCAGTCAAACCTCGCCAGTTTATTCAGCTCTAATTCAGGGAAATTCGATGGTGCCTGTACCTTAGTATTAAAACAAACTCCTCTCTCCCACTTCCCGGCTTCCTGGTTTGGACAGCAGGGAATAGATCCATGGGAAAATGAGTGTCAGCCAATGGGGAGTGAGTACTCATTGATAAGCATTCACCCCTCATCCTGACCACTGTGGCAACAGGCAAAGTTCCTTCCATGTACCACTTCCTCTACCTTGAAGGAGAGGAGAGTGGGGAAGTGCATTGTTCTACTGCCCTTCTCCATACAGGGGTGAATTCATGAGCTGACACTGTACTGCCTACTACTGTTTTGTGCCCTATAGTCCTTGCAGGATGCCAACGTTTGCATTGCAGTTGGAGGTTTTGCAGGAAAGTCTTTGCTTTAGGGGCATGTGCATACAGGTTCTAACTAGTGCTCAGATATGTATCCACAGTTGGATGCATCAGAAGTAATGCAGGCAGCTCTTGCATCACTAGGCAACTGCTTGCATCTTCTATCTCCTGGTGTGACCCCCTCCCGCCTCATATCCACCCAGCCCCCCTGAACTTGATGGAGGCCACAGAGCTGGCAGTGGTGCTGGCCTGCAGAGACAGGCCTGAGCTCTGTGGCTTGGTTCCTGTCCTTCACAGCCTTCCAATCCCAAAACCTCACAGTGGTTTCTTGTCTGCACATGCCAGCCGGCTCTAAAGAAATTCTGTCTGGAGAAATAAAAATGTAGCTTGGTTTACGTCAACTGCAACCAGTCGAGGGTAGGAAAGCATCATTGATATGTGAACTTTTATGTATTATTTTGGTATACACACACACACACACACACACACACACACACACCATTGGAAAGGTGTGACATTTTATACCCTTCAGAATTAAGTTCTGAAGCAGGCAAAAATATAGGCAGTTCACAGGGATGTTTGTTGTAGCCCAGGCGTATCTGAGGTTTATGAGATCACAAGCTGTCAGAATGGTCTCGTCTTCATCTTAATGCAAATTCTGCCAGCTACAGTAAAATATCTCCTCCGAGCCAGACCAAAGATGATTAATTCTAATCCCCAGGCTCTGCAGACATGTGGATGCAGTGTGAGCCCATCCTCACCTCCACCACCACCACCACCCTCCCAACTGAATGTCTTTTGAAATTTGCTAACTTGGGATGAAGTTTTTGTCTTTGCTGGGACATGAATTTTAAAGGTGCTTATTTCAGGTCCTTATGCTGGCCTCACTATGAGTAACTGAGGCCGTAAGCTACAGAGCTCATGTTTGGAAAGAGCTCAGTCAGGTGAAGAAATGAAGGTGATGGTTTTCTGGACTAAATCTATGGGCTTGTCCCCTGGTCCTTCCATCTGACGAGGTGCTTTCAGGGTGGACAGGATCTGCGTTCTTGAGGCCTCATTAGAATAATCACTTCTTAACCTCATACAGAGCCATCAAGCAGGCTTTTTAATGAAATATTAACTCACCACTGTTTGAAACAAGCTTCAAAATACACATATAAACATGTGAATATCCTTCTGCAAACATACCAGTTATTTCATGCTTTTATCTGATTGTGGAGCAGTATTTACATAGCTCTCAGAATCGTTAATTTGCACTCTATGCGAGTACATGGCACAAAGACGTGCACGCATTACAGGCAAGACATAAAAGGTAATTATACATAGGTGTAGTTCAAATTTGTTTTCTGCTGTTGCTAGTGAAAATTCACTTTATTCTTTGTTGGCCACAAGAACCATGAGCAACACTTAGTTTTAATGAATGACTTGAGCACCAAAGCCACTAACACTAGAACATTGATTTCAACATAATTATCTTATAAAGACGTTTACTTATTTGGGACATTTGCAGAAAATGCAATTCCTCTCAGAAATGAACAGAAATTCACTCAGTTCCTAGACATTTCAAAAAAGATGGAACCAAAACTAGAAAGCACCCAAAAACAACTTTTTTCAAAATTGAGCAAAGATTTATGTACAAAGATTATGTGCTAAGAGTGTTAATTACAATAGTGGAAAATTGTGACCAAAATAAGAATTTTGGAAAAATAATGGACATGAAAGCCATGGTATTGGGTGATTATCATGTAGAAATGCTCATAGGAAAAGTGAAGCAGATTGATCATACAGTAGCTTGTATGTTGCAATCCAGATTGTGTTTTTCATACATATAGAAAAATACTGAATAACTAAAATATTAAGAATGGTATATTTGGTTGGCAAAATTATGAGTGATTACTGTTTTCCCTCCATAATTTACCAAGTTTTCTGTCATACATGTATGTTAATTCTACCATCAGGAAAGATAGTTTTTAAGGAAGGGAAATCCCCTATTTTAAAAAAAGCTTATACTATGCTAATTATTTTTTAAAACTTTCTTATTTTTCCAATTTACCAGTTGAAGTGAGATGGGGCCATTATTTTCCACTCGTTTACATATAGTATTAGTTATGGATCCCTGCTTTAGCAGATAGATAGTTCCAAACCCTTCTCCTCACACTCACTCTCCTTTTCTTTTCTCTCTTCACCTTCTCTCTCACTCCTATCACCTGCTCTGAATTCTTATAAAATCTCAGCTAAGATAGCGACAATGAAAGTATCAGTGAAACTGCCACCATTATGAAATTTCAGGCCTTCTCTGGGTTATGTTCTCGTATTAATTCTTTGATCATTTCTCCTTTCCCTTTATCTCGTATTGTACTTTCTGGGCTGCTCTCTAATATTTAAAATATGTGATTCTGTGATGAAATAACCATAACTTACTTTGGCCAAGTCTATCTGTTACTTTTTCCTAATTGTTTTGTTTCTCTAGAAGAGCCTCTCCTCTCTCCCTCTCCCTCCCTCCCTCCCTCCTGTTTTTACAACGTTTTGCATAGTACCTGACACTGCATCTTAAACATAAGGATGATAATAAATCATTACACGTGGTGATTATCGTTGTTCGGAACCAAAGTATGTTTGCAGTGGAGTCTCAGCTCCAGTGGAGAGAGCATTAGCACAAATAACACAGAGCTGCTTTTGAGATCAAACAGAAGAACTGGAAAGGCAAGTCTGAAAGGGATCCTTTGATAGCAGGTGGTAATCTTGAACCAGTGGAACAACAGTGAGATTGCGGGAAAGGCAAACTCGGTCTCTGTGTCTGACAAACAGAAACAGTGGAGCAACTCTGAAAGGAGGGGTCAGGCAAGTTACAGGCACCCAGAGCCCAGGAACACCTTTCACATGGAACAGTGGAAAGAGAGTCATTTCCAAGGTGTGATGTTCATGTTTAGTAGCTGCCATCAGAGGACTAGAGAAGAGGATGACTATGCTTCTGTATTAATACTTTGCATGCTGTTGGCGGTATATGACTGTGTATATCAGAATGAGTACATGTGTTCTCATGTTTTATAGAAAGTTTTTACTTTTCCATTTTATTTTACCAAAGTTTGTTGGGCACCATGTGAGGTGTCTTCATTGTAAGAGTTTTAACCATAAAATCTCCAAAAAAAAGAACAGAGCTCCAGTATTAACAGCCATCATAGGAATCCCTTTGAAGATACATTGTGCTTAACTTTAACAACTTGGAGTCCTTTTTTTTGTTTCCTTAGTGTGTGTGTGTGTGTGTGTGTGTGTGTGTGTGTGTGTGTGATTATTTTATCCAAATAAAATATGACAAATAGGCCAGAAGGCTTGTAATGAGGAGGAGCAGCTTCATCCTCTTCATTCTTTATTTCTGCTTCCCAAGGTGACCACTTCAATTCATTAAGTCATTTTCTCTCATTTATTCCATAGACTGTTGTTCTCAATATGTCAGTTATCTGAGTCTATAAAAGATGAAGCTTCAGCTCACTTACACTACCTCCTCACGAACACAACCCCCTCCACACACAGAATCTTTTTTTTCTTTGCCCCATACTCTCAATGTAGCTAGATCTATTACAAATTATGATTTCCAAAGTCTTCCATATTTACATGGAATTTTTGCATAGTGCCTCACAGTTTAGCTGTGTTGCATATGATTATATTTACCTTCTAGTATGAATTTTTGTTTTCCCTGGGATTAATAACTGCCTCTATTTTTTAATTAGTGTTATTTCTGCACTTACCCTCAATCTATCCTCAAACTTTTCTGACTCTGTAAAACTTTCAATGGGATCAAGCACATCAGATCATCTATTTTTCTTGCATTTTCTTTTCTTTTTTGTTTCTCTCCTCCCCTGTCTCCCTCTCTCTCCCCCACCACTTTTCTCTCTCTTTCTTTCTCAATCTCTCCCCCTTCTCTCTCTCTTCCCCTCCTCAGTCTCTTTCTCCCTCCCTCTCCCTTTCTCTCTTCTCCCTCTCTCTCTCTCTCTCTCTCTCTCTCTCTCTCTCTCTATATATATATATATATATATATATATCCCTCCTTCCCTCCCTCTCTCCCTCCCCTCCCCTCCCCTCCCCTTCAGTGTCTGTCCTGAAGGTTTACACCCTCTTGCTCCACTCTTCTCTCCTACAGTTCTCTGGCTCTGCTGCTTAAATGCCTTTCTTCATCGTCCTGTGGCTTCGTAATACACAGTGACATTTGGATCCTCCACTCTATGGGTGGGACCTGTTTTTTCACTCTGGGAGCTTTTCAGATCTTCTCTCTTGTCCCTGAAATTCGTGATGATCTATTCCTTCCTTCACTCACTATGTCTGGTTCTATGAACTTTTACCCAAAAACCTGGAAACATGTATCCTTAAGTTTTGGGATATGTTCTCGTGTTTTAATCATTTCTTCTTTTCCCTTTCTCTTTATTAACTTTCTGGGACTTTTATTTATCATGCATTGGGCCTCCCAATTATTCTCTAATTTTCATATCTTTTCAACTTTCTATATTTTTATCCTTTCTTCCACTTCCTGTGAGATGGCCTCACCCTTATCCTCCATCTCTAAAGCTAAATATTTCATTTTATTTATCATACTTAAAATTTACATAGCCTCTTTCTTGTTCTCTGATGT
The DNA here is from genome assembly GCF_000327345.1 of Myotis davidii. Classification (NCBI taxonomy): domain Eukaryota; kingdom Metazoa; phylum Chordata; class Mammalia; order Chiroptera; family Vespertilionidae; genus Myotis; species Myotis davidii. Next base: position 2,198,652 of record NW_006292604.1, on the reverse strand, counting down.
AGCCTTTTTAATCTAAGGTTATTAATTATCATTTTTAGATTAAGCTTTCTTGTGTCCCCCATTACCTATTTTTCCTAAGCACCTTTTTCATATGCTCATTTTATTTTATCTTTTCTTTCATGTTAGAAACTTTTCTCAAATGTCTGTTTATTTTATTTTATTTTTAAACATGTTTTTATTGATTTTTATAGAGAGAGGAGGGGAGAAGGAAAAAGATAGAAACATGGATGAGAGAGAAACATCAATCAGCTGCCTCCTACACTCCCCCAACTGGAGATCAAGCCTGTATCCCAGGCATGTGCTGTGACTGGGAATCTAACCAGTAAACTCTTGGTGCATGGATTGATGCTCAACCACTGAGCCACCCCGGCCGGGTTGTTTAGTTTCTTTTAAGAGTGAGGCAAAATAAAGCTAAGTAGTTGCTCTCTGTCCTTCCACAAGGCTTGTCAACTGTTGGCTTTGCTCTAGGGGGGTTGGGCTAGAACCCAGCCATCTCACTGGGTCAATGTCTGTAGACTTTCCCCCAAAGACTAGACAGAAAAGACTCCATCCATCTCATTACTGGGAGTTGTAAATCTGGAGGCTGGCTTCTGGAGCTGAGCAGAGGAATGGAGTTAGTAGGTGACTGTGTTAATGAAGGATATCTTACTAAATAAAGGCAATGTAGACTTTCACTTAATCTCCCTGTGTTTGCATGGCTCCTTGCCCACCTCAGCTAGGGCTGGGGTGCGGGATTCCAGAGCTTTGTGGCTTAGTCTCTCCAGAGAGTCATACACTTTCTTTCTTCCAGTCTGGGAGGATGTCTGGTCCACCTCTTAATTAAACAGGACGTTAGCCAACTCTCCTTTAGTGCGCACCCCGCCCCCACCTGGCCTCCGGAGGTACTTCTGGGTCCTGAGATGGCGCACTCTTCAGCTTGAGCCATCTTCCTTTATTTTGGGCTTCCCCTGCCGCAGGATCAGATTCAGCTTTCTCTGAGCTTCCAAGTCGTTTGCCACTCAGCCCCCTGATTTTCAGCCTCCAAAATTTGGTTGACATCCCGCGATTGCTATTTCCATCTTCCATCCTCTTTGTTCTTGAATATTTGTATCGTTGTTATTCCTTTATTGTCGTTGTACCAAGCCATTGCAGAAAGCTAAGGTAAAGGTGGGTGTTTGATCCACTAGTGGTTCTCAACCTTCCTAATGCCGTGACCCTTTAATACACTTCCTCATGTTGTGGTGACCCCCAACCATAAAATTATTTTCGTTGCTACTTCATAACTGTAATTTTGCTACTGTTATGATCGTAATGTAAATATCCGATATGCAGGATGTATTTTCATTGTTCACGACCCACAGGTTGAGAACCGCTGCTAGAGGCTCCTTTGGTGACTTTCAGCATCTATCTGCATATCAGATATCATCCAACATTGAAATTTATGTTTTACAGCAAATTTCACACTATTGCTTCTAACCTGTTGGCCTCTGTTGGAGCTGGCTTCATAAAACCTAAAGTGCTGTCTTAACATAAAATTTACATGTGCCAAACACGTGCTCTAAAGGACAGCAGTGTCAACATGATCAGCATGCGGTGTCAGAATAAGGTCTTGTAGTTATAACCACTGAGAAGTTTTTAGAATCTTGAAAATATTGACTTACTTCAAGGACTATAAAAACAATTTAGGTTCCCTGACCCTGACTAAGCCAATAGTATCTGGCAACTCAGATGCAAAGTAAAATATTGACAGAACACTCATCGCGGCCTGAACCCAGGGCCACCCAGCTGAGGGGAGAGCAGTGGGCAGCACCGCTTTAAAAATGCAGATAACGAGTGAAATGTCCTATTGGTTGGTATAACGGTCATTTCCATACACATCCTGGCATATTTTGAAAATCCTGTCAGAGTCGTAGAATTATGAGGCTAAGTGTAAACAGCAAAAAAGGACAAGTTCTGGGAAAGGAATTCGTTTTATAACAGCATTGGGGAAGAAAGAGGTTTTAATTAGCCTCCTATGAGAATACTCTTTAAAGGTTTTGTGCACCAAGAGAGAGCTTACAACCCATCAAACAGTGTTTCTGAAACTTGCGGGCCTAGGAATCACCTGGGGAAATTGTTTAAGATGCAGGTAGTCAGATTCTACTGCCGAAGGTTCAGAATCTGGAGCGGGGCCTGGGAGTATGCATTTTAACAAGCCATTCACCACCACTGTAACTGACATTTTAATTAAAGCAGCCTGTGTTTATTTCAATACTCAATATTCACAGCTGCTTAAATATGGCAGTTATTGTGTGTGGAACTATAAATTCTGTGAAGTCTAAGACTTGAATTATTTCAAGTAAGATGGGAAATTGTGGTTATTTTGTTTAATGGATTTCTTTTTTTATTAGGTTAGAGTAAAATTTTGTTAATTCATTTTTTTACTTTTTTATTATAGTTGACATCCACTATTATTCTGTATTAGTTTCAGATGTTACAGCAAAGTGGTTAGAAAATCATGTATTTTACCAAATGGTCCCCCCATTGCTTCAAGTACCCACCTGGCCCCACACAATATTATTGACTATGTTCCCTGTGCTGTAATCTACATCTCTGTGGCTATTCCGTAACTACCAATTTGCACTACTTAATCCCTTCATCTTTTCCACCCAGCCCCCGAACCCTCCTCTCCTCCGTCACTGTCAGTCTGTTCTCTGTATCTACGAACCTATATTTATTTGTTTGTTTTGTTCATTAGATTCCACATATAAGTGAAATCATACGGTATTTGTCTTTCTCTGTCTGATTTATTTCACTTAGCATAATAACCTCTAGGTTCACCCAGACTGATGCAAAAGGTAAGATTTTATTCTTTTTTACACCTGAGTAGTATTCCATGGTGTATATGTACCACATGCTTTAATCCAATCATCCACTGATGGGCACTTGTGTTGCTTCTATATCTTGCCTACTGTAAATAACACTGTGATGAAAATAGGGTCGAGGATCCTGGCTATGTTTTGTAAACCATAGAATCACTCCCGTTGATTTTCTCAATAGGACAAAGCAGTCTGTCCTCTTCTTCCATGAAGGGTGAATTTGCCTTTGTCTCCAAGAGAGGACCAGTTATTCATTGCTCTGTATCAGGGCCTACTGAGGGCACAGCCTTGTGTGTGTTGAGCTTCTCTCCTCAGACCTATAGGAAGAGAGACTGCCCTGAATTAGAAAGTATGTACACTAAAGGAAGCACAAGGCTTCCTTAGGACATCTTTGGGACAGCCTCCTCAAGGCAAGGCTGTTCGCAGGCACATTGGTAGGGCCACAACTTGGTGTTCTGTGTTTTGACACTGTTCCATCAAGGATGGCATCCAGGCACCTTTCCCAGAGGCCTCTGGGCATTGAGGAGGTGTTGTCTCCCCAAACTCCCAATTCTATTTCACTTCCTGAGTCAGAGATTCCCTTGCATCCATGTCATCCCTGCACCCTACGCCACTGCCTAATGCTGCCAATGGATTTCCAGTGCATCCACATGTAAGAGGGTGGTCTTGACAGGAGCCTACTAGCCTGTCACAAGTATGGAAAATTGTGAAACTTAACCAAGCATAGCCTCCCCGTGTATATTAACTCCTAAAATCTAAATATTATGGACTAAAAATGGGTATCGTAACAATACTTTCTACAGAGGCTAGCAATGTGCAGCCTAATCAGAGTAATGCAGAGGCCTGCACGTGACGTCCACACAAAGCAGCAAATGGTTAGGTCTGCACCAAGGACCATGAGCAAAGAGAAGGCGAGGTCAGCACAGCCTGGGATAGACCAGAGCAGCCTTCCAGGGGGAGATAAGCTTTGAGACAGACCAAGCACAAGGGTGAGTAGTTGGGTGGAGGGTGGGTGGAAAGGCATTCTCGTGCAGGCAAAGGGTTGTTCCTGAAGTGGGCCACACAGAGGCTAGCCAGGCTGCAGGGAAGGGTGCAGACTAGTGAGGTGAAATTTGAGAGAACAGTTAGGGGGTGTTCTGCTATTTGAGGTGTGAGATAGTAAGGGTCTATCTGGAAGGGACATTTAAATTTAAGAGGGAATGGGTACAGTGGCATTTAGAGGAAAGAAATAACAGAACTTGATGACTGAATATATGATAGGATGAAAGGGAAAGGAATCAAATGTTTATGATCATGCTGGCTGGCATGGCTCAGAGGTTGAGTGTCAACCTATGAACCAGGAGGTCACGGTTCAATTCCTGGGCAGGGCACATGCCCTGCCCCGGGCTTGATCCCCAGTGTAGAGTGTGCAGGAGGCAGCTGATCAGTGATTCTCTCTCATCATTGATGTTTCTAGTTCTTGCTCCCTTCCTCTCTGAAATCAATAAAAAGATATCTCTTTAATTAAAAAAAATTTTCAATAAAAAATGCTTATGATCATAAGGTTAAATATTAGGGTCTTACAATCGTTTTTAAAAAATGATGGTCATGTCATACAGAAATCTAAATCTCAATTCTTATCTGTGTTTAAGAGGAATTCAAACACTTATTATTATTTATCTGATTCATATTTTCCATTTGTTGAGATACTTCTTCACACTCCTCAAAAAGTGTGAAGCAAGCTCATAGGGATTTTTTAAAGTTTGCATTTAATAAAGCCACAAATAGCTATTCTGTGTTTTTTGTTTTTACAAGTATTTATTTTTGAATAAAGTCATATTATTATAAACATGGTTGTTTTCATTAGTTAAAGTAGTAACAGGGTGTCATGCGTTTCTTTGCTTTCTATTTCTATCATAAGGATTGACTTGGTCACATCTTATCTGTTACTTGGAATGAGCACTCTCTAAAGATGGTGCTTGTGCAAGTACACGAGGGAAGCAGGGTGACAAGCTCTAAAACACACTGTGTCATCATTCATTAACTATTCATAGCAATTCTGGGGTTTTCTACAGGTTGCAGAGCTTTTGGGGGTGAGGGAGAGCTCTTTTACTTTGCAAAGATAGTCTATTATATCTTGGCTCCTGAGCAGGTTTCTGTGGAATTAACCTTCTTTATGACATCAAATGGTTTGCATTGGACCCAGTACATAAAGAATCAAAATATTGCCATAGGCGGTGTGTCTCAGTTGGTTGGGAGTTATCTTGTACCTGGAAAGGTTGCCAGTTCGATTCCTGGTCAGGGCACATGCCTGGCTGCAGCTCGATCCATGGTGGAGGGCATGCAGGAGGCAGCAGATCTATGTTCTGATCTCACATCGATGTTTCTCTGTCTCCCTTCCTCTCTCTCTCCAAAAATCAATGCAATTACTTTTTTTAAACGAATCAAAATACCTTTCATGTTACATTTCCAATACATCATTCTGATTAGTTAATATGATACATGAAATCATGCAGGTTACCTATACATTTTTATTTACTGAGCAATAAAAATTGACCCCAAATCGTGTATAGACTGGTAATTCTATTTAGTAATCTGTGATTCCCTAGAAGAGGTTTTATAAGCATAGCTGCATTCTCTCATTGCTTTTGCATCTGAGATGTTTGGAAGCCCGTGTGGGCTATTTTCCTGCATTGGGCTCCAGCCAGTTCATACAAAGGACCTTCTAATCGGCTTGTTAGGCCAGGAGCACTTCCAGTGCTAAGCTGAAGTTCGTCAGGGATGCAAGGAGAAAGGTCATTTCTGGGTGTAGAGACTTGGTCCATCTCAGGCCACCACTAGGCTTTCTGGTGCCTTGGTGAGGATTACGGGAAAGGCATTTCCTCTGAGCAGATGGATGGGTGTGGCTGCCCCATGGGCACCCCAGGTGGGCCAGCAACCCCCCTTGCACCCTCTGCTGGACAGTGTCGTGCTAGCCACAAACTGCACAGCCGTAGGTGGGGAGCACCTGCCTGTTCACTAAAAGCCACTAAACACAGAGCAGAGCGTCAGCTTCCCAGGTCAGTGCAACAAGAACCCAAGTTACATGGGCCACTCAGTGCTGTGGCCAGTCAGATACTGCAGTGTGAACCCGGCCGGCTGAAGGTGACTGCAGGTGCTGAGATGTGAGGTGGCTCACGTCTGACTGTCGAGCAGCCTTCATGGTGCATATTGCTCGTCTCAGTATCGCCTGTCAGTAGGATTTTCATTCATGTGGCAGAACAGCCCAGAGAAAAGACCTGGAAAATTGCAGGGCCTTTGCGTCCCCCTCAGAGCCCGGACAGTTGTGGCAGCACCGTCCAACAGAAATATCAAGCAGACCAGGGAATTTTAAAATTTCCACTGGACACATAACAAAAGGGCAGAAACGGAACAGGTGAAATCAATTTTAATATATTTTGTACTTAACCCAATATATTAAAATACTATTGTGTCCACATATAATCAATATAAAAAGGTTTAATGAGATATTCTTACCTCCTTTCTACATGTCAAGTCTTTGAAATCTGGCGGGTCTGTTGCACTTACAGCACAGATCAATCCCAGTCACATTTCAGGGCTCCGTCGTCACGGGGCAGGTCTACAGAAAGGTTGCCGTAATCTGCTCTGTGATCAGAAAGGCGATAGGCAGAACCAGAGGCTCTTTCAGAGCAGCTGGCTCTCTGTGTCACCTTTCAAAAGCTGGATGACCCTCAACTGCACAGAATAGGTTAGTGCTTCCCATTGCCCTGCGCCCAGCCAGGGGCCCTCTTCGGAGTGGCCCTGAGCCCTTCCCTCTGGACAGCCGCACACAGCAGGTCTGTGCCCTGCGCGGTAGAATCCACCTGCTCTGTGGGGCCCACTGCCATCTGTGTGTCAGGCAGCTCTTTCTCAGGAGGAGGATGTGGCCCTTAGTCATGCATGTCCTACCAGGATGTATAGCATATGTGAGCAGCCGTGGGGACATACACTCATCCTGTGGCAGGTCGGGAGCCCCTGACCCCCTATTAGCATGTCAGTGAGGGTCGCTGGTGCTCTGGGCTTGTTTTCTAGGGTTTTGATGAGCTTCATTAATTATGTTGCGGGGCGGGGGGGGGGGAGTGTGCAGCTAGAGAAGAACCCACTTAGCTCCATGTGAATATTAATAATTGGACAGTTGGCTGTGTGTTCAATCGGTGGCCTAGTGAGAGGAACGTGTGAATAAACATGATGCCCCAAAACACCGATGGGCATAGCACTCGCGGCTTCGGCAGGATGCTCTCCCTCACTTCACTTTCTGTGGACCTGGGGACAGCCTGGGTGACAGCACTCAGGGAGCCACCCTGGTGGGAGGTGGCAGAGTGCAGGGATCACCAGCTGACTCTGAAGCTAGGACAGGTATTCAAATCCTGCTTCACCGCTTCATTACCTGCGGGACCTCGGACAGCTTACACGACCTCTCAGAACTTTAGGTTTTTCACCTAGAAAATGGGGATGATAATAACAGGTTAATTATGATGACGCTGTGTCCTAATTTATGTAAAGCATTTAGCATAGTATCAGACCCACAGTACGTACTATATATTTTTTAAAATTTAAAATATTAATCATATCATGTACTATTCACACCTTTTTAATCCTCTAGGCAAGTATAACTATGCTTCAGTTTTCCTCTAAAGCCAACTGTATTCATTCATTCATTCATTCATTCATTCAACAGACATTTATTATGTACCTGAAATATCTAGATCTGGACATACAAAGATGCAGAGATTCTGGAAGGAATACATTATCATATACATGTGAAATTACATGGACAGGGACCACAAACAAAATGATAAAAGTTTATTAATGTTGAAATGACGATAGAGTTTTCTTTCACCTGAGCTATCACCATATTGTTCCTCTTACATTTACCCCTATTTAAAATAAAAATCACTCATTTGTCATATTTTAATATAAAACATAAAAATGCCACATATTTTGTTCATTTGCATTAAATGATCTTAAATGGGGGAAACACCTCCAGGAAAAATCTATCCATGTCCCCAAGTTTTACCCCAGAAGTCTCTTAGACCCCTAGAGGCCTTTATTATTATGAGAAAAATCATTTGTCTTTGTCTTTGTTAATCAGAAGCTAAAAATGAAGGTGGGATTTAATTCCACTGAACACTTATAACATCTAACCTTTTTCTATATTAGAAACAGATAAACAAGTATTCACCAAATAATGAAAACTATTATTATTTCTAAATAGATTAAAACAGGCATTTTAGTCAGACTTTTAAAACTTAACTCCAAAATAAACAAGAGTTCCTTTGGAAAATTTATTGTATGCGTTGTCTATTGCTAGTAACAAATCACTCCTCAAACGTAGCAATAAAACAAGTCTTTATTGCCCCACACGGTTTTGAGTAGTCCCGGAGCAGCTTGCTGGGTAGCTGTGGCTCAGGGCCTCCCATGTGGTTACGGTCAGGTTGCCAGCTGGGCAGTCAGGTTGCATCATCTGAAGGCCCAACTGGGGCCGGAGACTGCATTCCAGGGTCTCCCACCGTGTCTGCTGACTGGAGGCCCCAGTTCCTTACCACGTGGATCTTGCCAGCGGGCTGCTTGAGTGTTCTCATAACATGGCAGCTGGCTTCCCCAGACCGAATGATTCAAGAGAGAACAAGGAGGAAACCCTGTCTTTTTGGACATGTTATTGAAGTCACACAACTTTGCTTTTTCATTATTTTATTCATTTGAAGCAAAACATTAAGTCCAGTCACGCTCTAGGGGAGGAGGAGCAGGTCTACTCTCTGAAGGGAGTGTCAAGAGTTTGTGGACCTATTTGTGGACAGCATAACTACCATGAAAGGCTATTGACATTTCCTGAAGTGCTTAAGTGGCACTGGCACAGAGGAGCTTCGCAGGGCAAGGCCTGAGCTGGCAAAGATGAGCCGCCCCATCTGGGGGACATGTGCATGGGGATGGTGCGCCTCCAGGGGGATGGGGAAGGGCAGTGAGGAGGACATACACTCCGAACGCACCAGAAATGTCTTTCCTTTTACTTTGCAACCCCAGCCTGATATCAAAGCTATGCCTTCTGGCAGAGAATTAATGGAGAATTCCGTGGTCAAATGTGAAGAAGCCTTGGCTTTCATTCAAAACAGAAAGTAAATTTTAGAGGACCGAGCATCTGAACTATTGTCTTGTTTACACTAAACCCAGCCTTTTTAGTTACACGGATTTTCTGCTTCTGCGTTAAGAATTCCTTCCCTCCCCTTTGCATGTTCTGGCACGTAATGTTTCTAGACCGCAGTTTCTGTCCTTGCCCTTGCCCCCTGTGTGGTCTTTCCTATGGAAGCATTTCCCCCAGCAGGACTGCATGCTTGAGGCTGCCATGCGCTCAGCGGCACCTGGGTTCTCCCCCACATCTTCCAGCTCTTCCGTTTCCGTCTCACAACCTGGACGCTGCCGTCAGCCACACCGACTTCCTATTATTAAATATTTCAGAAGCCGGAGCCCTCTGTGCCCCATGCTGTCCACTTAGTCATCTCTCTCCACATTTGTATTATTCCCAGCAAGATGCACGCACGCAAATCCTTTAAGTCCTCCGGGCCTTTCTTTCCATTTCCCCTTCAACTATGAATCACCTAGCAACATTTATTGAGGACCAAGTGCACAGGAAGCTGTATTCCTGTTACTGTGAGCATCACAAAGACGTAAAAGGCATGGTCCCTGCCCTTGTGAAGTTTATCCTCTGGTAAAAGCTAAATTTAAGAAGAAATTTTTAAAAATAATAACAGCACATAGATTGCTACTTATATTCCATAGCATAACAGGTTGCCCAAGTTCATTTTGTGAGAAAATCATTTCTTGCTGTTGACTTCCTATTATTATAAACGTGCCTCACCAATCTAGTGAAAACTCAAATGTGTTAGGAATCAGAATAAAGGAAGCATTTATTAATAATCTGTAAAATAAATAAAAGATACATCCTATTAATATAAGTAATTAGCTACAACTGGTCACTGATGTATAAACAGAAGGGTAACTTAGTGTTTTCGTTTTTCTTCTTTCTTAAAAGACATCAGCTCTACGCTTTGGCTTGCTTTACTTTTAATGGACTGTGGTTCAGAAAGGGCAGGGGGACTGTGGGGCTGAGAAGACTTGATAAGGAATAAGAAGTGCAAGCTGAGGAGGAGCACAAGATGAGGCCTTGGGAGGAGCCTGAAGGCCGCCAGGAGGCCCCGAGGAGCCTGTTATTAAGATGGAACCTTGATGCAAGAAGCAGTGGGCAGTCATTGTCGGCTTCTGAAAAGAGGAGAGTGCTAACTGATCGAAGTGGTGGGCTGGAGAGCTGCTAGGACACAGCACACCTGGGACAAGGCACTTCGGGCCTGACTGCTGTGACCCTGGAAATAGATCCACAGAAAGAGGAAGTGGCCTTAGGACAAGTAAGGAAGAGAGTCAAATGTGGCGCCCAGGCCTCTCACTTAAAGAAACTGAGGACAGCCACCAGTTCTGGTAGAAGGAGAGTAGACCAGAGGGAACGGTTTGAACACTATTTGCCTTCATTGTCAATGGGACATTCAGTGAAAGATGCCTTCCGGTGGAAAAGTGAAGGACCAAAGCGATGGGTTTCTGCTTCCTCCACATCCATTAAAAAACGAGTGGATGAGCCACTTCTCCCGGGAAATTGAACATGAGGAAGGTTAACTGGCATCTAGCACGAAGTCTGGTGGTTGCTAGAATTAATGGCTGGGGAAAATGACAGACAGACATGAAATACTTGCACATGTGAGTGTACATGTACATGTGTATTTGTGTATATACACTCATGTATGTTTTTGAAAAATATCTGAAAACCCCTTCATCATCATGTTAAGCCCAGTTAGTTTTAGCTGCTGGGATTAGATATAATTCTTTCCTCTGTCCTTCTTTCCTTTTGCTTCCTGTATTTCCTAATTTTTTTCCCATTGAGCATGTATCATAGGGATTATACATGTTTCCTCATAGGGAGAAATCATGTTTAAACCCATGGTACAATGGAAGAGAGAGGAATAGAATTTTCGGGGTCAGAATAAGAGGGAACCTTGAAATAATGGTCTCGAGGTGAGGAAACAGAGACCCTAATGGTTATGTGATCTATTACTAGGCTTTTGAAATAAGACTTTGAATTTTCCAAATCTAGGGCTTAAAAATACTGTATATGTCAAGGTGGAGAATGGAGTTCCCTTCATCTTCTAGAACTTGGATTCATCCAAAGCAATGGTTCTCAACTAGGGATGATTCAGTTCCTCTATCCTCGGGTACACCTTTGGCAACATCTGGAGACATGTTTGGTTGTCACCATGGGGGCCGGGGGTTGGGGCAGGGAGGACTGCTACTGGCATCCAGTGAGTAGACACTAGAGATGCTGTTGAACATCCTGCAATGCACAAGACAGCCCCCACATCAAAGAATTACCCAGGTCGCAATGTCAACAGTGCCCAGGGTGAGAAACTGGTTCAAAGGAAGGTGCGTGTGGTGGCGACCACCCATGGATTGCTTTGTGCACCAAACACCTGACATGAATCACTTCATCTCATCTTCAAATGGTCTTGAAACCTGGGCGTATAAAGTTAAGTAGCCTGTCCGGGTCACATGGTAAAGTCTGTTTGCATCCAAACCTGAGCTCTTAAACACTACACAATTCTGCCTCCATGTTGACAGAGTGAAATGGGAACAAGAAAGCCACTTTGGTTTCATTGTTTCTCCCCTTGCCAAGGGACTGGCTCCAGACCACCTTTGTTCTCCTAGATTGTACTAACTGGCAAAACAAATCTTAACACTTTTCTATGTCTCTCCCCCTGCACCTCCCTCCACCCCCATCTTCCAGATAGATGTTTATTTTTCTAATGAGTATGATGTGCTTCGTGTTGGAGTTGGGGGTAAGACATGGTGTTTGGTTGGTCAGGCAAATGCGAGCTGTTGCATGTGAGATCTGCAGGCCTGTTGGGCATGGAGAAGCGATCTGAAAATGTGTACTTTGCGATCTGGGAATTTGTACTTTGGGGCATCATTTTAGCAGAGTGGCAAGAAGGCAGGGGTACATCTTTATGTTGTTCTCACCCAGCTTCCTAGGTCTCTTCGCCTTTATCCCTGGATAAAGAATTCTTGTCTCCAGCATTCTAAGGTTACCTCAGCCTCCTTGTCATTTTCACCGAAGGACACTGCATATTAAAAACAAAAACTTTATTGCTTTTAGAAAGCTGACTTCCTTGGGTCCTTGAAAACATAGATCAACAACTTTGTTGATCTGAAAGGGCTGTACACTCGTATATCTCTGCTCTGATTGATTGAAAATTAGGATTTGATAAACAAGCAAAACTGAAACAGACTCATAGATATAGAGAGTGGACTGGTAGTTCCCAGAGGGAAGGCGTGTTGGGGAACTGGGTGAAAGAGATGAAGGGATTGAGAAGTACAGATTGGCAGTTACAAAATAGTCATGGGGATGTAAAGCCCAACGTAGGGAATATAGTCAATAATATTGCAATAACTATGTATGGTGCCAAATGGATACTAGAACTATTAGGGGGGACACTTTGTAAAATAACTGATTGTCTAACCACTATTTTGTACACCTGAAACTAAAACAAAATAATACTGTAAACTGTAATTGAAATCATTTTTAATTTAAGAAAATTGGGATTTTAAAAGAAGTTTGTCTTACACTCATGGAGGAGGAGAATTTGTTCATAACCTTTATCCTGTTTTGATTTTTAGAGAGAAATTTTAGAGAGAAAGTCTCTATTTCTGCACATCCTATTTCTTGAGACATGAAGTTATAAAAACAAAATATTACCATTTTTTGAGTGAATACAATGTTTCAGGCATTGCTCTACACACCCTAGCTGCATGTCCTCATTTAATCTTCACAAAGCTTGTTATCAAGGTCCTGTTATCTCCATTCATACGTGAGAAAATGGAGGCTTAGGAAGGTCAAGTGATTTTTTCCTAAGGATGCATAGCTAGTAAATAGGAGGGCAGAGATTTGAACTCAGATCTCTTTAAATTCAGCGCCTAGGCTTTGCTTAACATCTGTGCAGAAAACTTCCTTCCAGGTTATATATCAAACCTGAATTTCAACACTATTTTCTTTCAAAGAGTTAATAGCACTCTCACATACTAATTTACTCTCCTAGCATCAAGCTGAGTAGCTAAGTGGAAAGAATTCAGAATATCAAATGAATCTTGAATGATTCTGTGGCCAGCCTTCCATATATATCCAATATGGATAGTACTGTCTCCGAGTTCCTGCTAAATCTATGGGGAGTAGTACTCCTTGAGCATCAAATGGGGAGTATTACCACAGCCCCACTGAGTGCAGTCACAGTTTTCCTAAATAGCCCCAAATGCAATCATGAGCAGAAACAGTCTCCAGAATTTGGGGGGTTTTTTATGCTTGCTTTACACACATTTTCCTATTTCCCATAGTACCCAACACAGCCCTAGGTACAAAAGGAGTGCTTTATAAATGCTTCAAGGATTGGATTCATCTCTAAGAAATAAAAAGGAAGAGAATTGAATACCAGAGGGATAATTGTGGTATATTGAAGCCAGGAACCAGTCCACTGATTTGTGTGTAAGAGTCATGCAATGGGGAAGCCAGGCCATCGCCACGGGGGCTGTGAAGGGCAGTCAGGGTGGTGAGCTCAGGCAGTGGGTGGACCTTGGTTAATATTGGACCAGCTGTGGGGCCTTCTGCACGTTGCCTTCTTTCCTTGAACTTCACATACCAGTATAGTTCTTAACTTCAGTTTCCCGCCCGTGAAATGGGGATAGTAGTATACTCAAAGTTAATTCATGTACCTTTTATTATCAGCATTGACAGTTTAGGTAGGAAATCAGAGAGGCACAAACAGCTTTCATGAGCACTTCCTCATTTGGAATTAAGCAGACCCAGGTTCAAACCTCACATTTGATGTTTCATAAAGAGGCGCCCGGGGCAAGTCTCTGCAGTGTCTTCACCTGCAAAACGAGATGGCACCGCCCGCTCTGCAGGGAAGAATGACAAGTGTGTGGTATGCAGCAGGTGCTCAACAAATGTGAGCTCTGCTTATTCTTTTCCTCTTACCGAAGCTGGTGGGTTATTGTCCTAGGACCTTAGACTGACGGCCTGTGAGGTGCTGTTTGTTTGTTTGTTTGTTTTGCTTTCTGACGTAGCACATCCCTTTGAAAAGACAATGAAAGCTACAGCTGTAGCACCAGAAAAATACACATTCCCCAAACAAAATTCAGATACAATTGCAGGGGAGTCACAGGCGCCCTCTCCAAGATAAGATAAGGCCCAAGAGGGTAAAATATATATGGCAATCCAAATGGAATGATTATTTGCTTTGTAAAGGGAATTATCATAGTATTCCCATTGCAACGTTTCCAGTCTTGTTAAAATAGAATTCCATTTGCAAAAAGCAAAAACAAAAAAAAACAACACTGACTTTATTGGGAACATTTTAAGAACACATTTATTTCATTAACAGAGGCAAGCCTCTTCTAACAAAGCACATTTATCAAATGCCTATCATGTGCCTAATAAGGTGGTGGGTGTTATGGGGAACAAAAGAAGCTTAACATGTGGTCCCTGCCCTCAGCCTTTCCTTTCTAATTGGAGAGGCAAGTGAACAAGGCAGCATTAGATGTATTAGTGCTATATGCTGATATAATCAAGTACTAAATTGTGTGTGCTTGTGTGGGTGGGCGCACAAGCCTCACATATCATTCTCTGACCTTGAATTGTACACAAATCATTAGCGTCAAACTGGAATTGCCGACTACTCCCCCACCCTCGTCTTTGCTTGGCCGACTTCCATCACAGCCTCTCTCTCTGTGTGTCTGGAACACACTTTAGAAAGGAGAGGGTGAAATAACACAGTGAGGAAGAGAGGAAAATCGGGAAGAAGAGGTTACTGTCCGTCTGCGCTGACGGCTGCCGACGGATTCCATGTTGGACAGCATCTGACCCAGGAACAACCTGTGCTCCCTGGGAACCTCCCTGTGGGACACAGGACAGCTTCCCTTCCCTGTTTGCAAATTAGCCTTCCCTCAGTGACAGACCTGAAGGGAGAGCAACCGTGTGAAGAAGGCAGCCTAACTAAAGGGGAAGGGAACTCAGCCACGTAGAAGGCCCACACTATTCACCAAAATAGTGTGGGAACTGAGTGCAGGAGGAGGTTGA
>NW_006292604.1:2168552-2183521 GCF_000327345.1 Myotis davidii | reverse complement strand
AACCCTGCGGGGGGGGGGGAGGGGTGGCTGGGGAAAAACAGGCTTGCCCCTCACATTCGTGTGCTCAAGGCAGGCCTACATGCCATGTATTTGTAATATATCTAGCTAACTATTCAGTGAAATATGTCCTACTTTCTGACCTTGACAAGTTTAACTTCCTAGTGACTGGGAAGGCCAGGTGGGGGCCCTGAAGCATGGGCTTCCTGGACCATCCAACTCTCTCCATCCCTGACTCTGTGCTTTTCCAGAGGCTCCCATGCATGTGGGACACCCCAGCCCACACCACCAAGGTCCATGTGCACCCCTCCCTAGCCACTCTGGGGCTACAAGGCACAAACTAGGTGTCCACCTTCTAAAGCAAAGACCTAGGGAGCAGACGCGAGGCCCTCTGGGCAGGGAATTTGGGGTTCCAGGTATCCAGAACACAGTCTCACCTTGGCCCTGCAGACTACTTGCCCTGGTAGGGAGGGTTGTGGCCAGAGGAAGATCCAGTCAGACCTAAAGCTGGGGTCCAGGGCAGGGTCCCCTCAATGCCTGTGTCTATGGGCATAACTGAAGAGGAGAAGAGAGACTGAGGAAGGAGATAAAGCAAAGTCATTCAGTCTGCTCAGTTCATTGGAGGGGCAGGAGTGCCGACTTGGGGTGTAAGTTGGGAGGAACCGAACAGGATGGAGGAGAGGCTGATGACTAGCAGGGAGGAGGCCAGCCCTGGACCACCTCCACAAAGATAGGGACTCTTCATTTATTACTGTGTTTAGTAAGAGAATGAAACAAACCTGCTTTACAGAAGCCAAAGGGCTCTATAATTCAGTGATAAGAGAGATGTGAGGCAGAAGAAGGATGGTTTGGGAACCAAGAGCAGGGACTGGGAGTGATTCCTCCCCAAGGTCACCTGGCTCCCTCTGGCTTCTGCAGCTTGTCCCGCCAGCGGCTGCCTGACGGCCCCTATGAGCCCGTTCAGGTGGAGGTGTCCACCTTATTGCACTCCCCCAGAAGAGCGCAGGACTGAAGGGTTAACTTTCATTCTCCAACGAGAAAATAATTATTTTTATGAAATGATGTAGGTAGCATATTGAATATAAATATTGAATATTTAGCTAGACAAAGAGAGGATAGTTGCTGAATTTGAAATTGCACTATTTGCAGAAATAAAGAGGAAAAGATATTTAAAACTGCACCAATATACATTATAGAATTGAAGAAAATTCTGGTGATATTTCAACATTTTAATGTATTTCCAATTCACAAATGATTGTTTTGTGGATAAAATATGTGAGTGCTTTGGGAGGGAAGAAAATGAATTAAGCATGTATGAGGGGAGGAGGGGAATGAAGATACAGCTGTGTGTTACTGTTGTCCTAAAAGTATTTTGATCCACACTTAGCTTTATTCCTATAAGGTTAGTAGGCTAGGAACTTGAGATTCCTTGAAGGTCCTTTGACCCCACTCAACGTTGACCCTTTGCTGCCAAACATGTTGAAGGTAGTTGTTGGACTAGACGAAGCAAGCTTTGTTGACTTTGGTGTTCAGGAATTCATCATCCAAGAATTTTCTTCATCCCCAAGAGAGCCAAAGATTTGTGGTGTGAGTGACTCATAGCTGTATTGGAATATGGATCCGGAGCAGGATCTTGAGGCCAGAACCAGGAGGTGCGAATCAGAGGGTTCGTGAAGGAGCCACGCAGTGGCCAGAGCCCAGGGCTTCTTTCGAGCTTCGTTCCCTGCCTGCCATCTACCTGGAAATAGTGCCCGTGAAATGGGAGTTTGTCACTGTTCGTCACTACTGTTTAGATCAGTGGTTCTCAGCCTTCCTAATGCCGCGACCCTTTAATACAGCTCCTCATGTTGTGGTGACCCCCAATTTCACTGTTACAAATTGAACATAATTAAAGCATAGTGATTAATCACAAAAACAATATGTAATTATATATGTGTTTTCCGATAGTCTTAGGCGACCCCTGTGAAAGGGTCGTTCGACCCCAAAGGGGTCACAACCCACAGGTTGAGAACCACTGGTTTAAATGTTACCGACTTTGTTAAGTTCCCATCTGACATTACTGCAACAGTGATGTCACGGACCCCTACGGTGGGAAATCATTTTTGAGAGCTGGTGTAGTAATAATCCGTCCTTAGAGGTGAGGGATACACTTCAAACTTCCTTTGTTTTTACTCCAGCTTCTAGACTCCAATCTTGTCGTGATGGACAGATACCTCTCATCCTGGCCCTCTCACAGATGGCCTGGCTCCTGATGCAGTGATGATAAAGTCAGTCCTAAATGTGGCTCGTTTTCTAAAATTCTCAGTGGCCAGATAGGTCCCCGGTCCCCAGAGCATTGCAGCCTGGACTTGTTTGGTGTGAAGAGTGGCCGGGAGGATGGGGACACAGTCAGGAGTGCAGGCACTGTTTACCGTTTGCTTATTTCCCTAAAACTGCAGGCGGCAACCGTGCCGCCCCTTCGACCTTCCCTGGGGCTTTGTCGAACACAGGACTTCTTTCAGCGGTTTTTATTAAGTATTAACTGGCTGCGTGGGATGCAAAGAAATGGGACAAGCATTCAAGGAACTTACAATGAATTCATTTTTTAAATAAAGTCTCATAATTTGACCAAGTGGAATAATTTCCACTGGCATTGGGGGGAAAAAATAAGGGGGAGCCAAGAGTCTTTAGTTCTGTCCTGCCATGGTTCTGTCCTGGTCGAAATTTTTACAAATGACTTAGAAAAATTATAAAGGGCATATTTATCAAGTTGGATATGACATGGGACTGGAAGGAATAATGAATGCAACACTTTGAAGGAAGGAATGCAGATCACAAAAGATCTCCCCAATTTGGGATACTGGGCAGAATCTATCAAAATCGAGTATATCAGGAATCAAGGTAAGGCTTGCCAGTTACTGTGTGACTTTGGACAAGTTCCTTAACCTCTCTGTGCCCTTGGCTCTTAGGTGTAAGAAGTAAAGGCAGCCCCTGCACACAGGCGTATTCCCAGTGTTAAACTCAGTGCATGTAAGGTGCTTCCCACCTGAACTTGATGGGAAGACAGGACTGAAGGGTTCCCTGAGAGTCTCTCTCCCAAGCACCCAAAAGTCACTGTCACATCCGAGTGAGTGTAGCAGGTACTCCTTTCTGCATGCAGGTGCCTGATATGTGGCAACCCAAGAGGGTGGAGATGGTCCCCAGTGACTGGCACTTGACAGGCCACATTACGCGGCCTGTGTCCAGTGAATGACACACTTTACAATCGAGAGAGAGAACCTGGATTGAGATCCGAGGACCACAGCCCCGGTGGTGAGAAAGCTTAAAATCATATGAGGGAAAGTCAAAGAACTGAGTGTATTTAGCCTGAAGTGGAGAAGACTCGGGTCGTACATAACAGCATTCTCTAACACTTGAACGGTTCTCATATTGTAGATGCTTTGGATTTATTCTCTACCCAGGGGCCAAAGGTGAATATTTTAAAAAGACAAATTTCGGCTCAGTCTAAGGAAGAATTCGCTAATATTCAAAGTCACTCTGGGATGGTAACAAATGCTTCATGGGGAAATGAGGTCCTTGTCACTAGAGGTGATCATAGGCCAAAGGGCCACTTGATGAATTAGTGGGTGGACGTGGTAACCTTTAATGCCCAATCTCTGAAATTCTGTGGTTCTCAGAATAAATAGGGCTATTTCAATCAAGGCAATAGGCGGGAAGATTTATGATCAATATATTGATTTCTTATACACCAAAGAGAAAATCCATGGCTGGCAGACCCGAATTTGGTGATGGTCATTTTCCTTTCAACTTCGCAGAGGGTGAGGTGGGAGGAGTGGGGTGGGGGCACCTCCATCCTGTTCTAGGGTGACCAACCCCTCCCCACCTGTTCCCCTGGCTCAGTTGGGTATATGTGAACCCATTAGCTCAAAAACAGGCCTTCTGTTTGGCCGGATACTTGCAGCCAAATAAAGAGTGGCTCAGCAGACTGCTTATTGCATATCTCTCTTCATCTCCTCTAAAGCTCTTCCTCTTAGCGAGCAGTAAACGGGCTGCAGAGGTTAAGCCGACTCCCCCTCCTCTTTCTCTTTGGTGTTTAATGTCACCGACATTTGTGTTTCCTGTTTGCCTTGGGTTCTGCTTGTCGTTCATTATGCCTGTCGAAATTATTTATCTTCTTCTATGGGGTGTTTCGGTGACTTTGGTGTATTTGAATTTTCCTTCCTTTTTGTCACCACTGGGATTTAAAATTTGGAACCACATATGTAAGTATACAGTTTTGCCTTCCCTTTGTGTATTTATATTTATTGTTGCCTTAAGCATCTGTTAATATTACAGAATAGCATCTAGATATGGTTTATTAGTTGCAGGGTCCTGAGAGTTATAAATCATATTCTTCAACAATAGCAAAGATTATCACTATTGATATACTTGCAATTAGTGGGTCGAATGGGACCAGAACCCTCCAGTGCTCTTCACAGAATCACACAGTGTAGAGGTGAAAGGTGGCTGCCTTTCTTAAAGGGTCCCCCTTTTCCCAGCTCTAGCTCCAGCTCAGCACTTCATAGCTTCCCCAACCTTGGACAGGGGGCTTGACTCCAACCGCTAACGCATCAAGACAGAGCCAACTGTTTGCTTTCTGATCACTGCATGTGACCCTCTGAGCACTACCCGCTTATTCTGCTGCCCCACATTTTTCTGTCCCGGAAAGTACAGTTGCGGGAAGAGACTTACAGTCCGACACGCTTCTGTCCATGTTGCATTTCGAGTCCTTATGATTGTCCTTTTTCTAACCAAGGATCATTCTCCTGACTCCTCTCCTCGGCCCCATTTGAATTTGACT
Organism: Myotis davidii; assembly: GCF_000327345.1. Taxonomy (NCBI): domain Eukaryota; kingdom Metazoa; phylum Chordata; class Mammalia; order Chiroptera; family Vespertilionidae; genus Myotis; species Myotis davidii. The sequence continues at coordinate 2,178,705 of NW_006292604.1, read as the reverse complement.
TCCTCCGTGATAAAAACCGCACTCATCTTAACTGCTTACTAATATTCTCTGACTACACTAGAAGGCCCCCACTGCACACTTTCTGTACGGTACTTATTTCCTATGGGTTTTTTTCTCTGCATTTCGCATGTACGGACTGTCTCCCTAGCACCTCGCAGTGTGCTGGGTAAGAACAGGGGAGATGAAACAAGACGCTGGCATTGCCCCCACATTGCTGGTAGTCCACAGGGGAGATTGATGCTTGCAGCACAGCGTGGAAGGAGCTGGGATGCTGATAAACACCAGGTGCACCTGGAGTCCTGAGGAAGGACTTGGGGTCCAGACAATGAGGAAGGGCCACTGGGAGGGGATGCCCTGGAAGAAGTGAGACCTAAACAGTCTGAAAGGGTGAGTGGGGGTTTTCCAGAGCCAATATTTGGAATTGACCATTATTATAAAGGGTTGCGTTAGGAAGCGTGCGGCACCCTTATAATCAGTTTATTTTGTTTTCCTGGAGACTAAGGTAATTTGGGGTGCTGGGTGAAAATTAAAACTTAGAGAGAAAGGAGGTTTGCAATACAATGTCCATGGACCTCAACTAGTCTCATGCTCTCCAAACTACATTAAACCTTTGATGGCTGTCACCAAAGTGAGAGGATGTATACAGAAGCACTTGCTGGAGTACAGGGAGCCATCCACTTGTGCTTTTAGGTTCAGGACTATCAGACAACCTTTATGGTGTATTATCACTCCTTACAAATAAATCCTCTGGTGATTTTAAACCTGAAGAACTGAGACCTTTGGAAATATGAAGCAAAGAACACTATGCAATATACGTGGATATGCCACCAAGATGATAAAAATTGTACCTGTGTTGGAAAACACATGCGGGGGGAGGGGGGGTGCATAATAAAATTGCTTTAACTGAAACACATCCCTGAAGCCATTTTATTTGGGCAAAATTGTTTTCTCTAATATATACACATTGATAAACATTTTATTCTGATGTCAATTCATCTCTTTGCATGAGATGCTTTTTATCTTGTAGCAGCTGCATTCCCTCAGCCCTCCAAAAGTGTCAGACCCTGAGAATTGTTTTTCACCAGCATGTAGTTCAGGTTCAAATAGGGTGAGGACAGGATTGGTTACCATATGACACCTGCCCCAACTACCCCGTATCATCCTCTGGGGAGTCGGCCAGAAACCTCAGACGTCTCACCACACCCAAGTCCCATGGTAAGAGACAGAGCCCCTGACACAGAGCCACCTCAGGGCCAAGTCCGTGGCTTCAGACTTGAAAGCAGCCAGAGATTCCACAAGCTTGGTTTTCCTTTCTGCTGGGTGACAGCACGTAGATGACTTAGGGAATAGAGGGAGCTCCGAGGGGGCGTTGAGAATGATCACGAGTCGTAAGAGTTGAAGGCTCCGATTCCATAACCAGTCTGGGGCCATCGGCCGAGTTTTCTGACAGCCACCGGCTGCCGCACAGAGCCCTCAATGGTCAGAGTTCCCACCACCAGGTTCTGCAGCAAAGCGCAGGCCTCACGCCCTCAGCAGAAGTCAGCTCTGATAAGTGATCCTAAGCATGAGTGACAGCCATCCCCTGGGCTGGAGACCAGGGTTTTGCTCTCTGCTCTTGCCACCAGCCCCGGACCAGCATTGAGTGGCTCCTCTGTGGCTCGGGGTGACCCGTGAAACTGTTCCTCACCATTAGCACAGAACATTGAGAAATGGCTTTATGTATCACACTGTCACTTAACATCCTTGATCCTGTAGACCTAGAAGGGCCTTTGGAGCTCATCCAGCCCATTCCACAGATGACCGTCCATGAGGCACATTGGGAATCAGAATTAGCACAGAGGTAGAGGAAAATGGATTGTCATAGTGGCAGTAACATTCGTGTGTCTTCCCTATTTTGCCATTAATCTGAGCCTGTGGATTTGAGCAAGTCCTGTACCTCTCTGGTCCTCAGTGTTCTTTCTCAATAGGAAGCTGAATTAAGTAGCAAAAACAACAGACATTTCTTGAACATTCACTGTGTGCCAGGCGCTGAGAAAACGGTGAAGCTTTAAATATTAGAAAGCTTTGTAGACTTCAGACTCAATTCTCAAACAACCTATGAGGCTTTCTCCATTTTCAGGTGATGAAACTGAGGCATGGAAAAGATAAGGAAAGCTCTCAAGGTCTCATAACTGATAGCAGGCAGAGCTCGTATTTGAACCCCCTCCCCCTCCCTTAACCTTGAGGGGTTCCTAAAACTTCTTCCTTGACATCCTCTGACTTTCTGGCTGGGTGCAAGGGGAGACCTGAGCACAGAGGTGATCAGACATCATCTGCCCCCTTTTGTGTGTTATGGCCCCGCCTCTAACACCCAGCCTCTAGGAACCTCCGGGCCATGCTTTCATCCTCAGAGCTTCCTTCCAGCTGTGTTTCCCTCACCACACCCAGCAAACACACCTGCAGGCCCTACCTGGTCCCTTTCCACGTTGTTGAAATACAGAAGGACTTTGTATTTTGGAATATGCCAGCGTCCTCATGAGGTTCTTTTAATTTTAACCATTTTCAAAGTGGCCATGCTGTTGTTTTGAAGAAAGAAACAACTGGTTTTGAGAGTAGCGTTTGAAATGGATGAAGCTTTAAGTCTATTAGAAGCCTGTCCATTGTGTGTGCAAGTGGAAGCAGAATCGAGAAGGCATGCGGTTCCCTGGGATGTGCAGGCTCCAGGTTTGATGGAATCGCTCCATGATTCTGGTGGCTCAGTTGTCTCAGTTTTCCTGTGTGGCCAGCGCTCCATCTGTAACACAGAGGACAGTGATAACTGTGTGCTGTGCATTCCCATTGACAGGTCATTTTCACATGTGTTGCTTCTTTTAATCCTCGCTGACAGGACAAGTATTTTATAAATAAGGAAACAGATGCCCATAGAGGGTACAAGACTTGGCCAAGATCACCCAACTAAAGGAAGGGTCAAGCCAGGAGACCAACCCAATATGACAAACCTCATTTCACAATACCTGGGTCTATGAGGAAGGCAGAGAGCATTAACCAGATGCTTCTTATGCACGTGGGCACAGTGGGTCTCCTGGAATAGATCTTCACAGTCTGGAAATAGGAGATGTGCCATACAACTAAAACTGCACCGTCCTCTGAGTCCTCCTGAACATGGGGGTTAAAATTTAAGCTATCTATGATAGGTTTCACACATCTCTAGACCTGTGGTGCTTTCTATATTTTCATATTTTTTACCCTGTGATCAGAATGTGGGGATAAGTTGAAGCACAGATTATAAAAAGCTATGAACCTTACCCCTAAAATTGTTAAGTCTTGCACAGTTTTCATCATGCTCTGTTCAATAGTGTGGTGAAAGTGTAGTGATGAAATGATTTTCAGCAAAATAGAACAAGTATTCTGAAACATTTTCCATAATCTCAAAATGTGTACTTCCTTTGAGCCTGATTCCCAGGTGTAGGACCCGGACTCTGTATTATTCTGTACGGCTGGTATAGCCTAGGGCAGCTGGCCAAATCAGGGTGAAGATTGCTGTGTTGCCAGTCGAACTCGGAGTGCAGTCAGCAGCCAGCCTCAAGGTCATCAGGGTCTTAGAACCCCTTCTTTGTTTGAGAGAGGGCAGCTTTCACCCCCTCTATTTTCTATCCGTGACTCCTCAACTATGCATTCAAGAAGCATCTACGGTCAGTTTCATGCAGGAACAGCCCTTCGCCCTCCTTGAATGATCTGCTGTTCACAAGTGGCTATTGTTTTAATGTGAGAACATCTGTATCAAAGCCAGAATGATCACAGTCTGCAAACCTAACCATGCTTTCCTATTTCCCTGGCAATCTCTAGAGGAGTCTTGAAGCCCTGTACACAATATCCACTTTCTGCATAAGGACTTGAGCCGATGTGCCTGCCCAACCTACTTCACTTATTCTCTATGTGAGCCTCAGATTGCCAAGAATGACATGGACCCTCTGTCTGGAAAATGGAAATAATGTACTACTTATATGCTGGTTGTCAGTGTTTGAGAAGAGAAAAAGCCTGAAGACATTCTGTATTCTAAAACAATTTGGCTGATCTTCCTTGCTCCTTTTCTTCCTTTTCTCCTATATTTCCCTCCAAGCCTCCGTGTTTACAGCCTTGGGCATTGGCAATATAAATTGGATTTTCAGAGTGAAAGGAAGCTGGCCTTCCTTGGAGAAGTCTCAAAAAGCCCTGAAGAAGACAAAAGTAGTCTGGGTGGCATTTGAAGTCTCTGATGCCAAACAGATGAGCCAGTTGCAGAGCTGGGCCATAGATAAGTGGCACTCAAAGAAGTTGGATTGTCATGACTGTGGTGTGATGCTCTGTGTCTGAGAAGAGGTCTTTCAGTTCTAGGAGCCCCAGTGGGGCATCTGCAAGATTATAGAGCTGCCATTGGTACCTTCAGAAGGCACCTGTAGGGATGGTATTTGAAAGGAGAACATAATTAGAGAAAGTTCTAGAACCCAAGTCGCCAAAAGAGGAATATTAAAAATCCAAAGAAAATCCATCTAGCCCTGGCCAGTGTGGCTCAGTTGGTTAGAGCATCGTCCCATACACTGAAAGGTGGCAGGTTCAATTCCTGGTTCACAGACATACCCAGGTTGCTGGTTCAATCCCTGGTCGGGGTGCATACAAAAAGCAGCCGATCAATGTTTCTCTCTCTCTCTCTCTCTCTCTCCCTCCCTTCCTCTCTCTCTTAAAAAAATTAGTAAAAACCATATCAGATTTTAAAAAAAAGAAGAAAATTCATCTAAAATAATTACCATAATGTCTCCCTTTTCTAGGAAAAGGCTCTTAAAATACGGGTAATCTTCTAGGGTCAACCGTAGTTAAAATTTTGGTAGAGTTGCTCTCTCTTTTCTTTCTTTCATCTTCCAAATAGACCTATATTGCATGGGAATATTTGCTCAGCAACAGCTTTTTAGTCTCAATAATCCTTTTAGAAGCAAAGAAAATTGAGGTTTCTGCCAGGGCTAGATGTTGACAACCTAACCTACTTTATCTTGTGAGCTCATGGGAAACCTCAGACAATTCCATCTAATTTATCATCCAAACCAGGTCACTTTGAGGGTAAGGGACACAAACCAAACAGGTCACCAGGATAACTATTTTAAGCCAGAAAGGTCCTGAGCAGTCAGGAGGGTGTGATCACCTTGTTATGCACAGTGAGATTCACGGGATGACCAGAGAGTGCTAAACAGGCGCAATGACCTAAAAGTATGTTCGAAGATTTCATTTTGCCATTGTTTACATGTTTACTTCTCTTTTACACAGAATCATCTCAACTTAGAGTCCACAGAATACTCTCGCTCTTTTTCTTGTTCTAATACAACCTACATGGTAACTAGCTACAAATACAAAGGGTCTAGAGAAGGAAAACACAAACCACTGGATATAAATGAAACTGGCTTTTAGACAAGTGAGAATTTTAGCAAACTGAAAAGACGGTCCGCAATGCCCATGGTTCTGTTTGTCTGTAAAGCTCACATAAGTCATAAAACACACAGCATTTTATAGCGTATAAATAGCCAGGTGTAATTTTGTTTCTAGTAAGCTGCGGAGCCATATTTATAAGATAGTTTTCTCTGTAACCTCTCACATACAAAACACTACGTAAATGGTTAACAATTATAGAAAAATCGCCTTTTAGAACTTTATGCAAAATTTGAAGGAAATGAGCTGAATCAGAAATGAACCCTAAAGGGGTGTTGGATAGGAAGCAGCAAACAGGACATGTTAGAGCTCAGCCGAGTGGTTACGCTACGTGGGTCTCCTTTGGGTTAACTGGTCTGTACTGGAGGATTTTATGGCCACCAGGCACAGTATTGTTAGAATGAAAGTGATTTTCAGACTCAAAAGTTAAAACAATTCTTTCCAGTGAGGCCCCATTGCCCATCCCTGCTGTTTCGCCTTCGTCTGCACATACGTCATGCTCTAACCTCTTAACTGGGGAGAGCCAAACCCTAATGTACACTTGAACCCGTTTATCAGCCATGGGGTCAGACCTTGTCTTATTTCCCCCCCTGTGTCTCTTATAGACCCAGAACCTGGACCCTCCTCTCAATATATTTGCTCTAATCCTCTTCACAGGAAGTTTCTAGGGACCAATCAGAGTCATGTAGTTAATACAGTTTTCCTTTTAACCTCTTAGTCACTGGACTGGAGAACTAATAGAAGCCTCTTCCAGAATGACAATCCTGTGTTTGTTCCCGGAGCAGGTCCAGGATGGCTGGTCCTGAGATACCTGTGTCTGTGCATTTCAGGGTAGTCATAAATACTCTTACGTATGCATCCACTTGACAAAAAGACAATATGCACATACATACCAAGCAAGAAACAGTGCGGTGTAATTGTGTTTAAGTATGTGTGTTGGGGAGAACATTTCCAGAAAAGAACAGTAAAAAGCGAATATTGATATCACTGAGCAGGAAGGACGAGAGAAAAACAAGAAGGAAACAGGGCTCATCCTGCAGATTGAAGCCAGGGGCATTCTTCAGTTCAGCTCATTTTTCTCTGTTGTTTGTAACCTGAGCCCCAAGAAGTGGCCAAAGAATACATTTGGTGGAATTTCATCGCAGAAAGCACGTCCCTTTTCTGATTACGATATCCTGTCTATTGAATTTCCTCTAAAAATTGATTTGCCTTTTCTCTAGCCTTAAAGGGAAAAATAGGTCTTGTTTCCCACTTATTTCACAGCAAAAACTTAGACAAAACTTACTCTCTTTTCTTATGTTTATTTTTAGAAGGTGTAAGTGCATATTTCTCAATGAAGAATTTTTTTAGCTGGTGAGAATTTTCTTCTTATGATATTGTTATTTTGCCTATTGTAGGATTTTTAAGTTAATTTTTCTCTTACTACAAAAATAATGTGTTTATTGGAGAAAATGTTCTTTGAAAATTCAGAGAAGTGAAACCAAGACAATTAAAAATCATAAAATCACAATGCCCCCTAGTAACTGCTTTCAAAATTGCTGGTGTGTTCATTGTTTTATGCTTTTGTTTTTTCATCATTAAAGGGCTTTTTTTGAGGGAAGGATTCTGCCCATTTCGACACGGTATGTTTGTAGATGCATGTATCTCACGCCTTAATGCTGCCGGATCTATATGATAGAATAATTTTTTTAATGACTGGAATATTTAACCAGAAAATATCTGACATGTGCAGCTTCTGTGCAGCTTTAACGGTGCCCTGGTGAGAAGCAGCCGTCGACGCTGTCATTTCCGTGCACACACACAGACATCCATCCATCATGAATATTTAAAATTCAATCATTAGGTGCAGCGGCGGCCGCCACAGCATATTTGTTGCAACTGATCAGCCACTAATGGTTTAAAAACTTAGAAATTGGGGGCTGCCTTTGTCAATTCAAGAGGATTATTCCAAGCCACTGAAGCTCCTTGTCAGAATGGAAAAGTGTATTAAAAGAGACGGGAGTGCAACCCCGGGGTTGCTCACAATATATAATTTACTAAGCACACATGCTTAAGAGAAAAATGGATCCGAGGGGTGAGATTGGAGATCCCTAAAACAGTCTCCTGCCCAGATCAAACATACCGCCCAATAAGCAAGCAAACAAAATACTCTAAATTCTGTTCCTTCCTGATTCCCACGCTGACCGAGGTTCTGGTGACAAGGCCCGTGCTTTGTGAGGCAGGCTGGGCTCCGGGCATTCGTTCTTCCAGATGAGCTTCCTTCCCAAGCGAGCCTTTCACAATAGAAGCAGCCACGTGTCCTTCACCGTCCTCAGGTGAAGTCTGCTTTCTCTCATTCCCTGGAATCTGGTGACCAGCAAGGAGGCTTGGTTGGAAAGTATTTTTAAAGATTCTGTTTTCTGAGCGTAATTTGCACAGTTCACTGGCACAATCAGCTTCCTGGTGCTGGCCGCACACTTTGTTTCTGAATCCTTCCCATCTCTCTAGATCAGACTCAGAAGGCGCTGTACAGTGGCCCAGAGGCCTCCAGCTAACCCAACACCTCCACATGATCTGCGCTGTCAGAGTCCGTGAGAGAACATGACAGTATCAGGGCAGTGTGCACGGGAACACATTTTAAACAAGTGCTCTGGACTCCCTCTGACCCTCGCAGGAGCCATGCAGAAAGGGGTGTATGATTTGCTCAACAGACTGACTCAGTGAGTGATCTTGTTCTTCCACTCTGCCCTCGGCACCCAGCTGTTCACACTGACCTGGGTGGACAGGCATCTCCACTAACCCAGGAGAAAAGAACAGTCTGAGTATTTTTTTTAATGTTCTCATCTTATACAACCTCTAATGGAGGAAGGAGAGAAACCGAGAAAGGAAAGAGAGAGGGACAGAGGGAGGGAGGAAGATTTGTGAAGTAGTGAAATTTGTGCCCATTTGCTAGTCAGCTGGAGCTCGGTTCCATTACCCCATCTCTGGCTGCCTGGCTTCAGAAAATCCCAAGTGTGAACTGTGAAAATCTAATTGAATGATGTGAGGAGAAGCAGAGCCATCCAGTCTCATTATGCTGCTTTGGGTCCATCGCCCGCCCACAGCCACGCCCATTGCCATTCTGAGATCAAAGCGTCGCGACATGGGTCAGCAGCTTCACAGGGGAAACCACACGGTTTTCCTCCAAAATATCAAACTGTATCCCCTCGATTTTTCTAAATGACTGGATATCCGGATAAAGCCACCCGATAGGTATTTCTGAGTACAGCAAAGAAGCAAATGCGTTTAAGTGGGACTATGGTTTAAGAGCCGCAATGGTATAGTCAAAGCTCTATCTGCCACCAAAAGTCATAACCGAATGACTATTTTTAAATACATCTTCAAATGTAAAGTAATACTTAAACTATTATTAATAGACCATTTGTTTCTTAAATGCTTCCTCTTACAGACAACAATGCTTAGCTGGGTGAGAGGATCTGGCTAGTCAATTAAAACAAGGTGCTGTGCTAGCTTATTCTAATCCAGAGCTTAGTCGTCAGGGCTCCCAGCAACCTGCAAGAAGGGAAATTAAGGCACCAGGTGACCCTCGGAGATTTGCATAAAAAGGCAGCCGCACAGTTGTGGAGAGCATTCAGCTCCTGACGTTTTAGTCTCTGTCAAGCTGTCACAAATAACCGTGAGAAAGTCTGCTTGGGGCATTTCAGACTCGGAATTCTCTCTTTATATGGATGTTGAGATTTCCTTCTGCTCTGGTGGAGGCGGGCAGTGTGTGTGGGGGGGATGGGGACATCTGTAATACTCTCAATAATAAAGATAAATAAAAATAAATAAAATAAAACTATATTCTAGATCAGTGGTTGGCAAACTCATTAGTCAACAGAGCCAAATATCAACAGTATGACGATTGAAATTTCTTTTGAGAGCCAAATTTTTTAAACTTAAACTATATAGGTAGGTACATTGTTATTAACTTAATTAGGGTACTCCTAAGGCTTAGGAAGAGCCACACTCAAGGGGTCAAAGAGCCGCATGTGGCTTGCAAGCCGCAGTTTGCAGACCATGGTTCTAGACCAGCCGTGGGCAAACTACGGCCCGCAGGCTGGATCCGGCCCGTTTGAAATGAATAAAACTATTGAAAAAAAAGACCATACCCTTTTAAGTAATGATGTTTACTTTGAATTTATATTAGTTCACACAAACACTCCATCCATGCTTTTGTTCCGGCCCTCCGGTCCAGTTTAAGAACCCATTGTGGCCTTCGAGTCAAAAAGTTTGCCCACCCCTGGTCTAGACTAAAGGATTAAAGATTAACATTTTCCTGATCAACCTTACTCTGACTAAAGGTTTACTTAACTGACTGTCCTTTCACTACTGTACAGATTCAATCTGTTGGGCAAATGAAAATCATTCTGAAAATGACCTACCTATGTATTTATTCTGTTTTTTATTTCAGAATTATCATAGTATCAGGCATAAGAGAAGGTGTACCAATGAAACTATTCTATACCACTTGCCATAGATTTATAAATGGGACCTAAAAGGGAAATAAGAAATCCCATCATATGTGAAAATAAGAAATTCCACCATAAATGCTTCGTTCACATAAGCGTCATCTGTTTCAAATCAAAAGACATCAAGATGGGTATAACTGTGTCCCGCGTAGTTTCCTGCTTTGTCTTGGCCTTAAGCTCCTCTCACTCCTGATGGCCCTCACTGTGGGGACCTTGGTGCTCAGGAAAGG